>NW_020838038.1:3716886-3740799 GCF_003676395.1 Aethalodelphis obliquidens | reverse complement strand
TATACCCCAATAAAGATGTTAAAAAAAAAAAAAAAAAAAAAAAACTACAGTGAGGTATCACCTCACACTGGTCAGAATGGCCATCATCGAAAAATCTACAAACAATAAACACTGTAGAGGGTGTGGAGAAAAGGGAACCTTCTTGCACTGTTGGTGGGAATGTAAATTGATACAGCCACTATGGGGAACAGTATGGAGGTTCCTTAAAAAACTAAAAATAGAACTACCATATAACCCAGCAATCCCACTACTGGGCATATACCCTGAAGAAACCATAATTCAAAAAGAGTCATGTATCACAATGTTCATTGCAGCACTATTTAAAATAACCAGGACATGAAAGCAACCTAAATGTCCATCGACAGGTGAATGGATAAAGAAGATGTGGCACATATATACAATGGAATATTACTCAGCCATAAAAAGAAACGAAATTGAGCTATTTGTAATGAGGTGGATAGACCTAGAGTCTGTCATACACAGTGAAGTAAGTCAGAAAGAAAAAGACAAATACCGTATGCTAACACATATATATGGAATTTAAGAAAAAAAAATGTCATGAAGAACCTAGGGGTAAGGCAGGAATAAAGACGCAGACCTCCTAGAGAACGGACTTGAGGTTATGGGGAGGGGGAAGGGTGAGCTGTGACAGGGCGAGAGAGAGTCATGGACATATACACACTAACAAACGTAGTAAGGTAGATAGCTAGTGGGAAGCAGCCGCATGGCACAGGGATATTGGCTCGGTGCTTTGTGACAGCCTGGAGGGGTGGGATAGGGAGGGTGGGAGACGCAAGAGCGAAGAGATATGGGAACATATGTATATGTATAACTGATTCACTTTGTTATAAAGCAGAAACTAACACACAACATTGTAAAGCAATTATACCCCAATAAAGATGTTAAAAAAAAATAAAATAAAATAGCCAGGACATGAAAGCAACCTAAATGTCCATCGACAGGTGAATGGATAAAGAAGATGTGGCACATATATACAATGGAATATTACTCAGCCATAAAAAGAAACAAGATTGAGTGATTTGTAGTGAGGTGGATGGACCTAGAGTCTGTCATACAGAGTGACGTAAGTGAGAAAGAGAAAAACAAATATCGTATGCTAACACATATATATGGAATCTACAAAAACAAAAGGTTCTGAAGAACCTAGGGGCAGGACAGGAATAAAGACACAGACGTAGAGAATGGACTTGAGGACAGGGGGAGGGGGAAGGGTAGGCTGAGACGAAGTGAGAGAGTGGCGTTGACATATATACAGTACCAAATGTGAAATAGATAGCTAGTGGGAAGCAACTGCATCACACAGGGAGGTCAGCTTGGTGCTTTGTGACTACCTAGAGGGGTGGGATAGGGAGGGTGGGAGGGAGACGCAAGAGGGAGGGGATATGGTGATATACGTATACATATAGCTGATTCACTTTGTTATACAGCAGCAACTGAATCAATAATGTAAAGTAATTATACTCAAATAAAGATGTTTAAAAAATAAAGGTTTTTCTAGTTAGAGGGAAAATGCATGAATATATCTCTGTAAAAGACATGTACACATCTGACGAGCTGAAGAAATGCAAAATTAAATCAAGTGACGTAATTGTCTTGGTGGGGGTGACAGAGTATAATCTACCTTGAAAATATGACCACATAAAGGATGCTATGCCCCACCCCATTTGCAAGTTTTGAAGTTGCTGTTACGAAGAATAAGTAGGAAAAGGAGGGAACACTCCCAAAGTCATTCTAAGCCACCATCACCCGATACCAAAACCAGACAAAGACACTACGAAATAAAGAAAATTACACGCCAATTTATTTGACGAATATAGATACAAAAATCCTCAACAAAAAATGAGCAAACCAAATCCAACAACACATTAAAAAAAGAACATACACCACAATCAGGTTGGATTCATCCCAGGGTCACAAGGATGGTTCAACATACGCAAATCAATCAATGTGATATACCACACCAACAAAAGAAAAGACAAAAATCACATAATCATCTCAATAGATGCAAAAAAAAAGCATTTGATAAAATTCAACATCCATTCATGATAAAAAAACTCTTAACAAAGTGGGAATACAGGGAACATATCTCAACATAATGAAAGCTATTTATGACAAACCCACAGCCAACATAATACTCAATGGTGAAAAGCTGAAAATCTTCCCGTTACATTCTGGAACAAGACAAGGATGCCTACTCTCACTGCTTCTATTCAACATAGTATTGGAAATCCTAGCCACAGCAATCAGAATAGGAAAGGAAATAAAAGGTATCCAAATTGGAAGGGAAGAGGTAAAATTGTCATTATATGCAGATGACATGATACTCCATATAGAAAACCTTAAAGATTCCACACAAAAACTATTAGAACTGAAAAATGAATTCAGCAAGGTAGCAGGATACAAGATTAATATACAGAAATCTGTTGCATTTCTTTACACTAACAATGAAATATCAGAAAGAGAAGTGAAAAAATAATCCCTTCTTAAAATACCTAGGAATAGGGACTTCCCTGGTGGTCCAGTGGCTAAGACTGTGCTCCTAATGAGGGGGCCCCGGTTCGATCCCTGGTCAGGGAACTATATACTACATGCTGCAGCTAAGAGTTCACGTTCTGCAACTAAATATCCTACTTGCCACAACTAAAGATCCTGCATGCTGCAATGAAGATCCCACACGCAGCAACGAAGACCATGCATGCTGCAACTAAGACCAATGAAGATTCCGCATGCCACAACTAAGACCCAGCACAGCCAAATAAATAAATAAATATATTTTTTAAAAGCCTAGGAATAAACATGACCAAGGAGGTGAGAGACACACACTGAGAACTATAAAACACAGATAAAGGAAACTGAAGATGATTCAAAGAAATGTTAAGATATCCCATGCTCTTGAATTGGAAAAATTAATATTGTTAAAATGGCTATACTACCCAAAGCAATCTACTGACAATGCAATCCCTCTCAAATTACCCATGAAATATTTACAGAACTAAAACAAATAATCCTAAAATTTATATGGAACTACAAAAGACCCAGAATTGCCAAAGTAATCCTGAGGAAAAAGAACAAAGCTGGAGGACTAACCCTCCCAGATTTCAGATAATACTACAAAGCTACAGTAATCAAAACAGTATGGTATTTGCACAAAAACAGATGTATGGATCAATAGGATAGAATAGAGAGCCCAGAAATAAACTCACAATTAATTTTCAACACAGGAGACAAAAATATACAATGGAGATAAGAGAGTCTCTTCACCAAGTGGTGTAGGGAAAGCTAGACAGCTGCATGTAAATCAATGAAGTTAGAACACACCCTCACACCATACACAAAAATAAACTCAAAATGGCTTAAAGACGTAAATATAAGACATGATACCATAAAACTCCTAGAATAGAATATAGGCAAAACATTCTCTGACATAAATTGCAGCAATGTTTTCTTAGGTCAGTCTCCCAAGGCAAAAGAAAAAAAAGCAAAAGTAAACAAATGGGACCTAATAAAACTTATAAGCTTTTGCACAGCAAAGGAAACCACAAGCAAAACGAAAAGACAACCTCTGGACTGGGAGAAGGTATTTGCAAATGATGTGAATGACAAGGAATCAATCTCCAATATGTACAAAGAGCTCACACAACTCAATATCAAAAAAACAAACAATCCAATAAGAAAATGGGCATAAGACCTAAACAGACATTTCTCCAAAGACGACATACAGGTGGCCAACAGGCACATGGAAAGATGCTCAACGTCACTAATTATTAGAGAAATGCAAATCAAAACTACAACAAGGTATCACCTCACACCAGTCAGAATGGCCATCATCAAAACGTCTACAAATAATCAATGCTGGAGAGGATGTGGACAAAAGGGAACCCTCCTACACTGTTGGTTGGAATATAAATTGGTGCAGCCACTATGGAGAACAGTATGGAGGTTCCTTAAAAAACTAAAATAGAGTTACCATATGATCCAGCAATACCACTCCTGGGCATATATCCAGAAAAGACAAAAACTCTAATTCGAAAAGATACATGCATCCCAATGTTCACTGCAGCACTATTTACAATAGCCAAGACACAGAAGCAACCCGAGTGTCCATCAACAGATGAACGAATAAAGATGGTGTGGTGTGTATACACAATGGAATATTACTCAGCCGTAAAAAAGAATGAAGTAATGTCATTTGCGGCAACATGGGTGGACTGAGAGATGATCATACTAAGTGAAGTAGGTCAGAAAAAGACAAATATAATATGATATCACTTATATGTGGAATCTAAAACAAGTCATACAAATGAACCTATTTACAAAACAGAAACAGACTCACAGACATAGAAAACAATCTTATGATTACCAAAAGGGAAGGGAGGGGGGAGGGATAAGTTAGGAGCTTGGGATTAACAGATACACACTATTATATATAGAACAGATGAACAACAAGGACCTACTGTATAGCACAGCGAGCTATATTCAATACCTTGTAATAACCTATAATGGAAAAGAATCTGAAAAAGAATATATATATTCTGAATCACTCTGCTGTACACCTAAAACAAACACAACATTGTAAATCAACTATACGTCAATTTAAAGAAAGAATAAATAGGACCTGGTCAATTCAATTGGTGTCGTGGTCAAACATTCAGTCATGTCCTGGCCAATCCCCAAATGCTGTGGGGTGACATAAACTTTTTTAGTGGATTAGCAGTCTTTAACTCCAGAAAAATTTAGAATTAAGGATAGAAGTGTTTCAGATAATCAGAGCAGCAGTATTACTTTATTTTTGTTTTAAAGCACTGATACATACTTAGAATCTTAAGTATTTGTAAAGTTTAAAAGAATTTAACCTTTTTAGAGTGTTGGGTCAGCCCTTTCATTTTAAACTATGTAACTGAGTAATTAATTTAGATTTGTGCTGTTAAGTTAAAATTTTACTAAAGTTATAATCTAAATTAGAATATTTAAAGTACTTAAGTATTATCTCATTTATGTTTAATTTATTAGATTTATAAACATAACTTAAGAACTCTAAAGTTTTATTATTATTATTTTTTTTTTTTTTGCGGTATGCGGGCCTCTCACTCTTGTGGCCTCTCCCGTTGCGGAGCACAGGCTCCGGAAACGCAGGCTCAGCGGCCATGGCTCAAGGGCCTAGTCGCTCTGCGGCATGTGGGATCTTCCTGGACCGGGGCACGAACCCGTGTCCCCTGCATCGGCAGGTGGACTCTCAACCACTGCGCCACCAGGGAAGCCCTAAAGTTTTTAATTGTTATGATCCAGCAATTCTACTCCTGCGTACATATCCAGAAAAAATGAAAAATCTAATTTGAAAAGATACATGCACCCCCATGTACATATTAGCACTATTTACAATAGCCAAGATATGGAGGCAGCCCAAGTGCCCATCAATAGATGAATGGGTAAAGAAGATGTATCATATATATATATAATGAAGTATTAGTCATAAAAAAGAATGAAATTTTGTCATTTGCAGCAACGTGGATGGACCTAGAGAATATTATGCTTAGTGAAATAAGTCAAATATAAATACTGTTTGATATAACTTAAATGTTGAATCTAAAAAATAAAACGAATGTATAAAGCAAAACAGAAAGAGACTCACAGATACAGAAAATAAACTAGTGGTTACCAGTGGGGAGAGGGAAGCAGAGGAAGGGTAAGATAGGGCCATGGGATTAAGAGATACAAACTAACATGTATTCAACAAATAAGCTACAAGGATATATTGTACAGCACAGGGAATATAGCTATTGTTTTATAATAACTTTTAATGGAGTATAACCTGTAAAAATATTGAATCACTATGCTGTATACCTGAAACTAATATAATATTATAAATCAACTATACTTCAGTAAAAAAAGAAAACTTGAAGGTTTCGTTTGTGAAGTCAGATAATTGTAGTTTTTTTTAAAAAAACTGAATATGTTAAATTTGTAAATTTAGTTAAAAATGCTTAAAAGCACTTAAGTTTGAAATGGGCCCAACATTGCTCAAGGGCCTTTTAATGGTTATTCCTAAATTTTGCTAGACTTATACATAGAACAACATTTTAAGATTTAAAAACTTAAGGAATTAGATTTTTGAATTTGTAACTTTAATAAATTGAATGTTGATTTTTAACACACATGCACTAAACCTCAGAAAACTCTTCTATGTACAAAAACCACTCTTAAGGATGGATACACACACACATGCACACACACACACATAATGTCCACAGAAATTGGTGACTGGATGAAAGTACAGAGCATTGCTGACATAGAGGGATTTTTCTGTGCTGTGCGGGTATGGAGGTGGGGAGAAGGTCCTCCCAGCGCCCCCAGCCCTGAAAAAATTAAAGATGTCCGCACATTCTTTGAAACTCCTTTCAGGAGGTGGGGTTTGTATCTCTTCCCTTGAATCTGGGCGGCTCTGCAACTGCTTGACCAACATTCATCACGGATGAATATGCTGCCAGTCAAGCCCCACAAATGCCACATTTGGGTACACGTCCCAGAGAAACTCCCTAATGTGAGTACAGGGAGCTGTGCTCAGGGATGCTTGTACTTACAGAAGCAACCGACACTGCTATCCACAGAAGAATGGATACATAATTTGTGATATACTCACGCATCCGACTGCTCTACATAGTGAAAAATGAGTAAACTAGAGTTGCGTATATCAATACACACACACCTCATAGACATAAAACTAAGGGAAAATAGCAGAATGCAGAACAGTTTCTCAAACTTTTCATTATCACTTCCCCCGTGAGCCTTTTCAGACATTTATTCCTAATTCCCTCCCATGAAACTGTAATACCTCAGATATACTGTTTATCTGTTTATGTCCTGTATGTACATCTGTGCTTTATACATCAGAAGAGCAAGACTTTTCTGCCCCTCTGAGAACTGGGTGAGGACACATGATGTAGAGGAAGGCATGAAGTATGATATTATTTATGTAGCATTTAAAAGCATGCAAGCAATAATGATTTGCTTATGGATACATACACACGTGGTAAAGACATAAAGGAAAGTTGGGGAATCGTAAATACCAATTTCGGGAGAATGGTAACTTTGTGTGGGGAGGGGAGGGAGGAAAATGAAATTGGAGAAGGGTGCACAGGGGGCTCAGGTGTGTAGATGGATACATGGTATTACTGATGTTGCAGGTGGAGACTCCGGGGGTGGACCTGCAACCCCTATACTTCGTACATATTGATTTTAACCAGTTTTCCTCTACCTGAAAATTATTCCAGAGCTTACATTAAAAAATTCTTCAGATTATCATACTAAGTGAAGTAAGTCAGAAAGACAAAGACAAATATATCATATGATATCACTTATATGTGGAATCTAAAATATGACACAAATGCATATATCTATGAAACAGAAACAGACTCACGGACATAGAGAACAGACTTGTGGTTGCCACGGGCGAGAGGGAATAGGGAGAGGGAAGGATTGGGAGGTTGGGGTTAGCAGATGCAAACTATTATATATAGAATGGATAAACAACAAGGTTCTACTGTATAGCACGGGGAACTATATTCAGGATCTTGTAGTAACCTATAATGGAAAAGAATCTGAAAAAAATATATATAACTGAATCACTTTGCTGTACACCTGAAAGTAACACAACACTGTCAATCAACTATACTTCAATAAAATATATTTAAAAAAACCTCTCTTCAAAGAAAATAAATTTAGTGGATTGTACTCACCACATAATGCAACAAATACAATCAACAGTCACTAGCATGTTTTAAAAATTTGACTGGATATAGCATAATATTAAGTAACATGAAGTTGTGTGTCACAAGGGGAAACACCCTTCCCCCCACCCCTCCAAACCAGAAGATGTGTGTGAATTGTTGCAATCACTGATATATTTGGGGAGGGGCAGGAATCAGTTGACACGTATCATCTTAATAGAAATTTGTAGAGGATAGCAATTTGCATCATAATAAAGCAAATCCCATAGGTTTGGAGCATGGAACACACGCCATAGAGCTTGTAATTTCTTTTTTTTTTTTTTGCGGTACGCATGCCTCTTGCTATTGTGGCCTCTCCCGTTGCGGAGCACAGGCTCCGGACGTGCAGGCTCAGCGGCCATGGCTCACGGGCCCAGCCGCTCCGCGGCATGTGGGATCTTCCCGGACCGGGGCACGAACTCGTGTCCCCTGCATCGGCAGGCGGACTCTCAACCACTGCGCCACCAGGGAAGCCCCACTTGTAATTTCTTAATTAGGCTCATGAAATAGCTTTCATGAAATATGTATTTGTATGTTTCCTTTTTCCCCTTTATCATGAGACTGAAAATACATAAGCAACATTATCCTCGAAGTGAACATAGTTCAGTATTTTTGCATGTAGCTATGGTTTAAATGAACTCCTTTGAAATACGTTGGCTGCCTCTGTGACTGCCATGGCTTGATCTGTCTTCATCCCATAATTATACATGTACAACTTCTTCTGAAGGTGAGCTCCGGGTAATTCATAAAATCCAAAAATTTTAGCTCACTCTGTTACATTAGGTATTTTAAGCTTCAGGCTCACTAAAATATTTTCCACATATATATTCATACTTATACATCTTTCTGTTTATATAATATGAACAGAAATTTATGAACGCCCATTTCTGCAGCACTGTCTTCATAATAAGACCCAGCAGGTACAGTATTGGTTCGTGCACATTGACTATATCAGATTTCACAGATTTTATTCTATTGTGCAGAAAAGAAATGCGTCACAACACAGCAATGGTATTTCTTTCATAAGTGATGCAGTACTTTAATATGGAACCACATAAGAGGCTCCCTTTCCCAAGCTACCACTGAATGAAGGGCTATAGCAATTCTTATGAAAGATTACGTTTGACTACATGTAGCTATCATAACTTATTTCCAGATGAGTCTTTAGGGATAGCTCCTATAATCATACAAAGAATAAGATAGGGAGCTAGGGATGGACCTAGAGATGATCATACTAAGTGAAGTAAGTCAGAAAGAGAAAGACAAATACCATATGATATCACTTATATGTGGAATCTAAAATATGACACAAATGAACCTATCTACGAAACAGAAACAGACTCATGGACGTAGAGAGCAGACTTGTGGCTGCCAAGGGGGAGGGGAGGTAGGGGAGGGATGGAGTAAGAGTTTAGGATTAGTAGATACAAACTAGTATATATAGGATGGATAAACAACAAGCTCCTACTGTATAGCATAGAGAACTGTATTCAGTATCCTGGGATAAACCATAATGGAAAAGAATATGAAAAAGAATGTGCATATATGTGTAAAAAACAAAAAAGAAAGAAAGGGAGCTAGGGCAGTTTATACAGGAAACATGTAACAAGTGGTATCCCAAGGAAAAGTGTGCCTTTCTTTGTGTTGGGGATTGAGGTGAGTTTTGCATTCACTCTTCCTACTTTCCAAGCTCCTGGGTGATGGAGAACATAAACAACGTACCAAAAGTCAAATGATGGCAGCATTACTAATGGCAGGATGAGTCTGTTAAGTCTCAAATACAGAGTTCTCTAGAATGAAATATACTTTCGGGAGAAGCCCAGTGTGGAGCTTCCTGTTTCCTCCTTGAATCTAGACCTTTGTGTTTGCCTGATAGAAGAGTGGAGTCTGAAGGGCAGTCTTTTTGTCCACATACCCGCACTATTTCAGGGGGTGGAGGCAGGCCCGCCTCACATACAGAGTGGCTGGTAGGACATGTTGAGAGAAGGAATGGAAAGTTTCCTTCTCCCAGAGAAGCCCTGTCCAGAAGTGACATATCACATGCTCATAGGTCATTGGACAGGACTAAGTACACAGTCTTGTTTAACTTTAAAGGGGCTGAGAAATACGGGGGTTACAGGGATATTCAGAGAGCAGTGAATGTGTCTGTCACAAACTGTTCATTTAATGGGGAGTGACTACGTGCATGGCATTGTTCTACGCCTTTTATACATGTTATTTAATTTAACCGATAAGTAGTAGTTTTATTTTTGTGGCTGCGCTGTGTATCATGCGGGATCTAGTTCCCCAACCAGGGATTGAATCCGTGCCCCCTGCATTGGGAGTGCAGAGTCTTAGCCACTGGACCACCAGGGAAGTCCCAGATAAGTAGTATTTTTATCTCTATTTTAAGTTGTGAAACTGAGGGTTGGAGTTGCTAAATCATTAGTCCAACGTTATCCAGTTAATAAATGACAGAGTCAGGATGTGAACCCATCTTTATGTACCCCCAAAGTCACTAATCTGGGTATTTTTTACTGTGTCACACTTTAGCCCTCTCACAAGCCTTTACAATTGTTGGTTGGGCCTATAATTTAATATTAATTGTGATTTATCCTAAATCAAATGATACAATTTGGTATATGACATAGGCATGCTAGCTGGCTCTGAGAGTTTTCCTCAGGCATCTGTTTTGGATGTGTATGTACAAATATAATGTTCTCCATTGCTTTAAAAAAATATCCTCTTGGGCTTCCCTGGTGGCGCAGTGGTTGAGAGTCCGCCTGCCGATGCAGGGGACGCGGGTTCGTGCCCCGGTCCGGGAAGATCCCACGTGCCGCGGAGCGGCTGGGCCCGTGAGCCATGGCCGCTGAGCCTGCGCGTCCGGAGCCTGTGCTCCGCAACGGGGGAGGCCACAACAGTGAGAGGCCTGCGTACAGAAAACAAAAACAAAAACAAAAACAAAACAAAAAAATATCCTCTTGTATTATTTCCTCTCTCTCCCCTGAAACATCTTTGCTCCTCTGACACTTAATTCACAACTTTATACTTATCTAGGCATTAAAAATCTGCCCATATTTACTAGAAAGCTGACAAATATCCCTGTGGATGAAGGTGGTGTACATCACTTCTACCCACAATCCACAGATCAGAACTAAGGTATTTGGCCATACCTGGCTGCAAGGGAAGCTGGGAAATGTAGTCTAACTGCATGCCCAAGAAGAAGAGATGGGTTTGGTGAATACCTCAACAATCTCTGCCACAACCAATATGAACAGAAAGCTAGCACATTCAAACACTATTGATACTATGTATAAAACAGATAACTAATGAGAACCTATTGTACAGCACAGGGAACTCTACTCAGTGCTCTGTGCTGACCTAAATGGGAAGGAAATCCAAAAAAGAGGGGATATATGTATACGTATAGCTGATTCACTTTGCTGTACAGTAGAAAATAACACAACATTGTAAAGCAACTATACTCCAAAAAAACCCCACAAACTCTCTGCTATCATATAGTCACACACATACACACAAAAGAAAGCTAGCATCTTCACAGAGGGCTCAGTTTATGCCCCCGAGGGAGAGCAAGGAATCAGGACTACACGCCAGGGGCCAGGAGAACCATAATACTGCAGGTCAGCCTCAAGTGGGGCATGGCCTAAAGTAGGGAACACTAAACCCTTGATACATACAGACTGTTATTGCCTGGTGTTAATCCAGCAGCCTTCTGGGAAGAGATGGCAAAAGAGGGGCTCCTAAACAACCTAAATGTCCACCAGACGAATGGATAAAGAAGATGTGGTACATATACAATGGAATCTTACTCAGCCATAAAAAAGAATGAAATAATGCCATTTGCAGCAACATGGATGCAACTAGAGATTATCAGACTAAGTGAAGTAAGTCAGAAAGAGAAAGACAAATACCATATGATATCACTTGTATGTGGAATCTAAAATATGGCACAAATAAACCTACCTACAAAACAGAAACAGACTCACAGACATAGAGAACAGACTTGTGGTTGCCAAGGGTGTGTGTGTGTGTGTGTGTGTGTGTGTGTGTGTGTGTGTGAGGGATGGATTGGGAGTTTGGGACTAGCAGATGCAAACTATTACATACAGAATGGATAGACAACCAGGTCCTACTATATAGCATAGGGAACTATATTCAATATCCTGAGGTAAACCATAATGGAAAAGAATATGAAAAAGAATATATATATCTGAATCACTTTGCTGTACAGCAGAAATTAACACAACATTGTAAATCAACTATACTTCAAGAAAAAAAAGAGGGGCTCCTAGAGTATGAGATGGTGAACAGATGAATTGCTCTGGAGCCTTGGGGAACTCTGTATAGTTTTTTGAGACCTTATACAAGACTCGGCTACATTTTCTTATGAGCACCATCTCGCTATGTATTGTGCACAGGTTACATAATAATGATTAGGCATCAGACATGTAATATATTGTAACCACTGAAGGGATGATAGCCTGGAGACTCACACATTCAGTTCCCCACAAGGTCCAGAGACTAAGCACAGCAGATGGTCCCAAGCTCTACCATACTTGTTAAGGACGGTGAGGCAGGAGATAAAAGCTCTGATTTCTGACGACTCTGTTGAGCCACCATACCAGGCCCGGAGTGCTCAACTCACATTCAGTTTAGGTGACTGCAGTGTTCAAGGTAGGTTAATTGCTATAAAAACACCGCCCCAATTTTAGGGGCTTAACAAAATAAAAGTTCATTTTCATTCATGCAAATGAAAACATCCATCTTAGATGTTTGGGTTGAATGACTTTCCTGGAAGATCCTCTCAAAGTGGCAACTAGAGATCTGGTCTTCCATCTTTCGACTCCCCTATCCTCGATCTCTTAGAGTCCAGTCCGTTCAGATGGAGAGTGGAGGACCACCTGTGGGAGAGTTTCATCACCCCTGGAAGTGGCACGCACTGCTTTAGCTCATAGCTCATTGGTGAACCTCAGTCACACGGCTATGCCAACTATAATGAAGTCTGGGAAGTGTAGTTTAACTGTGTGTCCAGGAGGAAAAGAAATACGGTTTGGAGAACAACCAGCTAGTTTCTACCATGGTCAAAGAGAAATGGTCTAATTTGTTTAAGTGACTGTTATTTCTAGCCTCTGTTCCAAATTGTAGTTACGTCAACTTCATTATGAAACAGATATGCTTAATGTACCAGTACAGTAAAATATCCAAGAAATATACAAACAAGAATAAATTATATAAATAAAGAGAAATAATCTATATAAAATTCAGGAGGAGCTTCAAGATGGCGGAGGAGTAAGACACGGAGATCACATTCCTCTCCACAAACACATCAGAAATACATCTACATGAGGAACAATTCCTACAGAACACCTACTAAACGCGGGCAGAAGACCTCAGACCTCCCAAAAGGCAAGAAAGTCCCCACGTACCTGGCTAGGGCAAAAGAAAAAAGAAAAAACTGAGACGAAAGAATAGGGACGGCATCTGCACCAGTGGGAGGGAGCCGTGAAGGAGGAAAAGTTTGCACACACTAGGAAGCCCCTTCGCGGGCGGAGACTGCGGGTGGCGGAGGGGGAAGCTTCGGAGCCGTGGAGGACAGCGCAGCAACAGGGGTGCGGAGGGCAAAGCGGAGAGATTCCCGCACAGAGGGTCGGCGCCGACCGGTACTCACCAGACCAAGAGGCTTGTCTGCTCACCCGCTGGGGCGGGGCGGGCGGGGCTGGGAGCTGAGGCTCGGGCTTCGGTAGGAGCGCAGGGAAAGGACTGAGGTTGGCGGCGTGAACACAGCCTGAAGGGGGCTAGTGCGCCACGGCTAGCCGGGAGGGAATCCGGGGAAAAGTCTGGGCCTGCCGAAGAGGCAAGAGACTTTTTCTTCCCTCTTTGTTTCCTGGTGCCTGAGGAGAGGGGATTAAGAGTGCTGCTTAAAGGAGCTCCAGAGACGGGTGCGAGCCGCGGCTATCAGCGTGGACCCCAAGCCAGGCATGAGACGCTAAGGCCGCTGCTGCCGCCACCAACCTCCCTTCCCAGGAGCCTGTGCAGCCCGCCACTGCCAGGGTCCCGTTATCCAGGGACAACTTACCCGGGAGAACACATGGCGGCCTCAGGCTGGTGCAACGTCATGCCGGCCTCTGCTGCGCAGGCTTGCCCGCATCCGTGCCCCTCCCTCCCCCCCAGCCTGAGTGAGCCAGAGGCCCCTTTAACCCCGTCCTGTCTGAGCGAAAAACAGACGCCCTCCAGCGACCTACACGCAGAGGCGGGGCCAAATCCAAAGCTGAGCCCCGAGAGCTGTGCAAACAAAGAAGAGAAAGGGAAATCTCTCCCAGCAGCCTCAGAAGCAGCGGATTAAAGCTCCACAATCAACTTGATGTACCCTGCATCTGTGGAATAACTGAACAGACAACTAATCATCCCAAATTGATGAGGTGGACTTCGGGAGTAACGATATATATATATTTTTCACTGTTTCTCTTTTTGTGAGTGTGTATATGCATACTTCTGTGTGTGATTTTGTCTGTATAGCTTTGCTTTCACCATTTGTCCTAGGGTTCTGTCTGTCCATTTTTTTATTACTTTTTAAAAATTTTTTCTTAATAATTATTTTTTTAATAACATTTTAAATTTTACTTTATTTTATTTTATCTTCTTCTTTCTTTCTTACTATTTTTTCTCCCTCTTATTCTGAGCCGTGTGGATGACAGGCTCTTGGTGCTCCAGCCAGGCATCAGGGCTGTGACTCTGAGGTGGGAGAGCCAACTTCAGGACACTGGTCCACAAGAGACCTCCCAGCTCCACGTCATATCAAACAGCGAATATCTCCCAGTGATCTCCATCTCGACGCCAAGACCCAACTCCACTCAACGACCAGCAAGCTCCAGTGCTGGATACCCCATGCCAAACAACTAGCAAGACAGGAACACAACCCCACCCATTAGCAGAGAGGCTGCCTAAAATCATAATAAGGCCACAGACACCCCAAAACACACCACCAGACGTGGACCTGCCCACCAGAAAGACAAGATCCAGCCTCATCCACCAGAACACAGGCACTAGTCCCCTCCGCCAGGAAGCCTACACAACCCACTGAACCAACCTTACTCACTAGGGACAGACACCAAAAACAACGGGAACTACAAACCTGCAGCCTGCGAAAAGGAGACCCTAAACACAGTAAGTTAAGCAAAATGAGAAGACAGAGAAACACACAGCAGATGAAGGAGCAAGGCAAAAACCCACCAGACCTAAAAAATGAAGAGGAAACAGGCAGTCTACCAGAAAAAGAATTCAGAATAATGATAGTAAAGATGATCCAAAATCTTGGAAACAGAATTGAGAAAATACAAGAAACGTTTAACAAGGTCCTGGAAGAACTAAAGAGCAAACAAACAGTGATGAACAACACAATAAATAAAATTAAAAATTCTCTAGAAGGGATCAATAGCAGAATAACTGAGGCAGAAGAATGGATAAGTGACCTGGAAGATAAAATAGTGGAAATAACTACTGCAGAGCAGAATAAAGAAAAAAGAATGAAAAGAATTGAGGACAGTCTCAGAGACCTCTGGGACAACATTAAACGCACCAACATTCGAATTACAGGGGTCCGAGAAGAAGAAGAGAAAAAGAAAGGGACTGAGAAAATATTTGAAGAGATTATAGTTGAAAACTTCCTAACATGGGAAAGGAAATAGTTAATCAAGTCCAGGAAGTGCAGAGAGTCCCTAAAAGGAAAAATCCAAGGAGAAAAACACCAAGACATATATTAATCAAACTATCAAAAATTAAACACACACAAAAAAAATGAAAAGCAGCAAGGGAAAAATAACACACAAGGGAATCCCCATAAGGTTAACAGCTGATCTTTCAGCAGAAACTCTGCAAGCCAGAAGGTAGTGGCAGGACATATTTAAAGTGATGAAGGAGAAAAACCTACAACCAAGATTACTCTACCCAGCAAGGATCTCATTCAGATTTGACGGAGAAATTAAAACCTTTAAAGACAAACAAAAGCTAAGAGAATTCAGCACCACCAAACCAGCTTTACAACAAATGCTGAAGGAACTTCTCTAGGCAGGAAACACAAGAGAAGGAAAAGACTGACAATAACAAATGCAAAACAATTAAAATGGTAACAGGAACATACATATCAATAATTACCTTAAATGTAAAAGGATTAAATGCTGCAACCAAAAGACATAGATTGCCTGAATGCATATGAAAACAATAGCCATATATATATATGCTGTCTACAAGAGACCCACTTAAGACCTAGGGACACATACAGACTGAAAGTGAGGGGATGGAAAAAGATATGCCATGCAAATGGAAATCGAAAGAAAGCTGGAGTAGCAATTCTCATATAAGACAAAATAGACTTTAAAACAAAGACTATTACAAGAAACAAAGAAGGACACTACATAATGATCAACGGATCAATCCAAGAAGAAGATATAACAACTGTAAATATTTATGCACCCAACATAGGAGCACCTCAATACATAAGGCAAATACTAACAGCCATAAAAGGGGAAATTGACAGGAACACAATCACAGTATGGGACTTTAACACCCCACTTTCTCCAATGGACAGATCATCCAAAATGAAAATAAATAAGGATACACGAGCTTTAAATGATACATTAAACAAGATGGACTTAATTGATAGTTATAGGACATTCCATCCAAAAACAACAGAAAACACATTCTTCTCAAGTGCTCATGGAACATTCTCCAGGAGAGATCATATCTTGGGTCACAAATCAAGCCTTGGTAAATTTAAGAAAACTGAAATCGTATCAAGTATCTTTTCCGACCAGAAGGCCATGAGACTAGATATCAATAACAGGAAAAAATCTGTAAAAAATACAAACACGTGGAGGCTAAACAACACACTACTTAATAACAAAAAGATCACTGAAGAAATCAAAGAGGAAATCAGAAAATACCTAGAAACAAATGACAATGAAAACACGACGTCCCAAAACCTATCGGATGCAGCAAAAGCAGTTCTAAGAGGGAAGTTGATAGCAATACAATCCTACCTTAAGAAACAAGAAACATCTCAAAAAAACAACCTAACCTTACACCTAAAGCAATTAGAGAAAGAACAACAAAAAAACCCCAAAGTTAGCAGAAGGAAAGAAATCATAAAGATCAGGTCAAAAATAAATGAAAAAGAAATGAAGGAAATGATAGCAAAGATCAATAAAAATAAAAGCTGGTTCTTTGAGAAGATAAACAAAATTGATAAACCATTAGCCAGACTCATCAAGAAAAAAAGGGAGAAGACTCAAATGAATAGAATTAGAAATGAAAAAGGAGAAGTAACAACTGACACTGCAGAAATACAAAGGATCATGAGAGATGACTACAAGCAACTATATGCCAATAAAATGGACAACCTGGAAGAAATGGACAAATTCTGAGAAACGCACAACCTTCTGAGACTGAACCAGGAAGAAATAGAAAATATGAACAGACCAATCACAAGCACTGAAATTGAAACTGTGATTAAAAATCTTCCAACAAACAAAAGCCCAGGACCAGATGGTTTCATAGGCAAATTCTATCAAACATTTAGAGCAGAGCTAACGCCTATCCTTCTCAAACTCTTCCAAAATATAGCAGAGGGAGGAACACTCCCAAACTCATTCTACGAGGCCACCATCACTCTGATACCAAAACCAGACAAAGATGTCACAGAGAAAGAAAACTATAGGCCTATATCACTGAGGAACACAGATGCAAAAATCCTCAACAAAATACTAGCAAACAAATCCAACAGCACATTAAAAGTCTCATACACCATGATCAAGTGGGGTTTATCCCAGGAATGCAAGGACTCTTCAGTATACGCAAATCAATCAATGTGGTACACCATATTAACAAATTGAAGGAGAAAAACCATATGATCATCTCAATAGATGCAGAGAAAGCTTTTGACAAAATTCAACGCCTATTTATGATAAAAACCCTCCAGAAAGTAGGCATAGAGGGAACTTTCCTCAACATAATAAAGGCCACATATGACAAACCCACAGCCAACATCATCCTCAATGGTGAAAAACTGAAACCATTTCCACCAAGATCAGGAACAAGACAAGGATGTCCACTCTCACCACTATTATTCAACATAGTTTTGGAAGTTTTAGCCACAGCAATCAGAGAAGAAAAAGAAATAAAACGAATTCAAATCAGAAAGAAGAAGTAAAGCTGTCACTGTTTGCAGATGACATGATACTGTACATAGAGAATCGTAAAGATGCTACCAGAAAACTACTAGAGCTAATCAATGAATTTGGTAAAGTAGCAGGGTACAAAATTAATGCACAGAAATCTCTTGCATTCCTATACAATAATGATGAAAAGTCCGAAAGAGAAATTAATGTAACACTCCCTTTTACTACTGCAACAAAAGGAATAAAATACCTAGGAATAAACCTACCTCAGGAGACAAAAGACCTGTATGCAGAAAAGTATAAGACACTGATGAAAGAAATTAAAGATGATGCAAACAGATGGAAAGATATACCATGTTTCTGGATTGGAAGAATCAACACTGTGAAAATGGCTATACTACCCAGAATAATCTACAGATTCAATGCAATCTCTATCAAATAACCAATGGCATTTTTCACAGACCTAGAACAAAAAATTTCACAATCTGTATGGAAACACAAAAGACCCCGAATAGCCAAAGCAATCTTAGGAAAGATAAACGGAGCTGGAAGAATCAGGCTCCCTGACTTCAGACTATACTACAAAGCTACAGTGATCAAGACAGTATGGTACTGGTACAGAAAAAGAAATATAGATAAATGGAACAGGATAGAAAGCCCAGGGATAAACCCATGCACATATGGTCACCTTATCTTTGATAAAGGAGGCAAGAATATACAGCAGAGAAAAGACAGCCTCTTCAATAAATGGTGCTGGGAAAAAACTGGACAGCTACATGTAAAAGAATGAAATTAGAACACTCCTTAACACCATACACAGAAATAAACTCCAAATAGATTAAAGCGCTAAATGTAAGGCCAGACACTATAAAACTCTTAGAGGAAAACATAGGCAGAACACTCTATGACATAAGTCACAGCAAGATCCTTTTTGACCCACCTCCTAGAGAAATGGAAAAAAACCCAAAAATAAACAAATGGGACCTAGTGAAACTTAAAAGCTTTTACACAGCAAAGGAAATCATAAACAAGACAAAAAGACAACCCTCAGAATGGGAGAGAATGTTTGCAAATGAAGCAAGTGACAAAGGATTAATCCCCAGAATATACAGGTAGCTCATGCAGCTCAATATCAAAAAAACAAACAAGCGAATCCAAAAATGGGCAGAAGACCTAAATAGACATTTCTCCAAAGAAGATATACAGAGTGTCAACAAACACATGAAAGGATGCTCAACATCACTAATCATTAGAGAAACGCAAATCAAAACTACAATGAGGTATCACCTCACACCGGTCAGAATGGCCATCATCAAAAAATCTACAAACAATAAATATGGAGAAAAGGGAACGCTCTTGCACTGTTGGTGGGAATGTAAATTGATACAGCCACTATGGAGAACAGCACGGAGGTTCCTTAAAAAACTAAAAATAGAACTGCCATACAACCCAGCAATCCCACTACTGGGCATATACCCTGAGAAAACCATAATTCAAAAAAGTCATGTACCACAATGTTCATTGCAGCCCTATTTACAATAGGCAGGACATGAAAGCAACCTAAGTGTCCATCAACAGATGAATGAATAAAGAAGATGTGGCACATATACAGAATGGAATATTACTCAGCCATAAAAATAAACGAAATTGAGCTACTTGTAGTGAGGTGGATGGACCTAGAGTCTGTCATACAGAGTGAAGTAAGTCAGAAAGAGAAAAACAAATACCGTATGCTAAACAAATACCGTATGCTAACACATATATATGGAATCTTAAAAAAAAAAAAAAGGTTCTGACGAACCTAGGGGCAGGACAGGAATAAAGACGCAGACTTAGGGAATGGACTTGAGGACGTGGGGACGGAGAAGGGTAAGCTGGGACGAAGTGAGAGAGTAGCACTGACATATATACACTACGAAATGTAAAACAGATAGCTAGTGGGAAGCAGCTGCATCGCACAGGGAGATCAGCTCGGTGACTTGTGACTACCTAGAGGGGTGGGATAGGGAGGGTGGGAGGGAGACACAAGAGGGAGGGGATATTGTGATATATGTATACGTATAGCTGATTCACTTTGTTATACAGCAGCAATTAACACAACAATGTAAAAAAATTATACTCCAATAAAGATGTTAAAAAAATACTTCCTCCAAAAAAAAAGAAAGTTGTATACAAATTTTTGACTGTATGGGGCGGGCATGTGTGTGTCAGTGCCCCTCACCCCCCATGCAGTCAAAATTGTTCAGTGTTCTACTGAATATACTTACATACATAGGTCTGTAAATGGAAAGACAATAGTCCAAGAAGACACATATCAAATTTTTAAATGTGGTTACTTTTAGGAAGGGTAGTGGTTTGACATGTGACTTTAATTTTTTAATCCACATGCTTCTATACTGTTTGATTTGTTTTTTACAAAAGGAATATATTTTTATCTATAATAAATAAATTTGAAATAAAAATAGCTTATATACAGTGTAGTTACTTCTTTTAAATAAACTATGTAATTCTGAACTCCAAAACTCACGAAGTTTAAGAACCTTAGAGAGTTCGTGGATAGCTCAGAAAATGCCTAGATTGTAGGAAAGTAAGAATGGCAGTGAAATTGAGTGACTCAGAGAAGATAAAGGGAAATCAGAAAATGGACATTAGGTAAATGAAAGTTCCTTTATATCTAGTGAAGACAATCAAAGGGAAAAGTGGTTTAAAGTGCAAGATTAAGGATTTCAGTTAGACATAAATCTTTTTCATGGTCCTGCCTGTTAAAAATTGTACTGGTTTATAATGGGGGGATGTGGAATCTCATTTCCCAAGAGCTGGTATGAGGAAAGAAGGGCTTTTATTGTTATATTTCGCACGTTGGATAGATTTTCATCACTTTTGACTCTTGTGGGCATGGTTATTCCATGTAAAATATACTTAAAGGCTGTTTGCGTTTCCTATTTATCTTGTAGTTTTTGTCTTTGCTTACATCATTACTGGAGAGCTAGATGGCGTATGTTTAGAAGAGTAAGAGAGGACAGGTTGGCTGATGGTTGTACCCAAGTGGATATATGGGGCTCAGGCAGCACAAAGCTGTCATCTCATTAAGCAGGGTTAAGATACGGATTTTCACCATTGATTACACCTTGTTCTGCATTCTTTCATGTTCACATTTTTTTTTTTTTTTTTGCTTCTTAACTTTTCAGCTTTCTTAGGAGAAATATTTTCTTATTAAGGATGGTATGAATAAATGTTTAATCATCATCCCCTTATTATACTGTACATAATGCTGGTATAGTACTTTCTAACTTGATGAATGTGTTGAATTTACTTGTAAATTAAGGGTATTCGTATTACAGATGGGTGTGTCATGAAAGAAATAAGATCTATGCTTAATACCATAAAGTCTTACAGGATATACATGGTGAACTTTTTTTCTTTTAACACGTTTTCAATTTCTAGATTTCGTGTTCACAATTTTACAGCATGGCAGGGCAAACACAGAATAGAATAAATGAGCAAACTGGTATTAACGCATTTGATGACTCTTGCTCCATCTTTTTTCTTCTTTAAACCTCTTGAGATACCTTCCCCCACCATATGGAGGTAGAGGGCGGGGAGAGGAATCAAACTGAGGGATAAGATGGCAACAGGAATTTCAGCTTCCTTAATAACACCCCAGTTCATGTCAGGAAACCTTCTGTTTTGATACAATTTAAGAGAAAAGTTTGGAATTCAATAATTTTCATTTTATAGGCTCTCCATTTTCGTTTTTACCTCTGATCTGCTTAAGCAGTATACTCCTCTCACAATTTATTGCCTTTTAAGGCCATGAATTCAGAGGGCTGACAGTAAATGTGGACAAGCTCTAATATGCCTTGTGCCAACTATAATTTAGCTGGTCCTTTGAGAGCTCGAGTTTTTTATTAACATAAATATTCTTCTGCTTCCAGGCGTCTCCTCACTGACAACATCCAATTTTGAATCCCGACATCTTCATTTCAAAAGCCTGAAGACGGAACTGCAAAGGTCAGGTTTCATTGTAATTGTAGGCTGTGGTGAAAGAGAGACCACATTCCTTAGGACTGAGCTGCCGCCAACCACTTGCTTTGGCAAGCAAAGGTCTTGGGCAAAATGTCACCGTGCAATTCAGGTGAATGATTGCACCTGGCACTTGGATCATCAGGAAATATTTGGTCATTTTTCACAGTGTCTGACTTTGTCACACACAAGGAGAGAAAGATTTTAAAGAGAACTCTGATTTAGCATACGTGAACATCGCATAATTCCTCCTTCTAGAATGTCCTTTTCTCCTTCTTTATACAACAGATGGCTCCCAACCTTCAGATCTTATCTCAGGCAACATGACTTGATGTAGCTGACCTCTTAGTACCTTGTATTTACCTGCAACACAGGGATAATGACGGCTTCTACCTCCAAGAGTCATTGGGAAGATTAAATGAGTTAGTGCACAGCACATACTTAAAAGGGTGCCTGGCATGAAGTAAACTGTAAACCACGGTTAGCTATTATTATGACCTTTAACACAGTAACAGCTAAGGCTGTCTGACAAAGGTACTTGACGCGTTTCACTTGCATTTCCTTGTTTCATCCTCGTGGTAGCCCTATGAGGTTGGCACCACTGTCATTTGTATTCTACAGGGGAGGAAACTGAAGTTAGAATGGTATCTTGTTCAAGGTCACACAGCAAGTCAGTGATGCACCCAGAATTTGCATCCAAGCACTGAGACTCCAGAGCACACGCTCATGAGCAAAGCCATGGGGACAAAGCTATGTAGCACATGCTGTCACTCTCCTGCCCATAACCCATCACTCTTACTACATCAGGGCACACCGGCCCAGCACCTGCATTTTGCTGCATTTCTCTGTGGCCTCCGAATCCTACTTCATCACTCATGTGGGAGACCAAAGACGTCAGGGAATCAACCTCCCAGGAGCAGCCCTCAACTAAGGATTGCTGTGGGTTCCTGGATAAATACTTTAGCTCCCTCATCCCTGGGTGGGATAACTCTGAGAAAAGTTCTACTCTGGCTGCTGGGTTTAGGTGCCAACTAGGCAGCTGGCTCTGCACCCTTTATTATCTGCCTTCTACGCCCTGACTCACTTCTTCACTCTCCTATTGTTTCCTCTACCTCCCAAATAACTTCCACTCGAATCTTGTCTCAGAGTATGATTCTTGGGGAAACCAAAGATGGTCTCTTTTGATGCTACGAGTCCACGATTCTAAAGATGCTGGAGGTGGAGAACAGCAAGGGAATGAAACATTTGGGACTGGATGTATCTTTGTTGACGGGGGGAGCTGCCCTGTGTATTGCAGAAAGTTGAGCAGTATCACTATAGCCTCTCTACCCAACAGAAGCCAGTAGCAACCCCTCCATCACCAGTTATGACAACGCCAAATGTCTCCAGATATTGCAAAATGTCTCCTTGGAGGGTAGGGCAAAGTCACTCCCAGCTGAGAAACACTGAGTTAGAGAGATGAGACTGTTCTTTTCTGTTTGATTGACATAGTGACTTGGCAGGTATCAATTCATTCAAGAGGAGTATAATGATATTAACATTATCAAATGCCCATGTGCGAGGTATTCTACCTGCTGCTCTACGTACTGTCTCATTTGGTCCTCACGGCAGTTTATTACCTCCATATCACACATAAGGAAAACGTGGCTCATGGAGAGTTAGTGATTTTCCCAGTGTCATAAAACAAGTAAAAGATGGACCCAGGGTTCACATCCAGGCCTGTCAGCCTGCAAGTCTGTGCCCTGTTCAACTAGGATTCATTTATTTATTCATTAATGCATCAACGTATGCAGTATTTATTGAGCGTCTGCTGGGTGTCAGGGACAGGGCATTAATGGTGACTGCTACAACCCTAATGCTTAGCTTGGTGCCTGACACAAAGTTGTGGTTCAAGATCCCTTAGGGAGATCAGCTCAGTGCTTTGTGACCACCTA
>NW_020838038.1:3394028-3716786 GCF_003676395.1 Aethalodelphis obliquidens | reverse complement strand
ACTAACACACCATTGTAAAGCAATTATACTCCAATAAACATATTAAAAAAATAAATGGAAAAGAAAAAGATCCCTTACACCAAACTAAACAAAATCAAACTACACGAGGTTTTGGGGGTTAATCTGAAAAACTAATTACTTTCCTGGACACCATTTGTTAGTGAATATGTTCTAAATTTCAAAGACCTTACAAATAAACTCTTGGAACACAACCTATCCAAAATCTGGAAACTACCTGTACATATTCTGGGAAACTCCTTTTCTTCCCTGATCCCTTGGATTTGCAAAAGAAAGCCTTCACTCTGTAAACAGTACACGGTTACGATTTCAGTGGTTGTAATGATTTTTATGGGGACTCAGGGGAACATGAGCTCTGATGTTTTCAGAACGCTGTATCCTCTCTGTTTGACTTAGATAATTAGCAAGAGGACTGTAGCTGCTTATCAGATCATAGCTTCACTTATGTTTCTCTTGACTAGAAATGAGAAAGTAGTTTCCAAGGTAACAGGAGACTGAGCTGTTTTGCCCTCCAGTGTAGCAGGAGTTTAAAATGGGATTCTACCTCTCTTAGTTTTTGCTAAGGTCTCAAAGGCTGTTAATAAAAAGTAAAAAGGGTTAAGTATTCTCACATTCCAATGTTCCAACATGAGGTATGTGATGAACACATACAGAATTTTGGAATCTTAGCTCAACATCAAGTATATAAGAAGATTGATGCTTGAGAGGTCAGGGAAGAGAGAGAGAGGGAGGCAGGGAGGGAGGAGGAGGGGGGAGGGGGAGAGGGAGAGAGAGGGGTGGGGGAGAGGGAGAGAGAGGGGTGGGGGAGAGGTCCTTTGGATTCTGTAGCTGTGTGACATTGCCTCTTTCTTCATCCCATGGTGGAGGTGAAGGTGGATGCTTCACCCTCACCTCAAGTCACTGAGGGGGACTTCATGGGCACCTCTTAAAGAGAGCTTGTTCCATGTGTCCTCTGAATTCAGTGAGCATGCAGAGATTGGTACAAGATTCATGATGAAAGAAGGAATACAGTCAAGGGAATGACTGAAAGTAGCCAGTATTAGTTTCTTAGGGCTGCCGTAACAAAGTAGCACAAACTGTGTGGCTTAAAACACTAGAAATCTATTCTTTCACAGTTATGGAGTCTAAAAGTCAGAAATCAAGATGTTAGCGGTGTCATACTGCATCTGAAGATTTAGGGAATATTCCTTCTTCGCTTCTTCCAGCTTTTGGTGGCCCCAGGAATTCTTTGGCTTGTGGCATCTTATCTCCAATCTCTGCCTCTGTCTTTTCCTTGCACGTCTCTGTCCTCACGTTGTCTTATACAGACACCAAACATATTGGATTAAGGGCCCATCTATTCCAGTATGACCTCATCTTAACTAATGACATCTTTAATCACCCTATTGCCAAATAAGGTCACATTCTGAGGTACTGGGGGTTAAGTTAGGACTTCAACTTTGTTTTTTGAAGACACAACTTAACCCATAACATGGCTCATGGAAGCAAAGGGACAGGGATGCATTTAAACAAATTGTATTTCCACCAAAAGGGAACAAATTAAATGAGTGTTTCCTGGGGAGCAGATCTTGACCAGCCTGGAATGTTTTAAAAAGAACTCTGTTCAAATGTGGACTTTTGGAGCACAGGGGTTGAGAATCAACACTGTAAGCCGTCAGTCAGAAGGCATGCATTGTCCACGGCAAGGGAAAAGCAACGTAGATTCCCAGTGGGGAATTTCCACGGATTCCCTGAAAACATCTCATGAAAGAAAAAGTTCTTTCCTGTCTCTTAACCCCTCTTCCTCCCTGCTCTCCCTGCTCCATCTCCAATCCTAGGATGATCAAAATCCACAATTAATGAGATGAGTAGGGAACTGACAGAGAAAATAGAGAAGCCAACCACACTTCTGTATGCCACCATAGGCAGCCATGTTGAGAGGGGGAGCAATAACGAAATGCTCTGGATTACGGGGGTGCAAAGAAACAGGTGCTTGATTCATATTGAGAAGATTAAAGACAGGTGGCTTGAGATGCCCGTAAGGAAAGGTGGGGAGCTATGCCATCCATGGGAGCCGAATGCAATACCACCATATGGCATGATGGTGAGAATGCCTGGCATTGCTAGGATCCACGTGGAGAACAGGACAGTCATTTCCTCTAAGGAATGACCAACAGGGCAGCTTCCCAGTGTTAAGGGTTTCCAGCAGTAAGAGGCTATTAAAGAGGAGCTGGGGTGACAGGAGTGAAGGGAGGCTTCCCAAGAGGTCAGTTGGAGAGGACGCAATCAGCCTCAGGGAAGTAGAGGACCAGAACTCCCTGGCGCGGGGGCAGATATTCACTTTGGATTCCACGGGAATGGTTGCTCCTGGAGTTTTGCCTACTAAGCCTAGAGCTTTTCAATGCCTGGTGGTGACAGTATGGGTTAAGTCAGACCTTTCTTGACCCTCATCTCTACCTATACTTCTCCAGGGAATTCCCTGGTTGTCCAGTGGTTAGGACTCCACGCTTCCACTGCAGGGGGCATGGGTTCCATCCCTGGTTGGGGAACTAAGATCCTGTGTGCTGCTGGGCATGGCCAAAAAATTAAAAATAAAACAAAAATATCTACCTATACTGCTCCAAACCTGGAGGATCCAGAAGGAAGCCTGGAGCTGAACTGGCAAAGAGGAAGTGGGAAAGTCAAGAGGGGCCAACCAGCTCAGCTCCTTCCCCAGAGGCAGGCTGGGAGCTGAGGGAGAGGAAAGCTATTAATGAAGTTAGGCATTTTGCTTATTAAGCTAGATTGGACATATTAATTATTGAACTCATACTGTTTGGGGAACTAAACTTGCCGGAGGATTTTTTTTTTAAACCTAAGAATGATAAGGAAAATCCGTGGGTACTGTTCTAGATTTCACTCAAGGAGATGGAAAGAACTGTCCTGAGAATGGATAGTCACAGTGTTGAGTGGGAAGGGGGGAAGAAAAATGTTCTGTTTTACTACTCAGCATCCTAATTGTTTGATATAAAGGTTACTCCAGTTTACCAATTCCAGTCAAGTGTGCTTTACCTTCTGCCTGAGCTGGTGGAAATAGCTGGGTAGAGAGAACTGAACTCATTGTGGAGAATGATTATTTTTGTCCTCAGAATCGTCCTGCTTCTTCAACTTGTCTTTGAATTAAGAGTTTGGGCCATGGATGACGGGAATACACTAGTGGTCCTCACAGTCTAGTCCCCTACCAAGAGCAGACGCATGGTCTATAAACTTGTTAGAAGTACAGAATCTCAGGCTCCGCCCCAGGCATACTTAATCCGTCTGGGGGTATGGCCCTGCAACCTGTGGTTTTTCAAGCTTGCAAATGTTTGAGAACCACTCCACACTGATTGTGTGCTGGAATCACCTGGGGGATATTTTCAACAGTACATTTGCCCAGGTTGAGCACCACAAACAAAGCTGTATCTTAAGTATACTTTCTCAAAATGGAATGAGTATACAGATTCTCTGGGAGCCTTGTTAAAATGCAGATCATATCTTGGTAGTTCTTTCTTTTTAAGCTAAACTTTATTATTATTTTTGGCCACGCGGCATGTGGGATCTTAGATCTTAGTTCCCCAACCAGGGATCGAACCCGTGCCCCCTGCGTTGGAAGCGTGGAGTCTGAACCGCTGGACCGCCAGGAAAGTCCCTATCTTGGTAGTTCTTAGGTGAGGACCAAGCATCTACATTTCCTTTTTTTCCTCCAGCTTTACAGAGATATTACTGAATATAACATATGTAAGCTTAAGGTGTACAATGTGATGATTTGATACATGTATGTATTGTGAATATATGTATTTAACAAATACATACATATATATAACTAACGACAAGGTTAGTTAAAACTTTTATCCCCTACCATAATTACCTTTTCTGTCTGTGGTGATAACATTTAACATTTACTCTCTTAATTTTCAAGTATACAATACATTACAGTCAATTATAGTCACCATACTGTATAGTAGATCCCCAGATATATTAGATCCTCATCTTACAGTTGAAAGTTTCTGCTCTTTGATCGATATCTCCCCCTTCCCGCCATGCACCAGCCCCTGGTAGCTACCATTCTACTCTCTGTTTCTATAATTCAGCTTTTTTTAGTTTCCACATATAAGTGAGAACATACAGTATTGGTCTTTCTCTGCTTGACTTATTTCACTCAGCATAATGACCTGAAGGTCCATCCATGAGGCTGCAAAAAGCAGGGTTTCCTTCTTGTTTTACGGATAAATAATATTCCATTGTGTATATATATATTTCTTTTTTCATTATTAAAGACCGGATTTATTATAATGGAATCAACAGAGAAACTTCATTATCCCTGTGCCATACATTTTTTTTCATTCTTTAAGGGAAGTAATTTCATTTTAACAACAGTTTAAGTGTACCAGCCTTTCAGAAGTAGCGACCTTCCCTTATGTCCATGCCATTTTGTCTTTTCATTCAAAGGTTTTGGAAAAGTAATAGGGAAGAAATGGTAATAAGGAGAAATTAATCCCATTAGCTTCTGTGGCGCTTCTTTTTCTATGGCAGTTTAATCAAGTGCCAATCTAGGTGCTGCTGTGAAGGTTTTGTTTTGTTTTGTTTTTTAAAAAGCCTTATTTTTTTAAAAAAATAGGGTTTTTTCTATTTTTTTTTATACAGCAGATTCTCACTAGCCATCAATTTTATACACATCAGTGTATACATGTCAATCCCAATCGCCCAATTCAGCACACCACCACGCTCACCCCCCTGCGGCTTTCCCCCCTTGGTGTCCATACGTTTGTTCTCTACATCTGTGTCTCAATTTCTGCCCTGCAAACCGGTTCATCTGTACCATTTTTCTAGGTTCCACATATATGCGTTAATATATGATATTTGTTTTTCTCTTTCTGACTTACTTCACTCTGTATGACAGTCTCTAGATCCAACCACGTCTCAACAAATGACCCAATTTCGTTCCTTTTTATGGCTGAGTAATATTCCATTGTATATATGTACCATATCTTCTTTATCCATTCGTCTGCCGATGGGCATTTAGCTTGCTTCCATGACTTGGCTGTTGTAAATGGTGCTGCAATGAACATTGGGGTGCATGTGTCTTTTTGAATTGTGGTTTTCTCTGGGTATATGCCAGGCCGTGGGATTGCTCGATCATATGGTAATTCTATTTCTAGTTTTTTAAGGAACCTCCATACTGTTCTCCATAGTGGCTGTAACAGTTTACATTCCCATCAGCAGTGCAAGAGGGTTCCCTTTTCTCCACACCCTCTCCAGCATCTGTTGTTTGTAGATTTTCTGATGAAGCCCATTCTAACTGGTGTGAGGTGATACCTCATTGTAGTTTTGATTTGCATTTCTCTAATGATTAGTGATGTTGAGCAGCTTTACATGTGCTTCTTGGCCATCTGTATGTCTCCTTTGGAGAAATGTCTATTTAGGTCTTATGCCCATTTTTGAATTGGGTTGTTTGTTCTTTTAATATTGAGCTGCATGAGCTGTTTATATATTTTGAGGATTAATCCTTTGTCCGTTGATTTGTTTGCAAATATTTCCCCCCATTCTGAGGGTTGTCTTTTCATCTTGTTTACAGTTTCCTTTGCTGTGCAAAAGCTTTTAAGTTTCATTAGGTCTCATTTGTTTATTTTTGTTTTTATTTCCATTACTCTAGGAGGTGGATCATAAAAGATCTTGCTGTGATTTATGTCAAAGAGTGTTCTTCCTATGTTTGCCTCTAAGAGTTTTATAGTGTCTGGTCTTACATTTAGGTCTCGAATCCATTTTGAGTTTATTTTTGTGTATGGTGTTAGGGAGTGTTCTAATTTCATACTTTTACATGTAGCTGTCCAGTTTTCCCAGCACCACTTATTGAAGAGACTGTCTTTTCTCCATGTATATCCTTGCCTCCTTTGTCATAGATTAGGTGACCATAAGTGCGTGGGTTTACCTCTGGGCTTTCTAACTTGTTCCATTGATCTATGTTTCTGTTTTTGTACCAGTACCATATTGTCTTGATTACTGTAGCTTTGTAGTAGTATAGTCTGAAGTTAGGGAGTCTGATTCCTCCAGCTCCGTTTTTCTTTCTCAAGTTTGCTTTGGCTATTTGGGGTCTTTTGTGTCTCCATACAAATTTTAAGATTTTTTTGTTCTAGTTCCATAAAAAATGTCATTGGTAATTTGATAGGGATTGCATTGAATCTGTAGATTGCTTTGGGTAGTAGAGTCATTTTCACAATATTGATTCTTCCAGTCCAAGAACATGGTGTATCTCTCCATCTGTTGGTTATCATCTTTAATTTCTTTCATCAGTGTCTTATAGTTTTCTGCATATAGGTCTTTTGTCTTCCTAGGTAGGTTTATTCTTAGGTATTTTATTCTTTTTGTTGCAATGGTAAATGGGAGTTTTTCCTTAATTTCTCTTTCAGATTTTTCATCATTAGTGTATAGGAATGCAAGAGATTTCTGTGCATTAATTTTGTATCCTGCAACTTTACCAAATTCATTGATTAGCTCTAGTAGTTTTCTGGTGGCATCTTTAGGATTCTCTATGTATAGTATCATGTCATCTGCAAACAGTGACAGTTTTACTTTTTCTTTTCCAATTTGTATTCCTTTTATTTCTTTTTCTTCTCTGATTGCTGAGGCTAGGACTCCCAAAACTATGTTGAATAATAGTGGTGAGAGTGGACATCCTTGTCTTGTTCCTGATCTTAGAGGAAACGCTTTCAGGTTGTTCACATTTTAATATAATAACTAGAATTATGACTGGTTACATTATACTAGGACATATTAATATTTTAGGACTTTCATATAATTTCTAGAACATTTTTTTTCCTGGTTGTAAAACCATTTTATTTTTTTATTTTTTATTTATTTTTATTTTTTAAAACATTTTTATTGGAGTATAATTGCTTTACAATGTTGTGTTAGTTTCTGCTTTATAACAATATTTTCCTTATCCATTCATCCACTGATGGAAACTTAGGTTGTTTCCATGTTTTGGCTATTGTAAAATAATGCTACAATGAACAAGGGGGTGCAGATATCTCTCTGAGACTGTGATCTCATTTCCTTTGGATATATACCCAGAGATGAGATTGCAGGATCATATGGTAGCTGTATTTTTAAAAATTTGAGGAGGGCTTCCCTGGTGGCGCAGTGGTTGAGAGTCCACCTGCCAATGCAGGGGACACAGGTTCGTGACCCAGTCCGGGAAGATCCCACATGCCGCGGAGCGGCTGGGCCCGTAAACCATGGCCGCTGAGCCCGTGCATCCGGAGCCTGTGCTCCGCAAAGGGAGAGGCCACAACAGTGAGAGGCCCGTGTACCGCAAAAAAAAAAAAAAAAATTTTGAGGAACCCCATACTGTTTTCCATCCAACAGAGCACAAGTGTTCCCTTTTCTCCACGGCCTCACATACACTTGTTGTCTTTTGTCTTTTTGATAATAGCCATTCTAACAGGTGTGAAGTTTGCTCATTGTAGTTTTGACTTGCATTTCCCTTACGATTAGTGATGCTGAGCATTTTTTCAGGTACCCATTGGCTGTTTGTTATCTTCTTTAGAAAATTGTCTATTCAAGTCCTCTATTTTCTAGGATGATTTGATTTTTGCTATTGAGTTGTATGGGTTCCTCACATATTTTGGATGTTAACTCCTTATCAGATAGATGGTTTACAAATATTTTCTCCCATTCCATAGGTTGCCTTTTCATTTTGTTGATTGTTTCTTTTGCTTTGTGGAAGCTTTTTAGTTTGATATAGTCTCATTTGTTTATTTTAGCTTTTGTTGCCTGTGCTTCTGGTGTCATATCCAAAAAATCATTACCAAGACCAATGTCAAGGAGCTTCTTCCCTATATTTTCTTCTAGGGGTTTTAAGGTTTCAGTTCTTATGTTTAAGTCTTTTATCTATTTCAAGTTAGTATTTTGAGTGGTGTAAGACAGGGATCCAATTTCATTCTTTTGCATGTGAATATCCAATTTTCCCAACATCATTTACTGAAGAGACTATACTTTCCCCCACTGTGTATTCTTGGCTTCCTTGGCAAATATTAGTCTACCATATATGCGTAGGTTTATTTCTGGGTTGTTGATTCTGTTCCATTGGTCTGTGTGCCTGTTTTTATGCCAATAACATAATGTTTTGATTACTATAGCTTTGTAATAACGTTTCAAATCAGGGAGTGTGATGCCTCCAGCTTTGTTCTTTTCTCAGGATTGCTTTGGCTATTCAGGGTCTTCTGTGATTCCATACAAATTTTAGGATTGTTTTTCCTATTTTTTGTGAAAAGGGCCATTGGAGTTTTGATAGGGATTGCACTGAATTTATACATGGCTTTGGGTAGTGTGGACACTTTAATAATATTGATTCTCCTGATCCATGAACACGGGATATCTTTCCATTTATTCGCGTCTTCTTCAATTTCTTTCATCAATGTCTTATAATTTTCAGTGCAGAGATCTTTTCCCTCTTTGGTTAACTTTATTCCTAAGTATTTTATTCTTTTTAATGCTATTATACATGGAATTGTTTTCATTATTTCTTTTTCAGATAGTTTGTTGTTAGTGTATAGATACATAACTGATTTCTGTATGTTGATTTTGTATCTTGTGACTTTACTGAATTTGTTTATTAGTTTTAACAGCTTTTTGGTGGAATCTTTATATATATTGTGTATATACATATGATTATATCATCTGCAGAGACAATCTTACTTCTTCCTTTCTGATTTGGAAACTTTTTGTTTCTTTGTCTTGCCTAGTTGCTCTGGCTAGGACTTCAGCACTGTGTTGAACAGGAATGGTGAGAGTGGGCACACATGTTTTGTTCCTGATCTTAGTAGGAAAGCTTTCAACCTTTCCCCATTGAATATGATGTTAGCTGTGGGTTTGTCATATATGGCCTTTAATACATTGAGGTACAGTCCTTCTATACCCAATTTGCTGTGAGTTTTTACCATGAAAGTATGTTGAATTTTGTCAAGTATCTACATTCCTTTTTTTTCCTGGCTTTATTGAAATATAATTGACATGTAACATTCATAAGTTTAAGATGCAGAAGTAGTGATTTTATATTTGTAAATATTGCAACATGGTTAGCACAATAAAGTTAGTTAACACATCTATCACATCTATCACCCCATAGTTACAATTTTTTGTGCGTGTGTGGTGAAAACTTTAAAAATCTACTGTCAGCAACTTTCAACTATACAATACGGTTTTATTAACTATAGTCACCATGCTTACTTATTACAGAACTTATTCATCTTATAACTGGAAGTTTGTACCCTTTGACCACCTTACCTTCACCCATTACCCCTACCCCCTACCTCCCACCCCTGGCAACCACTAATCTGTTCTCTGTTTCTGAGTTTGGGGTTTTTTTTAGATTCCACATATAAGTGAGATCACAGAGTATTTGTCTTTCTCTGTCGGACTTATTTCACTTAGCATAATGCCCTTCAAGTCCATCCATGTTGTCACAAACGGCATCTACATTCCTAGCAAGCTCCTAGGTGAGGTCCACACTACTGGCATGGGGACCACACTGAAAGTCCTAAGACTTTGAGCTATTGCTAAATATTGTGTGTGTGTACATTTTTTAGAGAGCAGAGGATTCATAGTTCCCATCAGTCTCAAGCAGTCTTTGACTTGAAAACCATCAAGAACCACTGCCTGAAATGAAATTAATGTATAATCAGCTGAGTTAAGAAGTTTTTATAAAGGAAGGGATAAATCAGGAGTTTGTGATTAACATATACACAGTACTACATATAAAACAGATAAAAAACCAGGACCTACTATATAGCACAGGGGACTTTATTTGATATCTTGTAATAACCTATAATGGAAAAGAATCTCTCTCTCTCTCTCTCTCTCTCTCTATATATATATATATATATACACACACACACGTGTATATACACACACACACACACATATATAGAACTGAATCACTTGAAACTAACAGACCATTGTAAATCAACTAGATTTCAATAAAAAAATAAATCTTTATGAGACTTAAAAGTACGAATTTGGAAAGAGGCTGATAGAGATACCTATGATGGGGGCTCATGGGAGTGTTTTATTTGTGAGAAGGAATAAGGCTGTACTTTTCAATAATCGCTTTCTCTTGAGGGTGGGGAGTGGGCGGGGAGAGGTTTTCTTTACTTCCACGGCCCATATGAAGCTCAGTGCCTCAGCGTTGCTACTTGGTCCCTCTGGGATTTTCTGGATTTTCTGCTGCTTCCCCACCACTTTCCAGGGAGCAATATAAGGAGATGGAAATGAAACAAAAGACAAAACATTTTGGGACAGGGACTTCCCTGGTGGCTCAGTGGTTAAGAATATGCCTGCCAATGCAGACGTCACGGGTTCGATCCCTGGTCCAAGAAGATCCCACATGCCACGGAGCAAATAAGCCTGTGCACCACAACTACTGAGCCTGTGCTCTAGAGCCTGCAAGCCACAACTACTGAGCCAGCATGCCACAACTGCTGAAGCCCGCGTGCCTAGAGCCCGTGCTCTGCAACAAGAGAAGCCACTGCAATGAGAAGCCCACGCACCGCAAGGAAGAGTAGCCCCTGCTCGCCGCAATTAGAGAAAGCCCACGCACAGCAACGAAGACCCAACACAGCCAAAAATAAATAAATAAAATAAATAAATTTATTAAAGAAAAAACCTTTTGGGACATAATGCAATCACTGGAAGTTGCTTTAAAATGCAGACTCCCAGGCCTCAGTCTAGATCCCCTGGATCAGCCATAGAGGTGAGGTGAGCCCAGGAACCTGCATATTTAAAAACATCTCAAATGATTCCAATGTGGTCCTCCCCAGCCACGCTGTGAGAAACTTTGATCTATTATTTTCCGAGCATTATGCTGGCTTGAAGAAAACAAATTAAATCTCTAGGTGCATCACAAATCTGATTTCTCGGCTACCCATGGTTATGAAAGCCAGGCATCTCTATTTTCTTATTACGCTTCCAGCGAGGGTCATTTCCTCTTAAGATTCCAGCTCCCTTGTGCCCTCAGGTGAAGTCAGAGCATTTCTCCTTACTTGCCTTCCTAATTGCTGGGAAGAGCTCCTGTGCCAGGTTTTGCAGCCTCTTCACCGTACCCTGGAGGGGAGCCATCCCAGTGGTGGGCCTAGTACTTTGCTCTTTGCAACATGCTTTGTAGAGCCAGTTAAGTTTATAAAATGCTTCGTGAGCTATTTGGACTCGAGGCATTGCATAAACAGATTATGCAAACATAATGGCATCCACACTGCAGGCAGGTGGTGAGAAATTTCCTCTCCTCCCCTCCTACCTGCCCCAGCCCTGGGAAGAATTTGAGTGCAGAATTTCTCTGCTGGGAAGCCTTTGCAGAGAGAAAGGCTGAGATGTTGAAAGAGTAAAGTTGATAACACAAGCTGGTAACACCTGCAGGCTGGAGGGAGCGTCATGGGATGATATAGATTGGGATACTGGATGTTATGCTTTGAGAAGAAAAAAATCTATTAACTGAGGGTATAATAATAGTGCCATTTACCAAGCATCCACCGTAGGTCAGGTACTGAACTAGGTGTCTGCTTATATACCTTATTTCATTCTCAGTACAATGCTGTGAGGAAAGGCATTTATGCCAATATCAGAAAAAGGGAAACTGAGGCTCAGGGAAATGTGGTGAATTTGGTCCCTATCATACAATTACCAAGTAGAAAATCTAGGATTCAAAACCACGTTTCTGGGCTTCCCTGGTGGCGCAGTGGTTGAGAGTCCGCCTGCCGATGCAGGGGACACGGGTTCGTGCACCGGTCCGGGAGGATCCCACATGCTGCGGAGCGGCTGGGCCCATGAGCCATGGCCGCTGGGCCTGTGCGTCCGGAGCCTGTGCTCTGCAACGGGAGAGGCCACAACAGTGAGAGGCCCGCATACCACAAAACAAACAAACAAACAAAACCATGTTTCTTAAGCACAACCATCTTCTTGCCACTGTACAGCTCTGCATCCATTAATATCTGGGAGCTTATTAGGAAGAAAAAGGAGAGAGAACGAGAGAGATGTAAGATAGATACTGTCACCAACACAAATCCCTTTCTGGCTTATCTTTATGCCAAGTTTTGGGATATTCTTGCTATTACACAGACACTACTTCTTTTATGTTATGCTTGGAAAATGTTTCCATTTCTGCTGAAGCAAAAATATAATTTTGAAAACAAGTAGATGGTGATGATATTTTGAAAATAAGAACTCAATGTATTTTTTATTTCCTTTTAGGTGTTGCTCCCTTTCCAATATCTTGTGAATCATAAGGTTTAGGACTAGGAAAAGAACGGGAGAAATCAAAGATCATACACAAGGAAGGAGGAAATGGGGAAGAGATGCTTCTATTCCACAGGGACAGGAAGTTCTTTTGGTTCTGGGAGAAAGATCCAAGGAAAGAGAAAGCGGTTGAAGAGATCAGACATCAGTGTCCTTACTTCTTCCCACGCTGATGGCTGAATCTCAAGAGGTGAAGATGCATTAGGAAAAAAATTCCACATAGTTTGGTGGACGATGCCAAAAAGAGTGGGGCTCAGGTCCTACCTCCTACTTAGGACTCTGGGGAGAAAGCTCACCAGGCACCCCTACAGGCACACAATACCCGTAGAATGTTCCAGAAGATAACCCAGGTTTAACTGAGTTCATCTTTTTGAAATCTGCCATAGAGTTCTGACCTAATCCCTTTAGACAGCTTTTAATTTAGTTTTGTTAGTATGAAGAGTTCTCTTCACCAGCTGTGTTTGGAAACACATACTTTTTTTTTTAATCCTTTTGCTCTAGTAGTGTAACACAGTTAAGTCAAATTTCATGAAAGGCCAGAAAACTCTGACATCTGCTATGGATGTTGAAACCTGTGATTCCTTATATGCCAAGGGGGAGAATTGGCTTCTCACTCCCTGCTCCCATTCCTGACAATATAGCATGGATATGAGCCATGCCGTTAACACTTCGTGTTCACAGTCATGACACACAAATATACGGAAGACAGAGGTGGCAGTACCGCCCGTGGATGAAGGGCTTTTTTCTTTGCATTCATTTCATGCAGGTGGGTTTACCTTACTTTAAGAAAATGGTATAGAATATTGCAATTGTTGGATATATTGGAAATAGACAATGACTCAAGAACGTCTGAAGCTGCCTGATTGTCATAACTATGTTTTGGCTATCAGCTTCAGATGCTTGGCGAATTGCTTGCAAGGATGGCTCAATTTGTTCATGGCTTCCAGTATCCACGTCCTTTAGCAGTTCCCTCCCACGTTGACTCTGGGCTTAGCCTTGTGGCTTGCTTTGGCCAATGGGACAATAGCATATACGACATGAGCAGAAACTTGAAAAGTGCGTGTGCATTGGGGCTTGTCCTTTTGGTGCCCCTGAAATCTTGCCATCAAGCCCAGGCTAGCCTATTGGAGGATTAGACACCATGTGGAGGAGAACAGGCCGTCAGCCAGGCAGCTGATTACAGCTACATGTGCGAGTCCCAACCAAGGTCAACCAGGGTAGCTCAAACCAGCAGAACCAGCCATTTTAGCCCAATCTAAACTGATGACCTACAGAGGCATGAGCTCAATAAATAGTTGTGCCTTTAAACCACTATGTGTTTGGATGGTTTGCTTTGCAACCAAATCAATATGGATATCAAGAACGCGATTTAGTCAGTCTTCTCAGAATTAGTTGGTTTGGGCGGGATGACCTCATGAAGGACAGATGAATAAAACAATGCGAATTTATTAACATGCTAAGAAGAAAGACTGATAGGTAGACAAGATGATTATCGGTATATTTTGTCCATCAGGAGAATTTTCATGGGAATCCAAATTATACTCAAAAAGCAACCTTGATAGCAAAAAAATCAGCCTGAGGGAGGCAAGTGCTTGATCTCAAAGCTAGCCTGCTGCATCCACCTCCACTCTCATGGTATAGTAGATTTACAAAGGGGGAAGGGGGAGAGAGGGAGAGAGGGGGAGGGAGAGGGAGAGGGGGAGAGGGAGAGGGGGAGGGGGAGGGGAGGGGGAGGGGAGGGGGAGGGGGCGGGAGAGGGAGAGGGAGAGGCAGGCTTCAGCTACCTGTACAGATTCTTCCATTTTGGTCTCCCCTTCCCCAGAATCCATGAGAACCACATCAAATATTCCTCTCTGAAGTCACACCCAGGTTACTTTGCTTACATTTGGAAATTATTACATCTTACAAATCAGCTTTTGTTATAGGTTGTCTCTAAGGCATTTTATGTTTGAGTTTTAAAATCATATGTATTTTAATGTTATGTGAGGAATGGATTGAGTTGAGATGGATGGTGGATGGACACCAGCCAACAGGCTACTGCAGTGGTACAGGCAAGAGAAATGATGATTAAGCTGTTGGCTATGCAGAGGGAGATAAGTAGATGGAATCCTTAGAGAGACTGCAGGTTGGGCAGTCAGGACTGGATGAAGGTGGGGAAAGGGAGGAATCCAGGATGATGCCTGGGTTTAGGATGGAGCAGTTTGGTGGTGCTATTTGCTGTATGAACTAAGTATCTTTATCTTTGTTTTTTGTTTTGTATCGTTGTGTTTTGTTCTATGGAAAAAAGAACAGGGGCTCAGAGGTGTTATTTAATTAGGATGACTTGGGCACAAGTTCTGGTACCATTAAGCCCTTAGTAAATGTCACATTTTATTTTCATTGCCTAGTCACACAGCTAGATTGACTCCAAAGTCTATACTCAAGCCAGCGCTTCTCAAACTCTAATGGGCTTACAAATCACCTGGATATCTTGTTAAAAAGCAGATTCTGATTCAGCACATCTAAAGTGGGGCTTTATTTTTGTTTTTGTTTTTTATTTTGGCGGTACGCGGGCCTCTCACCGTTGTGGCCTCTCCCGTTGCGGAGCACAGGCTCCGGACGCGCAGGCTCAGTGGCCATGGCTCACGGGCCCAGCCGCTCCACAGCATGTGGGATCCTCCTGGACTGGGGCACGAACCCGTGTCCCCTGCATCGGCAGGCGGACCCTCAACCTAAAGTGGGGCTTTAGATTCTTTATTTCTCACAAGGTTCCAGATGATGGCAATACTGCTGGTCCACAAACCGTGCTTTGAGCAACAGGGAACTAGAACACGTACATGATCGTGGGACTGTCATAACACTTTAATAACAGTAATGATGTCACTTGGGCAGCAGTAACAGCTGAACGGTAGGCCTCATACTTATAGTGTGCCCGTATAGTATGACCAGTAGCTATCTGCGTTTGTCTTTGGGGCTTCCATTCTAAACTGGTAACGGAAGCAGTTGGGGTGGTTCTTGGAATGGAAGAGGTAGGGTATGAAGCTCTGACATGGTAAGAGACTAGGGTACCCCAAACAAGTACTGAGTAATTTGTTTTAATTTTGCATATCCAAAGTCAGGCCTTTTCACCTTTTTGGTGAAATTCAAATACTCAGACAAGAATGAACCTTCACCAGAACTAAAAGAATACTATAGGGAAGGGGGAAAGCATTGTTAAATAGGTATGATTGATAGCCTGAGAAATCAGATTGGGTTTTTATGCCTCATCAATCCTCCTCAGATACCCAAACATTACTATATTAATGGAAAATAAAAAACTAAAGTTGTCCGTTTTCTCCCTTAACCTAGCTCAGTTACAGCTCAGCTGTAAAGACATATTTACCTCCCAGTACCCTGTTGCCAAGCTCTTTGTAATCCTCACAAGTATGGCTGAATTTGATGGAGAGAACAGAAGCATGGAAGGCTAGAGTTTCACTATTTCTTCAGAAATAAAAGAAATAAAGCCATCTTGTGCAGCCTTCAAAAAAAAAGAAAAAAAGAATGAACCTTCATCTCCTAAGAAGAAACAGAGTAGTTCTCTGTGGAGCAGGGGCTACCAGAACCTTTCTGGGCATTCCAACAGAGACCTGGGGCAGCCTTGCATAGAATGCCCTTGAAATGTAAGTGACGGAACCACATTTGACATCCTTTAACACACACAGACTCACCCCTCTTTAAGAAGCTATGTCCAGTAGTTGACAGAACATAAAGAGCTAAAGAAGCTATCGCAGGCTGTCAGAAAATACTCAACTACGTTAGTACAGGATCAGTTCACTTGCTCAACAATTTAACCCAGGATGCTGCTGACAGATTTCTTAAGCAGCTCCGTCAGACTGCATGCAAACTGACAGCATTTTTAAGAACTAAGCCCACATTTTTGTCAAAGAAAAACACTTTAAGCTGATTTCTCTGGGGGGGCGCCAAGGTGTAAAATAGCTTTCATGGGCGGTCAGAGGAATCATAGTGAGTTAGCATCAGAAGTGATTTTGATCACCAAACTTTAGGGTTGGAAAAAACGTAGAATCCATAGAAGTCGCAGAATCTCAGAGCTGGTAGGAACTAAGCATGACCTCTCAGGATGCAATTGAGAAATACGAGGCTCAGAGAGGTGAAATGACTTGCAGTAGTAAGTCATACAACCAGTGACTGACCATCCTTAATAGAGCTTCTTGTCACTACTGATGGCACAAAATACTCATACTGTTAAACTCTAAGAATTACAATTTTTCAGGGCCCCCATTTCCATGGAGAGATTTATTAAAGCACTTTGGGGTACAGGGAAAAAATGGGATCCCCACGTCCAGATGGAAGGCTTTGACTGTCTTCTGTCCTTGATAAATATCAATACAACAAGATTTAGAAGTATTCCATGTTTCCCAAATAGGAGCCTCTTGACATTATCTCCTCCTTCACAGGAGAATTTAAAGCAGACGAAGAAATTTCTTTTTTCTTCTGGAGGTTAACGTGAACTCAAAGACGCTCACGGGAAAGAAGGGAAGATGGTCCTCGCTTGATAAGGGCTCCTACCTGAGTGTTCTTTAGGGATGACAAAGGTGCGTTCCACATGTTAATTATAGCAAAATTTATTTAGTTTCTCTGCCTTTGATTTTCTCTGCTTTCAGTTCTGTTTTTTTCCTCCCTAAATTCTGTAATAAAATTTCTACAGAAAAATATTGAGTCCTCTTTTACATAAGCTAAGGGAAGTAGGATACCAGTTCATACTTAGGCTACAACAGCCAGGAACCTTACTTGCAGGATTAAGGTGCAGTACCCAGCATGGCACCCAAGGCCATTAATGATCAGGGTCCCGCTCTGCTGACACCCACCTACTGTTTAGCCAGGGGGAACCCTATTTCTTTTCAAAATGCATCTTCCTTTTCCATAACTCTGTGTCTTTACACCTGCTCTTCCATCTGCCTGGAATATCCACGCCCCCCTCCCTTCTACCATGTGAGCATTTTCTCATCCAATTAGACCAGGTCAGTGGTCTCCTCATCTGTGAAGTCCTCTGCAGGGTCTCTGGTCAGAAGCAGTAGCTCTGTCTTCGTGCTATTTGTAGCACTCTGCTCTTAACCACAGTATCTTCTAATTACTCATTCACAAGTGTGTCTCTCCACAGGGACAGGCAAGCCTGGGTTGCTTATTTGAGTGACCTGGTGAGCTCCAGAAAAACTATCAATACCACGTCCTGGCCTCACCCCTAGAAATTCTGATTCAAAAGGTCTAGGGTGGGGCACTGGTATTTATGCTGAAACTCCCGCAGGTGACTCACATGTGCAGCCAGTGTTGAGAAAATACTGTGATGAGAAGGTGGGCTCTTTGCAGAGACCATGCTTATTTGTCTTTTTCATGATCCTTCCTAAGCACCCAGCACAGTGCCTGGTGTGACTTGTGTAAACCTAGAAAGAGAAGCCAGTCCAAGTAGGCTCCTCTCAATATATGATGGCTGACTTTGTTGAATGATCTACGTCCTCAAAAGGGATTTAAATCCAGTGGGGGAAGACAAGTACACAAGCATCAAAAAGAGGAAAATGTGACCAACTTTCACGTTTTCAATGGATCTGACTGATGTCCAAATATACTGTTTTAGAAACAAACCTACAAAATAGTCACAGATGTAGAAAACAAACTTATGGTTATCAGGGGGTAAGTGGGGGGAGGGATAAATTGGGAGATTGGGATTGACATATACACACTGCTATATATAAAATAGATAACTAACAAGGACCTACCGTACAGCACAGGGAACTCTACTCAGTACTCTGTAATGGCCTACATGGGAAAAGAATCTAAAAAGAGAGTGGATATATGTATATGTATAACTGAATCATTTTGCTGTACACCGGAAACTAACACAACACTGTAAATCAACTCTACTCCAATAAAAAATTTTTTAAAAAACCTACAAGGAAGCTGCCTAGAGAATCATTTGTTAGCTATGAAGGAGGGAAGAAGTGGGAGGAGGTGGGCTCGAGGTTGGTTAAGTTGGGGGTGGCGTCCTGATAGGGCTTTAGCAGGGCTGTGCAGAGCAGCGTGAACGAATGCCAGAGCCGCGCTGACTGGGTCCAACTCCCAGCCCTGTCACTTGCAAGTTCTGTGATCTTGTTCAAAGTACTTCACCTGTCTGCTCTCATTTTTCCCATCTGCAAAATGGGATGCTGATGTTACTATTGGTGTCCGGCTTCCTAGGATTATCATGATGAGTCAATAAGTTAATATACGTGGGGCACCTAAAACAATGGTGCATAGTAAGCTCCCCGTGAACATCAGCTCTTTTACCGTTATGATGACGATGGTGACTATGATTATTATTATTCCTAGGGGAGGCGGAGGCTTTGCTGGAGCAGGGAGCTGATAGAGTGAAGCCAATCACCTAGCATAGAAGTAGATAAATGCAGTCTTCTTCTTGTCCTCTGTTCTCTGTCCAGTACCTTTGATCTAATGTGCCAGAGGAAGCTGCTGCCTTTTATCTTTAAAGTTTAAATGAAAAAGTGTTCGGGAGATGTCTTGGGGCACCTTGTCCATTCAACTAGAGAATGATCAATGATGGCACTCAGCTTTTCCAGAAAAGCCTCAAGTGCATCATTTAAGCACAATTGGCTTGGGGCCTTTGGCCCAAAATATCCTCGCTTCCCTCCAGTCCTGCTGGGGGCAATTTCAGGTTATATATATTTATATATATATTTTTTCTATCAATTGTTTTTCTTAGGCAACGCTGAGAACATATCACATATTTCTGTTAAAGTCATTTCCTTCAGAAATGATACTGATTCACAGAAAGTATATTTTATGACACCTTTCTTAGACTTCTTATGCGACCCTCAAGGAGAATTAACCCTTTGGCCACCACCTGTTCTACCTAATGGACAGTACAGCCATCACCTACGTGTCAGACAGAAATTATGATCCCTCTGAGTTCCATCTCAACTTAAAAACCAAATTTCCAATGGACGTGCCTGATTGAATTCATTAGGAACGCAAAATTATTTTATACATTTGATATTTTGGACTAGGTGTACCTCCGAACGTGACTGTATTCGGAGATAGGGCTTTTCAAGAGGTGATTCAGTTAAAATGAGGCCGTGAGAGTGGGCCCTGATCCAATCTGACTGGTGTCCTTAAAAGAGGAAGAGATGAGGACACACAGAGAGACACATCAGGGATGCACACCCTCAGAGGGACAACAGTGTGAAGAGGCAGCAAGAGGTCGGCCACCTGTAGGCCAAGGAGAGAGGCCTCAGAAGAAACAGAAGAAACAGCACCTTGACCTGGGATTTCCAGCCTCCAGAACTATGAGAAAATAAATGTCTGTGGTTTAAGCCACTGAGTCTGTGGAATTTTGTTATGACAGCGCTAGTGAACTAGTACACGTCCCTTCTCCCATTTCTGATCCCAAGGTCTGGTCTGTTCTTCCTCTTTCTGGATGGGTGTGGCTGGCGATGGCATAATGGCTCCAGGCGGCCCCGCCTCAGGTGTGCAAAAGGTCATATTCAGAGCAATCTTAGCCTCCTACAGGGACTGAGCTCTCAGGTAATGGCGCCCTCTCTTCTAACGCTGCCCTATTGCCCTGTCCCCCAGAGCAGAGCAGGGTCTTTGCCATGACTATTCAATCAGAATTGAGAGCTTATTTCTTACTGGTTCACTTCCTGTAAAATCCACTTGAGAGACCTAGGACTGTAATCACTGGGGCTTAACTGCTTTATCTTGCTTAAGACGACACATGTTAGCAATGCTGGAAAATAAATCATTTTTGTGGTCCCATTATGCTGCCGAATATGACATAATCTCAAATTAATTTATTCAAAAGAGTACATTCCCAACCCAAGTACATTCAGCATGTTTGAAGTTGTCCTGTATCCAATGTGAGATCATCAAAGCATCCATTAGGACTTTCCCACAATTCCTAAAGCTAAATAAGCAACATATTCTTGAGAAAAGTCCTCATATATTAGCTGATGCTTGTTTTCCTTTCTTAAATGTCCACGGAGAAATGATTTAGAATAATAATGATTATAATAACATTTAGAATGATAGATAACAATTATTGAACATTTCCATGTGTGAGGCAATGTGCTATGCACTTAACCTTGTATTACCTCGTTCATTAATTTTTAATTTTAGGAATTAGTTGCTATTAATATCTCCATTTTTCAGATGAGAAAATGGAAAGAAATACAGAGAGGTTACCAAAACTGTCTTACTATAGAACTTTATGGAATAAAAGACCAAACTTAAATAGCATTTTATCTCTTGTCCATGTCACCACCAGTTTTGAATATGTTTTACTTTTAATAACAAAAAATGCTTTTAAAAATCTGTACACATCTGGGGAACAGTGTGATACAATGAGGGGAAAAAACACAGTCTTTGGAATCAGACAAGGTTGGCTTAAAATATTAGCTCTGCTCTTGACTAACTCAATGACCTTGGAAAAATTCCTGAACTTAGCCAAGCATCAGTGGATTCAACTATAGATGGGGTTCATATTACACCTCTCACAGTATGCAAGTCTTTGTGTGGACATATATATTCACTTCTCTTGGGTAGATACTTAGGAGTGAAATTGCTGGGGCGTATGCTAAATTTATTTATTTACTTTTAAAAATTTATTTATTTATTTAATTTATTTGGCTGCATTGGGTCTTTGTTGCTGCGCGTGGGCTTTCTCTAGTTGCAGCGAGCGGGGGCTACTCTTCATTGTGGTGTGCAGGCTTCTCACTGTGGTGGTTTCTCTTGTTGCGGAGCACGGGCTCTAGGCGTGCGGGCTCAGTAGTTGTGGCACGTGGGCTCAGTAGTTGTGGCACACGGACTTAGTTGTTCCACAGCATGTGGGATCATCCCATACCAGGGCTCGAACCTGTGTCCCCTGCATTGGCAGGCAGATTCTTAGCCACTGTGCCACCAGGGAAGTCCAGTATGGTAAAGTTATGCTTAACCATTTAAGAGACTACAAAATTGTTTTCCAAAATGGCAGTATTATTTTATATTCCTATCAGCAACGTATGAGAGTTCCTGTTTCTTCACACTTGTTATTGTCTGTTGTATTGATTAGAGCCATTCTAGCCATTGTAGAAGGTGTGAAATGGTATCTCATTTTGGTTTGAACTTGCACTTCCCTAGTGACTAATAATGTGGCGCATTTTTCATGTGTTTAGTAACCGTTTGTATATCTTCTTTGACAAAATGTCTATTCAAATCTTTTGGCCGTGTTTTAATTGGGTTGTTTATTTCATTCTTTAGTTGTAAGAGTTCTTTGTAGATTCTGGATAAGAGTCTGTTGGAATTCTTTTACACTGATTCTGAATTTTCCAATATCAAGTGTACCACACTATACAGGATACCTAATAAATATTTGACAAGAATGATTCTGATGATGCTATGCAACTCACTTTAGTTCAACAGATTTTCACTGAGTAATGACTATGTGCTAAGCATATACTGGGCGTTGGAGATTCTGTAGAGAACATGACAGACAAAATCTCTGCTTGCAGAGAAGTGAGGAGTTATCATTAATGGTCAAACGGCTATGGGATGGAAAAGGCTGGAATTCGGGCCAGGCAGTCTCCTTTGAGGCTTGGGTTCTCAGACTCTCTATACAGCCCAGGCACAAGTATAGTCGAATGTACTTGAACTTCTGTTCAAGAATCTGATTCCCTGGTCATCATTAAAAAGTCTACAAATAATAATACACTGTTGGTGGGAATGTAAGTTGGTGCAGCCACTATGGAGAACAGTATGGACTAGTATGGACTTTCCTTAAAAAACTAAAAATAGAATTACCATAGGATCCAGCAATCCCACTCCTGGGCATATATCTGGACAAAACTATAATTTGAAAAGACACATGTACCCCAATGTTCATAGAAGCAGTATTTACCATAGCCAAGATATGGAAACAACCTAAATGTCCACAGACAGAGGAATGGATACAGGAGATGTGGTATATATACATAATGGAATACTACTCAGCCATAAAAAAGAATGAAATAATGCCATTTCCAGCAACATGGATAGACCTAGAGATTATCATACTAAGTGAAGTAAGTCAGAAAGAGAAAGATAAATACCATATGATATTACTTACATGTGGAATCTAAAATATGACACAAATGAACTTTTATGAAACAGAAACAGACTCACAGACATAGAGAACAGACTTGTGGTTGCCAAAGGGGAGGGGGGAATGGGAGAGGGAAGGACTGGGAGTTTGGGGTTAGCAGGTGCAAACTAGTGTATATTGAACGGATAAACAACAAGGTCCTCTTGTATAGCACAGGGAACTATAATCAATACCCTGTGATAAACCATAATGGAAAAGAACATATATATGTATAACTGAATCACTTTTCTGTATGGCAGAAATTAACACAATATTGTAAATCAACTATACTTTAATAAAATTTTAAAAAAATCTGATTCCCAGTGTGACTCAGATCTTTTGGATCACCATCTGGTACCATGGAAATCCCAAATTCCAGGAGTCATCTATATTTAAAAGTGAAAACTGGCATGGATTAAAGCTTTATTTATTTGGGTTAATCCTACAGATAGATTATTCCCATACATGCCATGTGTATGTAACCCTGTATTTTTCTCTAAAGGCTTAACGTCCACCAGAAACTTACTAGCTGGGTCATAGTTCAGCTCTCTCTTTCTCTGACACAACACTCTCTTTTTCTCTTTTTCCATACTGTTGGCCTAAGAAACCCCCATTCAGAAGTTCTGGGGACCAATCTCACCAGATTTATAGGTAGGGAACTTTGTTCCATACCTTTAGAAATCAGACTACTGAAAGATCAACAGAGTCAGCTCTTTGCGTGGATGTCAAGACAGTTTTCTCTCGAGATGGCAGGGGTCGGTAAACCTCTGATCACATTGTCTCCCCAGCTCACCCTTCTATTAGTAGCGGCCTCAGCAGCCATCTCTGGTGACGGTGGTCTCCTGCATCTCCGTTCACAGTAGCTTCCCGGAACAGAGGTGTTCCTGGTGGGGCAGCTTTCCCTCTGGCAGCTCCAAACTGCTTCTCTTGGCTGCTCTCTGGAATTCTACCCTACAGGATCATTTCTGGCAACTCTAAGTATCTCCACGGAAAGTTCTCTGTTGAGCCTTCTGCTTTTTCAAAATGTGCTTTACAGAGAGCTGTTTTTTTAGGATGAGAGCTGGCTGTCACATCCCAGGTGACCACAATCGGAGCTGCTCCCTCTGGCTATGCTGTGACCTTTCTGCTTTTTTCCTGCTCAAGGCCTCCTGGGACGGTATAGACAGGCGGGGAGGCCGTATCCACATGGAGTTGAGAGCACAGAATTTGGTATCAGGCAGACCTGGCACATTATAAGAACTCAGTAAGTACTAGCTGCTGTGATATTATTCGATGCTGAATAAATATTGCTTGAATAACTAAACTATGGAAGGGACTTGCAAACAGCACTGCATTCTTCACACTGGTTTCAAGGACATCCGATGAAATTGGTAAAAGAAACAACAGCTTGTTCTTTCCAGAACACTGCCATGCCTTTACTCACACGTCTTGCTCCCTCCTCCACTGGGGGAACCACGCAGCTTGCAGAGCTAGCTCAAATGTCCTATCATGTGGGACACAGGCCCACAGCTTTCCCTCACGTGTATACATCCCATATTGCTCCTCCAATATTGCATTATATCAATTGCTTGCCTGTCTTCTTTGCCAGACTTAGAATGCTGGAGAGACAGGATTTGACCTTATTTATCTAAATATTTCACTTCAACATGTAGTCAGTCTAGAAAGTTATCTATGAGATATTTTACTCTTTGTGGCGGGGGGGTATTATGCTTTCAAAATCCTATATTTTACATTTCTGGCACATCTCAGTTTGAATTAGCCACATCTCAAGTACTTAATCGCTACATATAGCTAACAGACGCTGGATTTGGCAAGCACAGTTGTAAATGCTCCATCTCCTATATTCTCGTAGTACCTTATGCATATCTCAATTATAGAACTTAACACAGACTATGTATATTATCAACTATCTGCTCATGTGTCTGTTTCCTATGAACATGTCTAGGGTGAGGATTTTGTCTTATTTATCTTGGCATCCCCATTCCCTGATGTACGGCTTACATCATATATTATTTCTCAATAAATAATTATCCAACGGAATATGAGAGCTAGCATTTATTAAGCAATTACTAGGTACCCGGGACTTTATACTGGATATTTCATTTAATCACTACAAAACCTTGAATGGTCCTTAGTCATCCCCAGTTTGCAGATAATACAATGGAGACTCAGAGAGTTTAAGTAACTTCCTGGAAGTTAGAAGGTTACAAGTAGCAGAGCTGGGATTGAACCCTTCTGGCTCTAAAATTGGAACATGACCCTCATCAACGCATGTGGGTTCTATCCCAGCTTCATTCTAACTGGATGACCTTCGGCATGACATTGAGCCCCTTGAGCCTTGGGATCCTATTTGTAAAATGAAGGAACTGCAATAACTAATGTCTAGGGTCTCTTAGTTTAGGATGCTTCCATTACAACTTTTTACATATAATTGGGTCAATTTTTCTTACCATCTAAGTTGTTTTCCAGAGAATAAAATATCTCCTAAATTAGGTAGACTTATGTCACTTGGTTACTTCCAAGGAGTGATTATATATTCACCTGATGTTACTGTAAGAAATGTGAACAAAAATTAAATTTATAAGTGGAATTATTTTTCTTTTCTATCCTGCACGAGAAAGTAAAGGTTGTTTTATTGGCATTCTTTACTTGATCCTAATTCTTTAACATTGGTTTCCCCATTTCATTTAAATTTGAAGAACTTTAATGAACTCTGTGAGGCTATGCCTAAGTTTAACAAGGAAAGCATTCATTTTCCCCTGAATGTTCTCTCCCTAAGTCTCACAATATTCCCTTTACTATTTAACACTTATCAAGAAGGCTCAGGGGCAATAAAAAAGGCCTTTACACAGAAATAAAATCAAGTGGCAATGTCTTCCATATTAACTTCCTCATTGGACTAGGACATCTCAAAGGCCCTTCTGGCTTTAACTTCACATGACTTTTTCCTACAAATTGTGTAATAATGGCTTTACATACTCAAGGCTTTCTGAAAGTGGAACTCATGGGCAATTAATGATGAATGTAATTGCACTCTATATTTCTCGAGCAGAGGTGGGCAAACTTAGCCTGGGGGCAAAATCCAACCTGCTGCTGGTGCTTGTAAATAAAACTTTATTGGCACACAGATATGCCCAGTTGTTTATGTATCGTCTATGGCTATTTTCAGGCTACATATGGCTGGTAAAGTTGAAAATATTTATTATCTGGTCCTTTACAGAAAAAATTTGTTGACCTGTGTTTAGAGCACATTGCTTTGGTCTGCTAAGTATCTGTGGGAACAGCCTCCATCATGAGGTACATCAAGATTCTGAAGTGACCTATTTCTTGGAAGGAGTTCACAGAAAACCCAGCTGGAATCCATGTCTGGGAGAAGTTTGAGAAGAAGAAATAGCAAGTCATCTCTAGATTTACTTTGCTGGATGATAGCTACCTCATGCTAGTTGAGATGCAGGTGGGAAAAACTGTGCTACAGTTGTTAGGAGGCATTCAATTCTAGAACTTTCTACGTATCATTTCTGTGGCATTACTAGGTAAGGGAAATAATTTTTGTCTGCCTCTTTACCTTTAATTATAATATGTGACCGATCATAGTACAAAGCTCCGGCGCTGTACGAATCTTAAATGAATTAATACACATAAAGGGCTTAGAACAGAGCCTGGCACTCAAAGGACATTAGCCATTACTAGGTAGCTATTTCAAAGGAAGCAAAGCATACCGGGAAAAAAACTTCTCCCTGAAGTTACTCTAGATTTCAATTTAGAAGATGAACTAAAGCAGTCTCCATCAAGACTACATTTATTTTCTTTGTCATGTAGAATCCTGTGGTGACATCACACAAGAAAAAGAATTTATGTGAGAGAAAGTTAATTATATTTGGCAGGGACTCTAGTTGCTTATTATTCAAACATCTTCTGATGATGCTCTAGCTGCCACAGCCAGAGGGAAGTAATGCAGAAACCAAAGCAAATCAGCACATTTGAATGTTATTTTCTGAACACGATGTATTAGGGAGCATATGCTGTTTGACAGATACAAAGTTTTGGGGACTCCAGGAGAGGCATCCATCATCCTGTAGAACAAAATGAAACTATAAAATGGGGGAAAACATTGCTATTTACTCTACGTGTCACCAGGGCTAGTTATCGCTTTGGCTTGAAGGAAAAAGCAGCTGCTCTTAGTGTCCATGTCCCCTCAGCACTGATGTATGCTCAAGACAGCTTGACTTTCAACGGTCAGCACCTGTGATCTTTCAAGGATCTCTCTGGCCACCGAATCCCTTCTGTCTACCCACATGCAGTAGTCCAGGCATGCCAGAGAATTAACATCCTCTGAGTGCAGCCCTCAAACAATATCTAATGGGAATTGGTGGATAGATACCCCAGCTCTCTCGCCCTTCAGATGTGAGACTTCTGAGGTGTGTGTTTTATACTGGCGCCCAGAGCTCCGCAGTGGGATTAAGCTCCAGTTTTCCAAAGTAGTAACTTGCTTCACCATAATCCCTTTCTTGGCTTTCTCCCCTGTCCCATCTCACTTCCCTCTCCCCTTCAAATGTTCCCTGAAACTACCTCCCAAATATACTTCTTGTATTTGAGGCCTTATTTCAGACTTGGCTTCTGGAGAAACTGATGTGAAACAGGTGAGAGGCTGTTGTACACTTTTTAACTGCATCTCATTGCTGTATTTCCCTTTATTATTCACAGGAGAACTCATAAGCACATAACTGAATTGGTTAACTATATAATGACCAGCCATTTTTTTTTACTATAAAAACAATTGATTTCCATACAAAAATCAATTGAATCCATTCTCAGACACAAGTGTGAAGGGTACAGTATGATGGATATAAAGTTTAGGTTCACTTAGAAAAAGACTTTAAAAGATCTTAAACCTTTTCCTTAATTCAGAAAGCGAATCACAGAGCTGCTGAGGTGTGCATAGGAATATATTTGCTCCAGTATCCAAACCTATTTACTTCTATAAAATTTATCCAAACTTTCTATGTTGGCTATTATCAGCTTGTTTTCATTTTGGAGACAAAACAAAAACAACTACGTATGTAGAGCTGTAGAAAGGATATTGAACAGGGATTCTTAATTCTCAGTCTGTTGATAGCAATGGTTCACAGCTGGACTTCAGGGAATCAGTGAAATCTCTGGTATTGCCTGTAAAATGTGACCATGCACATTTTTTCTGAAGAAAGTTTCCTGAGCTTGCGTTGGATTCTCAAAGGTGTCTATGACGCAAAATACACTGTGGAACGCAACCACATTAAAGATACCAGAATTGATTTGCAAGGGCCTTTATATGCATCCTCTGGGAAATCTTTGGCAATATAAAAACATAAAAATTAAAGACTGGTTCTGATCATGGCAGAATTATGGCTACTAGACTTATCTTCCTATCATAAACGACTATCAGACTGGACAAAATACATGAAGCAACTGGTTTAAAGCAGTAGACAAAGCAGGATTTTGATCTTTGAGGGAAGGAGATACATGAAGTAAGCTTCATGTTTGGTCTGCTTTTTGCTTGAGTAAACTTTCCAAACTACAGCGGGGAAGTAACCCAAACAGAGAATAGCAGTCTTGTTGAGCTCAGGAAACAGAGATCATATATCCAAATTGCTAAATTGGCTGGAATTTACTGGATAGAGGGACCTGAGCAGAAAAGGAGTTTCAGAAATCTGTATAGGTGACCCCTTTGGTCAAATACAAACTGCACAGCATAGGGCAAGACTACGAGATCTAGCAGAGAACAGCTGCTGGGAATGCGGCAGATGACAGAGACATAGGAGAAAACAACAGAAGAATGTCTTTGTGATGATGGAGTAGACAAAGTTTTCTCAGACAGGACACAGAAAACACTAACCATAAAAGAAAAAAATTGATAAACTGAACTTCATCAAAGTTAAAAACTTCTGCTTTCTCAAAGACAATATTTAGAAAATGAACAGACAAGCTACAGATGGGGAAAATCTACTTAGCAAACACATACCAGAAAGAAAGCTAACAACCAAGATCTAGAATGAGCTCTCACAACTCAAAAATAAATAAACAAACAATGAAAGAAAATGAATAAAAATAAAAACAATTCAAAAAAGAAGCTATAAAATTGGCCGATATGCACACGAGAACTTGATCAACGCCTTTCGTCATGAGGAAAATACAAATTACATCCACGTTAAGATTCTAGTACACGCTCATGAACATTTGAAGAGGGTGCCGAGCAACCTGAACTTGCACAGGGTTTTCGTGGGAAAGTAAAATAATATGACGACTTTACAAGACTGTTTCGCAGTTTCTTATGAAGTGAAACGTACACCTACCCTATGAGCCAGCGATCCCACTCCTAGGTATCTATTCAAAAGGCATGAAAACGTGTTCACAGAATGACTTGTTCAAGAATGTTCATAGCAGCTCTATTCATTATAGCCTTAAACTGGAAACAACCAAATGCTCATCAACAAGAGAAGGGATAAAACAAACTGTCTTGTATTTGTACAGTAGACTACTAATCAGGCATAAAGAGGAACGGATCCCTTATACACACAACATGGATGAATATCAAAAGTTTCATGTTGTGTTACAGAGCCAGATGCAAAAGAAAACATATTGTATCGTTCCATTCATATCATGAAGTTCCAGAATTGGCCTAAATAATCTATGACAGTATCACTTACAACAGAGGTTGCTTCTGGGGGCCTGTGCTGATTGACTGCGGGGGCACAGGGGAATATTCTGGGGTCATGCTAATGTTCTATATCGTGATAGGTATTGGGGTTGCACAGCTGTATCCATTTATCACAACTCATCGAACCATAGTCCTCAAACTTATTTCACCATATGTAAGTTATACCTCAATTGAAAATTAAGAAGAAAAAATTAAAGCTAAGCACATTTCTAGTTTCATTGCATACTTCCCCTGCAGATAATTTTTTTTTCTGTAACAAAGGAATTGAACAGGTAACACCTTGTCTCTGCTTTGTGCAGTTCAGGGCGCTAAGTGTAGGTAGACTCTGAAGATGATGAGACACAGTTTTTGTCCTCAAGTTACTTATATGCTTGCAACCTGGGAAGGGGAGAGTTGAGCAGAGATGATGGAAGGAAAAGAAAAATAATGCAGCAATATTTCCCTGACAGCTGTGAGCCTAGGCTCCACTACAGCCAGAACTCTGTTTGACTGTAGAGGGTATTAATTAGGTTTAGCTTTTCACCAGCTTAGCACTGAAAGGGCCATACTGATTAACGGGACTAATTAGGCCAGCCCCAAGGGCAATATCTGCATGTAACTATAATAGGATTATTCTTCATGCCTCTCTAGCATGCCACCTTATATTACTATTGTGAAATGTTTGGGGCATTTAACCTAATTACTTGTCTAGACTTGTCTTCAAGATAGACAGGCTTTCCAGATTTTGTTATTCTTATCAAAAGCAGAAAAATCAGATTCAGTCCAGGTAGAGGCAAATGCGAAAGGGAAAAAAAATTCCTGTAATCTGTCTGAAAAGAACCCAGGGAACGTGTCATATGTGCCAATGTTAGAAATCCAAAGCCTGTCAGGAGTGTTCACAAAGTAATGCCTTTCAATTCCCACTATTCTGGAACCTTCCACCATTGTTCTCAAAATTTCTAGTAAACAAAGTCCCTAAATTTCTGTGATGCAAATGGCTTATAACAAGCTTTTAGATCCCATAAACAAACGTCATCAAAGTTCCATGTAGAATAACTTACACATCCTACCCTGAGGTTTCAATTGCTTTACTATCCAGAAGTTGAGAAAGACTTTCTGTTGGTCGTGGACCCCCAGAGTGATGCAGATGTAAGTACAGGGGTGAGTGGAGACAGGTGAGAAGAAATGCAATGAAAATATGACAATATTGATAGTAATATGAGTATAAACATTCCTTTTAAAATCTTTTTATTGCAAAATGAAATACATATACAGAAAACCACAAAAAACAAATATGCATGTCAGTGCATTATTATAAGGTAAACATGATTCTAACTACTAACCAGATCAAGAAATAGACCTTTGCCAGTCACCCTCTGAAATTCCCCCTCAAAATTCTCTTGCCCCTCAAAAGTAACCACCATCTTTACTTTTTATAATAATCCTTCTTTGTATATATATGTGGTTTTATTACCCAATTGGGTGTATCTAGAAACTATAGCTTAGTCTTGCCTATTAAAAAATTGATAGGTAAAGTTTCAGGATACAAGATTAATATATAGAAATCTGTTGCTTTGCTATATGCTAATAATGAACTATCAGAAAGTAAGAAAACAGTCCTGTTTAAAATTGCATCAAAAAGAATAAAACAGCTAGGAATAAACTTCACCAAGGTGGTGAAAGACCTATACTCTGAAAACTATAGAACACTGATGAAGGAAATTGAAGATTATACAAAGAAATGGAAGGATTCCTTGTGTTCATGGATTGGAAGAATTAATATTGTTAAAATGTCCATATCACCCAAAGCAGTCTACAGATTTAATGCACTCCCTATCAAAATACCCATAACACTTTTCACCAAACTAGAACAAATAATCCTAAAACTTGTAGGGAACAACAAAAGACCCTGAATAGCCAAAGCAAACCTGAGAAAAAAGAACAAAGCTGGAGGTATCACACTCACTGGTCTCAGAGTACACTATAAAGCTACAGTCATCAAAACAGTATGACACTGGCACAAAAACAGACATATAGATCAGTGAAAGAGAACAGAGAGTCCAGAAATAAACCCACACACTTATGGACAATTAATTTATGACAAAGGAGGCAAGAATAAACAATGGAGAAAAGAGAGTCTCTTCAATAAGCAGTGCTGAGAAAACTGGACAACTACAGTAAGTCCCCTACATACGAACCTTCAAGTTGCAAACTTTCAAAGATGTGACCATGCGTTCACATGTCCAATCAGGTAAGTTAGTTCACGTGTCTGGCATACATTGCCACGTGTGTGCATCCTCTACAAGTGGTTGTACTTTTGTGTACTTTACTGTACTGTATAGAGTACAGTAGTACAGTATCTTTATTTCAAGCCTAGGATGTCTGGAAGCAAGCGTAAAAGCAGTGGTGATGTAGCTGGTACTGCTAAGAAGTGCCATGCACCAAGAAAGGACGAAGAGAGACAAGAGGAAGAAGAAGTAACTGAAGAACCAAAGAGATTCACGATGCAGGAAATGGCAGGGGGATTTTCTTTATTTGAGGAGGCACTGTTAGTTTTTGAGGCGCAGGATCCAAACACAGAACTGTACATGAAGGTTGCAGCAGCCATTCAGAATGCAATCCAGTGCTATCGTGTCATCTATGACATGGAGCTACTACCCAGACATCACTGGATTGTTTTTTCAAGAGGGTAGATAGAATTGAATCCAGCAAGGAGCCAGAACCTGTGCCATAAACGTCAGGCATGAGTGAAATCGCAGCTTGCCCTCCATCTCTTATTGCTGATGATCCTTCAGCTCTAACATCTCCCACCTCCTCTCCCTCCTCCAGTCAGTAATTCTCCTTGCCTGTTCACTTGATGCCAGCCCCTGGATGCCAGCTGTTGTACCATACTACTGTACTTTTCAAGGTACTGTACTGTAAGAGTAAACATGTTTTCTTTATTTTTTTGTGTCTGTTTCTTATGTATTATTTGTGTGAAAAATATTATAAACCTATTACAGCACAGTCCTATTTAGCCGATTGTGTTAGCTGGGCACCGAGGCTAACTTTGTTGGAATTACAAACAAATTGGACTTACGAACAAATTGGACTTACGAAGGCACTCTTGGAATGGAACTCGTTTGTAGGTAGCGGACTTACTGTACACGTAAAAGAACGAAATTAGTACATTTTCTCACACCACATACAAATATAAACTCAACATGGATTAAAGATATAAATGTAAGACCAGAAACCATAAACTCCTAGAAGAGAACATAGGCAGAACACTCTTTGACATAAATCATAGCAATAATTTTTGGATCCGTCTCCTAAGGCAAAGGAAACAAAACCAAAAATAAATAGGACCTAATTAAACTTAAAAGCTTTTGTACAGCAAAACTGAACTACTGACAAAACAAAAAGACAACTTACTGAGTGGGAGAAAATATTTGCCAATGATATGACTGATAAGGCGTTAATACCCAAAATATATAAACAACTCAGACAACTCAAAATCAAAAAAACAAACAACCGGATTAAAAAATGGGCAAAAGGGACTTCCCTGGTGGCACAGTGGTTAAGAATCCACCTGCTAATGCAGGGGACACAGGTTTGATCCCTGGTCTGGGAAGATCCCACATGCCATGGAGCAACTAAGCCCATGCACCACAACTACTGAGCCTGCGCTCTAGAGCCCATGAGCCACAACTACTGAAGCCCGCACACCTAGAGCCAGCGCTCCGCAACAAGAGAAGCCACTGCATTGAGAAGCCCATGCACCACAACAAAGAGTAGCCCCTGCTCGTCGCAACTAGAGAAAGCCCGCGCACAGCAGCAAAGACCCAATGCAGCCAAAAATAAATAAATACATTTATTTTTAAAAATGGGCAAAAGAACTGTATAGATATTTTCCCAAAGACATACAGATGGCCAACCGGCATACGAAAAGATGCTCAACGTTGCTAATCATCATGGAAATGCAAATCAAACCCACAATGAGATATCACCTTGCACCTGTCAGAATGGCTATCATCAAAAAGTCTACAAATAACAAATGTTGGCAAGGATGTGGAGAAAAGGGAACCCTAGTACAGTGTTGGTGGGAATGTAAATTGGTTCAGTCACTATGGAAAACAGTATGGAGGTTCCGCTAAAAACTAAAAATAGAATTACCATATGATCCAGCAGTTCCACTCCTGGGTATATATATCCAAAGAAAACAAAAGCACTAATTTGAAAAGATACATACACCCCAATATTCACAGCAGTATTATTTACAGTAGCTAAGATATGGAAGCAACCTAAATGTACATCAACAGAAGATATAGTATATATTGAAACATAAAATGGAACATTAGCCAAAAAAGGAATGAAATTTTGCTATTTGCAACAACATGGATGGACGTGGAGGGTATTACGCTTAGTGAAATAAGGCAGACAGAGAAAGACAAATACTGTATGTTATCATTTATATGTAGAATATAAAAAATACAATGAATGAATATAACAAAAGAAACATACTCATATATAGAGAGATCAAACTAGTGGTTACCAGTGGAGAGAGGGAAGAGGGGAGGGGCAAGATAGGGATAGGGTACAAACCTCTATGTATAAAATAAATAAGCTAAAAGAATATATTGTACAGCACAGGGAATATAGCCAATATTTTAAAATAACTAAATGGAGTATAATCTATAAAAATATTGAATCATTGTACATTGTACACCTGAAACTAATATTGTAAATCAACTATACTTCAATAAAAAATTAAATATAATATGTTTTTAAGGTCTCTTATTTTACAGGTCCCCCCTCAATCCCTTTCTTCTTTTCCTATAATTTACTTTTTTTTTTTTTTTTTTAATTTACCTCTTTTGACATATAGAATTTCACACATTCTGGGTTTTGCTGATGACATATTTGTGGCATAGGTCAATATGTTTTTCCATCTATTATATTTCCTACGAACTGGCATATGGATCCAGAAGTTTGATCAGATTCAGGTTGAGTCCTTTGACAAAGGCAAAGAGGATGGTGTGGTCTTTCTTCAGGAGACACATGGCTTTTTTCTGTGTTTTCATGATATTAACAGCTACTGTTTCCCGATGGTTAGATCCATTAATTTCAGTGAGGTTGCAAAAAGGTGCTATTCTAATTTGTTATCTATTTTTCATTTATTAATCTGAATACTTTTAGGAAGAGATAATTACCATCGACTCTTCGGTTACATAGTGGTAAAGTTCACATAGGAAAGGTAGGATAAATGCTTTATTCTTTTGTGCTTTACAAATGCAATTTCAAGGCAATGAATTGGCTATCAACCCCATTATTCAAAGGTGACAGATTACTTTAAAAATACTATATGGTCATGGGTTTAAAGATATTTGATGGGTTTCAGTTAGTTGCAATTATTATTCTTTTGAAACTCAAATTGTCCCATTTTTGGCTGTAGGAGCTTCCTCAAGTTAGCCCCTAAGTTCTTTTGCCTTGACCCTTACAGTTTTTGATAGCTGTCTCAGTATCTGGTTTAATAAAATATTCCCAAATCATCCTGTACATTTCCACTCTCAGACCTGGAATCATCCAGGTCTCCAGATAGCCCTGGTTTCTTTTATTGGGAAATATTTTAGGACCACAATTGGGTGCCATTGCATTGGGTTGGTAATTGTTTCTAAGCTTCTTCAGTGGACAGAGCTAGGAAGTACATGCATTTATGCAAGTTTTTTTTTAAAAAGAGAAAAATATTTCATCAAGTCCTACTGATATTTTCATTTCAAATGCAGGAATACATTCTTTTTTTTTTGCTTAATCTGTCTTGTGTTATATCTTGTCTCCTTTCTTCTACACAGAGAATCGTGGTTCTCAAGGACACAAGAAATTATAGAATAGAACGTCCCATTAACTGTTTATTTTCTTTACCCCAGATTTCTTACACAAAAGTCTCAAAATAACAATACTAATACTCGACCACCAAAATAATTGCTAAAAACAGTCTAACAGTCTTTGCCTATGTTTTTCCCTTTGCTCTCCATCCCAATTTTGAATAGTTGAACTATTTGAGCATACAGATGTTACACACAATACTCTCTCCCTTCTAATACTCATTCAGTCTTCACTGTACAATTGACTACACACAAAGGCACACCAGCAGTCCTTATGTCGGTATCCTTCTAGTTATTTTGATTATCTGAAGTTTATTGTTTAGTAGATTTCTCAGGCAGGCTCACAGGGACAATATTCCTTGTTCTTGCCCTTTATAATGGAAAGTCAATTTTGCTGGATATAAAATCCATGCTTCACATCTTTCCTTGAGAATCTTAAATATGTCACTCTCTTTTCTTTTGGCTTAAAGCATTGATGTTGAATATATGATAATAAGCTAATTTTTCATTATAATTCACAGGCTTTTTTTTGCTTACATGACCAAAGGATTAAATAATTTGTTTAAAGCCTAGTAATGTTATTAAAATGTGTTGGTCATTCTGGGTCAAGTATTCTCAGATAAGTGGTGTGCTTTTTCAGCATGTAGTTTCAAAACTTAAAAAAATAATCATTGTAGGGGCTTCCCTGGTGGCGCAGTGGTTGAGAGTCCGCCTGCCGATGCAGGGGACGCGGGTTCGTGCCCCGGTCCAGGAAGATCCCACATGCCGCGAAGCGGCTGGGCCCGTGAGCCATGGCCGCTGAGCCTGCGCATCCGGAGCCTGTGCTCCGCAACGGGAGAGGCCACAACAGTGAGAGGACCGCACACCACACACACACACACAAAATCATTGTAGCAAAGTTTTCTTAAATAATAGTTCGTAGTATTTATTCTGTTTTTGTTTAGTTTTTTTCTTCAGGAATTCCCACTATCCATGTTAAATTTTCTTTCTTCAATATCTGACACTTTCTCTCAAATCCTTTTTATCTCTTTATTCATTTTTGTAAAAAAATTTTCTTCCTATTCACCTTCTGTTTCAACTTAAGGTATTTCATCTTGCATGTATTCATCTTGATTTCCTTCTGATTCAGCCTTTATATTTGAAATAAAGTTCTCTTTTATTTAAAATTATTCATTTAATTGTAACATTAGTACTGTGTTTTTCTAATTCTGTTCTTTTCATGTGTTTTATCTTTTCTCCTAAAGCCCTTTATGTCATTTTGAATTAGAAAGTTTTGACCTGTTCTGTGGGTGTATCTTTCTGGCATGATTACATTTTCTATAGGCATATTATTCTGTACGCTCCTTATTGCTTTTTTTTCATTTTTGTCATGGCATTTCTTTACTTTTTATGGCATTTGGCTTGGATAATTTTTGGTTGCTTATCTTTAAATGAAATTAATTGTCTTGAATTTTTTAGGAGAAGGTGGGGTTCAGTATAGCTTTCCTAGCTTCACAGAGCTCCCTTGTGTACTGATTCCACATAGTGTTCAAGAACACGGTAGTTTGTTTTTTGCAATTTCTTGGTTCTATTCTTCTCCCTCCTTTTATCTGGACCCTGTGTTACCTGAATCTCTGTGGCCCCCATCCTGCTCAATGCTGATTTCATTCCTAGCAGTTTTTCTAAATTGTGGGACCTTGTCCTGGAAAAGAGCTCTGGTACGTCAAATTTGAGATTCCATACGGTCTTAGCTGCTCTAGCCTCTTTTGTGTTATTACCAGTAGTTCCTGTCCTCATTTCCTTTTGGGCAACCCCCTGAAGTTTCAGCTGATGTTCTCAACTCCACCTGTCCTGATTTCAGGGGAACACCTTGGCTACTCTGACATTCGTTAGTCCTTCAGACACCAATCCTTCTTCCTACGTTCTCCCATAAGCTGATATCATGCAGACCTCAGAGTTATCAGTGATTTTTCCGCACTCACTTGTATTTTTGGTTTCCTGGGGATACCTTATCAGTTAGTTGGTTTGAAAATATTGTCTATGAGTTTAAAATTTTTTTCTAATTATTCTGTCATTTTTATGTGAGAATTTGAAAATATTCAGAAGAGATGTCATTGCCATGATTGCATCTCCCAGCTTTTTCGGTTCTTTTAAACATTAACTTCTAAAACTTTTCTCTTGAAGAGTAAAAATGTTTTATATCTTTTGAAAATACTACCAGCAAACATTTTTTTCTGGTGCCTGATAATAAGGCAGTTTTACTCTTAGAGCAATATTTATGTCTAGAGCTGATTATACAGTTGAATTTCTGTCACGTTCAACCCACCACATGTGGAAAAGTACAAGCTATATAAGAGGGACTTATGTGACGGCAGATACCAATTACAGATCCACTGGGTCTATAATTTAACAGTAAGACCCAAGTGATGCCTTCAAGTGGAGTCTTTAGGGGTTAAGCTCAGTCTGTAAATGGTTGTGAGGGACTTGGGGGGCACGTAGCTTAAGAGGGTACTCTCTTACTGTGAATGTTCGAGTATTACGAGCATTCTCACTAAAATTGATTCCATCTACAAAATTTGGATGAAAATTTACTGAGGTGTTTCAACATTTTTTTTTGGCATTCAGCAGATTGGCTCTCAGGGTTATAAAGGTTGTCTCTTACGCAAATTCACTCTTTCGGTAGAAATCGCACTGAATATACAGAAAAAGTGCCTCCTCAGACTCACCTCGGGTGCTGTGAAGTTTGCTACTCTCTTTTAGCCCCTGGGTCTTTGTGATTACAGTAATTATTGTATTCATCTCTGCAGCTTTTAAAATTTAAATGAGATGATTTTATTCATTTATTGCAGAAAATATGCAGGGAGGTATTAAGACGTAACTCATTTCCCTTTGATTTCTTGTTTATTCTGAAGGTATGTTAAAAGGGCCTTAGTTGCTTAAAGATTGCCAAGTGGCTGTGCAAATTTACAAAATCCCACGCAGGGTGATTTTTTTAAGACATGAAAATCTGAACATGCAGATGTTCAGACTTGGTTTTTGCATTCACAATTCCTATCAGAAGACAAAATTAAAAACCTGACTGTGACTTTAGGGAAGTCATATGATATCTTTAGGCTCATTTTTCTTTGTCAATTGATAAGATAGGTTTAGATATTTTTAAAGTTCCCTCTCTTCCACTTGTAATTACCAATGATCTTCTTAAAATCTATTAAAGAGAAACAATCATAATGTCATTGAATTTCACATTAAGGCTTTAGCCCAGATGGCATTTTGTAGTATTCAACAAATGCCCAAGCTTTGGGATGTAAATAGAGTGGGTAGTTGTAGAGAAATCCATTCAGGTTTAAGATATCTGAACTAAGAAATTTAGTCCTACTCATGTTTTCCTTCGAGGATCTTTTAAAAGCTTGTACTCATCTTTCATCTCCTCAGATTTCTTCATGGTGTTCCTTGTTAAACATAACAATTTTGACAAAGTCAAATTAATCAAATTCGTGTTGTAATTCGTGCTGTCATTTTAAGAAGCTCTTCCCCTTACTTACGTCATCTAGATATATCATCAAGATATGCTCTTACATTATCTTCTATTATCTGATAATTTAAATTTTTCACACTTAATTTCCTTAAGCTCGAGCTCCCATTTGTATATGATGCAGAGTAGAAATACAGCATTATATTTCTGTATATAATGAGCCAATTTTTCCTGAAGCTGTAGAAAGAGTAGTCTTTCTTTCCTTTATTAATTTGTGTTACACTTTCAGATATTAAGGTTTCATACATTTGTGGGTTTGCCTCTAGATTTTCTATTTGGTTCCATTGGTCTATCTGCTTGTTTGTTTGTTTGTTTTTGCCAATGTCTTACTGTATTTATTACTATGGGATTTACGGATACCTTAAATCTTAGCTAGACTAAGTCCTCCTCTTTCTCTTCTTTTTCAAAGTTGAATAGCTATTTGTGCACTTTTATTCTTCCACATAAATTTCAAAATAATTTTATCAAGTTCCTAAAAAAATTTCAGCTGTAATTTAGATAGAAATTACGTTGAGCGCTCCCCTGGTGGCACAGTGGTTAAGAATCCGCCTGCCAATGCAGGAGACACGGGTTCGAGCCCTGGTCCGGGAAGATCCCACATGCCGCGGAGCAACAAAGCCCATGCGCCACAACTATTGAGCCTGTGCTCTGGAGCACGCGAGCCACAGCTACAGAGCCCATGTGCCACAACTACTGAAGCCTGCGTTCCCTAGAGCCCGTGCTCCGCAACAAGAGAAGCCACAGCAATGACAAGCCTGTGCACCACAACAAAGAGTAGCCCCCGCTCACCGCAACTAGAGAAAGCCCGCATGCAGCAACAGAGACCCAACACAGCCAAAAATAAATAAATTAATAAAAAGGAAAAAAGAAATTACGTTGAATTTATAGATTTATTTGGGAAGAACTGACTTCTTCACAATATTAAGTTGACCCAGCCGAGAACGTGAAATATATCTCTACAAATTCAGATCTTTCACATCATGTAATATGGTTCTATAATTTCTCCACTGAGGTTTTGTGTATTCATTTTTACATTTTACTACCATTATGAATGACATATTATTTTTATAATATCCTCTAGTTACTTCTGTTACAGGAAAATATTACTGACTTTTCTAAGTTAATCTTTAATTAGTGGTCTTGCTGAGACCTCATTGTCCCCCCAGCTTTATTCAGGTGTGATTGACAAAAATTGTATATATATATTTAAGGTGTACAATGTGGTATCTTGATATAAGTATACCTTGTGAAATGATTACCACAGTCAAGTTAATTTTCATATCCATCACCTCACAGTTACTTTTTTTCCCCTAGTGAGAACACTTAAAATCTACTCTTTGCAAATTTCAAGTATAGATTATTACTAACTATAGCCACCATCCTGTACATTAGATCTCTAGAACTTATTCATCTTATAAAGGAAAGTTTATACCCTTTGGTATATATAATGGAATTATATTTCTTTATTCATTCATCTGCTGACAGACACTTAGGTTGTCTCCATAACTTGGCTATTGTGAATAATGCTGCAATGAACACGGGAGTGCAGATATCTCTTTGAGATACTGATTTAATTTTCTTTAGGTATATACACCCAGAAGTGAGATTGTTGGATCATATGGTAGTGCTGTTTTTAATTTTTTGAGGAATCTCCACACTGTTTTCCATAGTGGCTGCACCAATCTACATTCCCACCAATAGTGAACAAGCGTTCTCTTTTCTCCACGTCCTCGCCAACACTTGTTATTTCTTGTCTCTTTGATAATAGCCATTTAAACAGGTGTGAGGTGATATCTCTTTGTGGTTTTGATTTGCATTTCACTGATGATTCGTTCTGTTGAGCATCTCTTCATATATCTGGTGGCCATTTGTATGTCTTCTTTGGAGATATTTCCCTGAGCTTCTAAGTTCAGGAGGGTTGATTTAATTCTGGTTTACCTTTACTCATAGAGTGTAGCCCTCTGCTGTCACAACGGCAAAATCTGTAGTATTCATCAGAATCTTCCCTTTTTGGCAGGCCTCGAACTCCAATTTTTGACTAATATCTGCTCAGTTTCACAACTTTTCAGCCACTACCTTTTGAATTTTAACACTGGCCCAAGTAGAAATAAAACCCAAATGCCAAGCTCATTTCTCATGAGTTTTTCTTCTCTCTTTATCCTTAGACTTGTCATTCTTCACTTCATTTGGAGCTCTCCAGCGATCTGAAGAAGACATTTAAATATTTGTCTAGTATGCCAGGTGTCCTCAGTGGGAGGGTAGGCCCAAAACAACCTAGTCTATTACTGCTAGAAACAGAACTTGACAAACCACTTTTGATGAACTCCACCAGGCAATGCCTCTTGCTGAGAATTCAATAGTAATCTCTTAGAAAGCAGCAGCCCAAGAACGAGGCAATCTCCTCCAGCCCTGGGGGTTTGTAGATCATGGTTATGGAGGAGTGACTGTTAAGGATAGCAGAGTCACCTGCACCTGCTTTATTTAAATATTTTAAAATTTGAAATAATTTCAGATTTACGGAAAAGCTACAAAGATAGCACGAAGAGTTCCCATATATCCTTAATCCAGCTTCCCCGAATGTTATCATCTAACATAACCATGGGACATTTGTCAAATCTAAGAAATTAACATTGGTTCAATGTATGAACTACAGACTTTATTTCACCAGTTTATCCACTAATGTCATTTTTTCCTGTTCTACTATCCAATCCAGGATGCCACATTGTCACACCCTCTGATCTGAGAGAGTTTCTCAGACTTTCATTGTTTTTCATGATGGATGGTTTCGAAGAATATTGGTCATATATTTAGTAGAATGTCCCTCAATTTTGTGTGCATCTGATGTTTTCTCAAAATTAGGATGAGGTTATGGGTTTGGGGGAAAAATATCTCAGAGATAAATTTTTATTCTCACTCTGTCATATCAGGGATATATCATATAACTGTTACTTATTACTGATAATATCTGCCTTGATCACTTGGTTAAGTATCTGTCTGCCAGGGCTCTCCACTGTAGAGTTTCTGTTTTTCTCTTTCCAACCTACATCTGTTTTCATTAGCTGTTAACCACAGAAGTACTTCTTTGCTCTCTGGTGTCACCCACACAGATCCCAGGCAGCTTGGATTTCTCTAGTGGTAGGATGAGCAATGATAGCCTCAAGGTAATGGGAAGAAATGAAAAACAACAGGACTTGAAAGTTGTCCTTCAACCTACCATCCATTGGTCCATTGCTGCAGCTGCTGCCTTCCACTCCAGGAAGCTGCCTTCTCATTACTTCACTCATTTACGATAGACTTGCCCTCATCCCATCAGCGCATCTTAAGGTTTTATAATTTTACTTCTTCAGTTCATGGTTTTCTCTTACTTTTGTTGGAGGTGGTTTGTCAACTTGTCAGAAACCAGAAGCCACCCTTAGGTAATTTTCACCCAATAGAATTCCATAGTATTGATGACACAATTTTACAACCAAAGACACTGAGGCTAAGTGAGGTTAAGGAAACTGCTCAGTGTCACAGAGCTACTTATTGCAGAGTTCGAGTGCACACCCAAAGCCCTGGATTCTTTTTTTTTAATAAATTATTAGTTTATTTATTTTTATTTTTTTGGCTGCATTGGGTCTTCATTGCTGCACAAGGGCTTTCTCTAGTTGTGGCGAGTGGGGCCTACTCTTTGTTGCGGTACTTGGGCTTCTCGTTGCGGTGGCTTCTCTTGTTGCAGAGCACGGGCTCTAGGCACGTGGGCTTCAGTAGTTGTGGCACATGGGCTCAGTAGTTGTGGCTCATGGGCTCTAGAGCACAGGCTCAGTAGTTGTGGTGCACGGGCTTAGCTGCTCCGCAGCATGTGGGGTCTTCCCGGACCAGGGCTTGAACCCATGTCCCCTGCATTGGCAGGCGGATTCTTAACCACTGCACCACCAGGTAAGCCCAAAGCCCTGTATTCTAACCCTCATGATGTAGTACCTGTCGGACACCAACTTGAGCAGCACATACTCAAAACTGTGCCCTCTCCTTTCATACAGAACCATTGTCCTTCTGTGAAACTTGAGTACTTGAGATAGCAGCTTTGTTTCCTTGGGATGAGTTACTTTCTAAGAGACATTATCTTCTTATGTGAGGAGCCACGGTAAGTCAACCTACAGCCCTCCAGACACCTGCAGCCTTATCTGAATCTCCTGGATATATGGTGGGGGATCTTGAACCAGAACCCCTGAGACACTTGTTTAAATGGTTGCTTCATCTCTGCTGCTCTGAGTGTCTCTCTTGAGCAGTGTGCCAAGGTCCTCTTCAGACAAGTAGTTCTCTAGCAGTAGTTCGAGATAGTCCAAGATGAAATTCATCTTGCAAATATTTTTTGAATGCCTATTGAGTGGTGAAGAGCTGTGTTAGGTGCTGGCTGAGGAGGAGTGTAATTTGGGGAGAAAGAAATATGCTCAAGACATAACTCCCAACTTCGCGGAGCTTAAACTAATTGGCATTATAGTGAAAAAGTATGTATTTCTACCTCCATCTCAGTATTTCTCTATCTACACACACACACACACACACACACACACAACTGGTTGCAAGGTTTTTCCGTTACCTAAGAGGTCAGAGAATTATTTTCTGCACCTGGATAAAAGAAAAAGTGACCAACAAATGTAATTCTGTGGCCAAACTACACGCCTTTTCAGCCTTAGAGAGGTTTTCTGGATTAGGAAGCTACTGAGTTTTGTTTTTTAAAAAAAGTATTTTTTCTACTTGTAAACTTGGTGGCAGATCTTGTTTCACTTTCATTATTGCTTTCATAACAATTTCCTCTTAGAAACATGTTTAATTTTTCCCGTCCCATATGTCAGCTCTCTGCAAAAGCATCTTGTTGACTCATTCTGATATTATATGGAAGGGAAACCTGGCGACTTCTTCTAGGTCTCCAGAGCATAACTGAGAGAAAATTCCTCCAAAAGTTGTCCATAAGAGAACATAAATTTTGCTAAAAAAAGTTGTGGGGGGGCGGGAGCGTAAAAGAACACGTATATCTTTTTACTTGTCATTACAGTGGGTCTTCCAGATGCATGTATTTTAATTTAGATTTTTTTTTTTTTACCACCTACTCAAAAATAGATATTTTCTTCCTTAGCTAGGAAGAATCGATGCTAGGGGCAATTTAGAAATAGACTGTGGCTTTTGTGACATTTACTGTCAATTTTTGGCCATAATGACTATTCCACTGTACCAGATTCTAACAAAGGATGAAACGCTGCTAGAGAAATGTTTTCTCCTCCCTTTATATATTCTTACTAATTAATTTGAGCTCTGTTCCACAAATATGTTGCTATTTTTAATAGGAGTTCAGGGACTTCCCTGGGGGCAGAGTGGTTAAGAATCTGCCTGCCAATGCAGGGGACACGGGTTTGAGCCCTGGCCCAGGAAGATTCCACATGCCGCGGAGCAACTAAGCCCATGTGCCACAACTACTGAGCCCATGCACCACAACTACTGAAGCCCACCTGCCCAGAGCCCATGCTCTGCAACAAAGAGAAGCCACCGCAATGAGAAGCCCATGCAATGCAATGAAGAGTAGCCCCCGCTCGCTGCAACTAGAGAAAGCCCACTGGCAGCAGCGAAGATCCAGCACAGCCAAAAAAAAATAATAATAATTAATTTAAAAAATTGGAGTTCATAATCTCATGGTTTGAGAAGTCCTTGAATTCTGGGTGAACTGAAGCTCTATTTAAAAAAAATTATCGAGATAACATTAACTTATAACATTATATAAGTTTCATGTATACAACATTATATTTCTACTTCTGTACACCCTACAGTGTGCTCACCACCAAAAACTTTAGTTTCCACCCATCACCATACAGTTGATTCCCTTTACCCATTTCACGCCTCCCCCTTCCTCTCTGGTAACCACTACCCTGTTCTCTGTATCTATTTACATGTTTGTTTTTGCTTGGTTTGGTTTCTTCATTGATTTTGTTCTTGACATATTTCACTTAGCACAATACCCTCAAGGTCCATCCATGTTGTTGCAAATAGCAAGATTTCATTCTTTTTCATGGCTGAGTAGTATTCCATTGCGTATATACCATAATGAAGCTCTATTTTAAAAGTTTCTTTGTTTTTCATCCCAATAAATTGGTGGGTTTCGAGATGTGTTATGTGGTGCTTCCTGAGTAATTTCCAAATATTCATGTTATAAAAAACTACTTCTTAGGTTAATTAGGGATTTCTCTAGAGGTAGTTAGAAAGCAGATCAGTGGCCATGGAAAGTGGTTGTTGAATGGTGACAGAATGCTGGTACTAGAATGGTGCCAGAATTTATGTACGGGTAGGTATGTATGTATGTACATGTATAACATATATATTATATGTGTGTGTGTGTATATATATATATATATATATAATTTAGTATCAAAAATTAGGAAATTCAAATAATTGAACTTAAAAAATACGTTCACAGGGGTTTCCCTGGTGGCGCAGTGGTTGAGAGTCCACCTGCCAATGCAGGGGACACGGGTTCGTGGCCCGGTCCGGGAAGATCCCACCTGCCGCGGAGCGGCTGGGCCCGTGAGCCATGGCCGCTGAGCCTGTGCGTCTGGAGCCTGTGCTCCGCAACGGGAGAGGCCACAGCAGTGAGAGGCCCGCATACCGCAGAAACAAAAAAACAAAAAAATGTTCACCCTACTTTTATGTCAAATTACCCATAAAAGTAAAATACTAAGATCAGATATTATGTGGTAACTTATGTGCTGGAGTCAGAAAGGTGTCATTCAACCTCTGAGATCTACATTAACTATGTATTCTGGTAATTGAGGTAAGCTTTAATGTTAGTTTTATTTTAATGTAACTGAAGACAAATCACTGTTTCAAGTTATGGGAGAATTTCAGATTATGTGTATAAACCTAATGGAATGACCATTTTCTGAGGTCACCCAGATCAATCCAACAACCTGTCAATTATATGCAAGTTACACTGAGGTATCCATTCTTTATATGGTTTGATTTCCTCATTTGTATATATCATCAGTATGCAAAACAGAGATAGTGAGGCAAAGTGAAAAGTGCACCAGATTAAGTCAGAGAACTTTATTCTTTTTTTAAAATTTAATTAATTAATTTATTGTTTTTGGCTGTGTTGGGTCTTAGTTGCAGTGTGTGGGCTTCTCTCTAGTTGTCGTGTGTAGGTTTTCTCTCTCCAGTTGTGGCGCGTGGGCTCCAGAGTGTGTGGGCTCTGTAGCTTGCAGCACGTGGGTTCTCTAGTTGAGGTGCACGGGCTCAGTAGTTGCGGCACACGGGCTTAGCTGCCCCGCGTCATGTGGGATCTTAGTTCCCCAACCAGGGATTGAACCTGCGTCCCCTGCATTGGAAGGTGGATTCTTTACCACTGGACCCCCAGGGAAGTCCCCAGAGACCTTGATTCTAATTCTGAATCTGCCACCAACATTAATAATTAAATATATACACGTGTATCTTTTTACTATTATTAAAGCCCTTCTACACACATTGTATCATTTGCTACCAACACCTAGGGAAGCAGGTTTCTTATTATCACATCTTTCTTTTTTTAAAACATTTTGGCCGGGCTTCCCTGGTGGCGCAGTGGTTGAGAGTCCGCCTGCCGATGCAGGGGACACGGGTCCGTGCCCCGGTCCAGGAGGATCCCACATGCCGCAGAGCGGCTGGGCCCGTGAGCCATGGCCGCTGAGCATGCGTGTCCGGAGCCTGTGCTCCGCAACGGGAGAGGCCACAACAGTGAGAGGCCCACGTACCACAAAAACAAAAACACACATTTTGGCTATTTGGTAATATCACATTATATAATATACATAGAATGGAAGTTTGTACTCTTTGGCCAATATCTCCTCATTTTCCCCACTGCTCTAGCCCTGATAACCAACAATCTATTCTCTGTTTCTATAATTTTGACTTTTTTAGATTCCATATATTTGTGGAAGAACTTCCAGTTATAAGATGAATAAGTTAAGGGGATCTAACGTACAGCACGGTGACTATAGTTATCAGTACTGTATTACATACTTGAAAGTTACTAAGAGTAGATCTTAAATGTTCTCACCATAAAAAGTGGTAAGTATTGAGGATGGAGACGTTAACTAACCTTATTGTAATCATTTTGCAATGTATACGTGTACTGAACCATCATGTTGTATGCCTTAAACTTACATATGTTATATGTCAACTATATCTTAATAAAGCTGGTAAAAAGGAAATAAAACTTTGCATCCCTGCCTTATTCCTAACCCACTGAGCACTCAGAGCAGGTAGCATTAGGTGGTCTAACTGCTGCACGAGCTTCAGTTCTAAGCTTGTGAATTGTTTCTGCTGTGAAGGGCTTTTTAGTATCCCATGTGCTATGTTAGGGGCTATATAAATGCAAATTTCATTTCATTTAGAAACGAAACGAACCACAGTAAATGGACACGTGTACAAGCCTGGAATTAAAAGGAGCGCCAAAGCAATACTCCATACCCAAATGCATCTTTCTGGAAGCCTTAGCCGTTCAAAGAAACATGAGAGTTTGGATGGGAACAGAAACAGGATGAATTCTCGGTTCCACTTCAATGTTTTATCACTCAGCAGCTATAAGGCTGAACTCACAGTGTGGGTCCTCTCTGGTGATTTTTGATTCTGCATGACCACGGGGCTCAAATGAGCTTCTTTTTGACCGAATTCTAATAACTAATTCTAATAATGAGAGACAAATTGCCGCACCATCGTTGGAGAGAGCCTTGCTATTGCTAGTAGACAATGAACAACTTAGGAGCAATATTTTCTAGATAGAAGAAAGAGAGAGATCAAGCAAATTGTGTGCCTGTGGTGTCACAGGGCACATGTACAAATGTTATATCTTTCTTCTCTGTAGCAGAAATTCCTAATTGGCATAGCAGAAAAATCTTGTTACCTTATGAAAAAGAATAACTGCGAGTTGGTTTTGTTTAACAAACATATCTCAGTGTCCTAAATGTTGGAGTACACAAAAGAAATAGGAAGTTCTGGCAGGATAGCTGACAAGACTACCCTCCAACTAAAAATTCAGAAATGAGGACTACATTAAAATGAAAAAAACAATTAAGTACTCAGTTGAGTTCAAAAGGAAAAACAAGAATAATCTTCAGTTGCTAAAAACAAAGAAGGAATGTAAATTCATAGTGGAATTTTATGAGTGGAAGATCAGAGGGGTTTGAGGGAAATGGATCAGATATAGGCCCTAGTGGGATAGCATAAGAGGTGAATTAAAGATGGCCACAAATTCTTTGCCACCTTTTCTATCAAGAAAAAATTCCATTTGTACCTAGGCTGGCCTATTAATTGCTTTGACCAATAAAATGAGACAGAAACAATGCTGTGTAATATTCAAGGCCATGACTGAAGAAATCTACAGCTTCAAGCTTCTCCTCTTGGAATTCAGGTGCTTTGCTGTGTGAAGCTCAGGCAAGCCTCATTGAGTGGTCATATGGAGGAATACCAATGTATCCTATCCAAAAGCCCCAACCGAGCCCCCAGCCACCAGCTAGCAACAACTTGCAAGTCATATGAGCGACGCAACTTGAATGTTTCATCTCCAGGAAACCCTCCAGATGACTGGAGCTCAGCTGACGACCTCATGGAGTAGAAAAATTGCCCAGCTGAGCTCAACCTATAGACTCATGAGAGATAATACTTGGTTGTTTTGTTTTAAGCCACTAAGTTTCAGAGTAGTTTGTTACACAGCAGCAGATAGCCAAAGCAGGGCCTGAGATTTTAATGCCCACATAATAACAGAATATATAATCTTAGGCCCACACAATGCAGAGGGGAGATGCTGGAACTAATACCTCTACATAAGTCCTGGACATGGAAGTGTAGTCCCTTCGTAAAGGAGGAGCTAGAAACACTCTGCCCATTGTTCCAGATAGGCACAAGGAAGCTTGCTTTTCTTGCCTTTATTAGGGGGCAAGATGAAAAAACATTCTTGCATGAAACTGAAGCCTCAGGCCAACATTATACCTGGGTGTGGAGTCTAACTTTACACTACTCACTCAGTGCAGGATTTCTCCAAGCTGTGAAATTAACATAAAAATTGATCAAGAATTGATGAAACTCCTTGAGTGATTTAATAGAAACAATTTAAAATTTTTCTGTTGTAACACTTCCACAATTTAATGTGGCTGTGATACTTATCAGAGTGGGGGAAATCCTGAAGATGATCTCACAGTAAAAATTCGCAAACCACATGAAGAAATGACTCACTTTGAGGAAGAGTCAAAGGACACAAAGCACAGAAGAATTCACAACCACAGAACTTGAGATAAAGAATCCAGCTGAAGAGCCTGTTTTTAAAAAGTGTATTTAAAAATAATTTAGAGGGAAAAGGAGGAATAAAAACTAAACTCAAAAGAATAAACAAGATTAAAAAAAAAAGCTCATGCCCTTGAACAAGAATGCAGGTGGGATAGGAAGGATGGGGGGGAGACGCAAGAGAGAGGTGATATGGGGACATATGTATACGTACAGCTGATTCACTTTGTTATAAAGCAGAAACTAACACACCATTGTAAAGCAATTATACTCCAATAAAGATGTTAAAAAAACCACAATGGAATGTTAAGAAATAAGAAGTACTATTGTTGAATTAAAGAAAACCATTGAAAGTTTTAAATAGCAGATTTGGCCCAGATGAAGAAGAAATTAGTGAACTGGAAGGCAGATTAGAAAAAAATAGCACTAAATATAGAGTGATAAGGAGTTCAAAAACTTGAAAAGATTAAGGCACATGAATGATAACAGGAAAAATTCCAACATATATCTTAACAGAGTTCCAGAAAGAAAGGCGAGAGGTAATGGTAGAGGAGAAATAATTGAAGGGATAATATATTAAGTATCTTACTAAGGGTCTGCTAATCACATTTACATTTATTATCTCATTAATTATCAACCTAGAGGGGTGAGATTAACTGTTATCCTCATTTTCAGCTTAGAAAAATGAGACTTTGAAAAGCTATACGACCCAGCACTATCTTTCTCTTCCTTTCCCAGCAGTGTTTGTGCAAGCCCTTGTCCACCCATGCTTGGTTCTACCCATTTCTCCATCCCACTGACACTGCTCTTTAGCCAAGGTCACCAATGACTTCTCTGTGGTCAAATCTAGTGGGTTGTAGTTTGCCAACTTCTGTTCTGTATTAATGATATATTGGGCCCTCAACCTTGCTCACTGCCACAACTGATGCTATTTAATATAGAAATGAAGGATCTGAGTGGAAAAAACTTGTTGGGGGGGGGCACATGAGCATCATTAATGAACACTGTACTTCCTTTTTGTAAAAGCCCCTGTCTTTTTAAAAAAAATTTATTTTTATTTATTTATTTTTGGCTGCATTGGGTCTTTGTTGCACGTGGGCTTTCTCTAGTTGCGACAAGCGGGGCCTACACTTTGTTGCGGTGCACAGGCTTCTCATTGCGGTAGCTTCTCTTGTTGCAGAGCACGGGCTCTAGGCGCACAGGCTTCAACAGTTGTGGCACATGGGCTCAGTAGCTGTGGCTCACGGGCTCTAGAGCACAGGCTCAGTAGTTGTGGCACACGGGCTTAGTTGCTCCACAGCATGTGGGATCTTCCTGAACCAGGGTTCGAACATGTGTCCCCTGCATTGGCAGGTGGATTCTTAACCACTGTGCCACCAGGGAAGTCCCGCCCCTCTCTTCTTAATGCCAACTATTCTGCTTATGGGTAGGTGAACAAATTCTTGATTTACCTCCTTTCCAGAGTAATAAAGGTTTTTTGTTTTTTGTTTTTCTTTTTTTGCAGTATGCAGGCCTCTCACTGTTGTGGCCTCTCCCGTTGCGGAGCACAGGCTCCGGACGTGCAGGCTCAGCGGCCATGGCTCACGGGCCCAGCCGCTCCGCGGCATGTGGGATCTTCCCGGACCGGGGCACGAACCCGTGTCCCCTGCATCGGCAGGCGGACTCTCAACCACTGCGCCACCAGGGAAGCCCCAGAGTAATAAAGGTTTTAAGCCAGCCTGCTTAAATCAAGATTTTATATTTTAAGGAAAGTGACATTTCCTATATATGATTAGAAACATGACATTATAAATGTAACTAGCATTTAGGCTATAAGGAATATCTTACTTCTACATCATTTTGAATTTATCAAAACTGTCAGTGAAAACTCTAGTAAGGAGTAAGCAAAAGAAGTGGTGGATTGGATCCAAATTTCTTTCTTTCCATTTTACAAGATAAGGACGAAAGTGTGAGAAAGTGAGTCTCAGGGAATAACTGAAGCATAAAGATGACAGCTTTCCAACCCTCAAAAGAAATAGGCTTATCCTTGGCAACTGACCTCAGCCCTCACAGTAGAACTCTCGAGAGAACTGAGGTCTGCTAAAAAGTTATTACATTGTGTAATAACCAAAAGCCTAAAAGCAGAGCTCGAGTTTCTCTCGTACTGGACAGAACAACGGGTGGTTTGAAGATGACGTAGGGAAGGCCAATCCCCTCCCACTTCCACAGCAACCCCACCACACCTCTGTCCCCAGCCTACGGATGGTAGTGACTGAGGCTTAAATAGCTACATCCTCTATTTCTCGCTGATCTTACCCATCTTACCGTTACTCCTGATAAAGTAAGTTCTGTGATCCTTACTCCAAAACAGGAAGGGCCCTGTATGATTTTCATTCTGAGAACTGCCTACGCAGCTGATTTTCTCTCTTCTCTTCCTTTCCCTCAACGTCCTTTATTCCGATGACTTCATCTACCCTCCCCTTCTCAGATTTCCTGTACTCAACTATAGCTTTGGCTTTTCCCACATGGAAATTCACTCTCTAGTTACCTGACTGTTTTCTAGTTCCATTTTCTATTTTGGTTTCGATATTTTCCAAAGATCTTTCTTCACTGACTAATTCAAGCCCTAACTTTGGAAAGAGTGACAAAGCTAAAGTTTTTGTTTAAAAACATGTTTTAATAGTAAGTCGGCTTTTGGAACTCAGACCATTTGTTACAGGGCAATAATACTGTAATTGATGGTTATGTGTCAAACCAGACACATAAGTCCTTAAACCCATACTGTGTATAGAATATGGCATAATTCTAGCACCTGGCAAGTGTGTGGAACAGGAGGAAAGTGGAAGAGCAAGAGCTTCTGTTTCCTGACCTGCTGGACTCTTCTGCTCTTCTAAGTTCTCTTTATTTTGTGGAGTAACAAGAGCTAGACTTTTCCTGTTTCCCAGAGTGCTCTCATTCAGAATTCTTTCCTTCCCCTTTTTTTCACGCTAATCAAAACATTCACGTTCTCAACGTATTGAATCTTAACTAAGCTTTAGGGGATGGAGGCAGAGGGAGTAAATTAGTTTATATGGAGACTCTAATATGTTTGGAGAACTTTAATGAACATTTTCTCATGAATCCTCACAACCACTCTATAAGAATGGCATTTTTTGAACCCAGTTTACAGATGGGGAGACCAAGATTCAGAGAAGTGAACTCACTTGCTTTATTAGTTATGTATTGCTGTGTAATAAAGAGTTTACCCAATATTTAGTGACTTCATACACAATTATTATCTCAGTTCAGTTCCTATGAATCAGGAATCTGGGTGAAGCTTAACTGGGGCCACTACTTCTGGGTTTCTCACAGGCTGCAATTAAGGCATTGGCTGGGCTGTAATCATCCTAAGACTCAGCTAGGGAAGGATTTGTGTAGATGTTCACAGGACTCACTTCCTCATGGGTTATTGGATTGAGGGCCTCAGTTCCTGGCTGTTGGGAGAAGCTGCCCTCAATTCCTTGACACATGGGCCTCTCCAATGCGGCAGCTTGCCTACACACATGCAAGCTGAGAGAATCAAATAGCAAGAGAGAAGCCACAATCTCTTATTACCTGATCATGTAAGTGTCACCCCATCAAGTTTTTTACATCCAACTTGTTAGCAGCAAGTCACTATGTTCACCCCACACTCAAGAGGAGGGAATTACACAAGCGTGTGAATACCAGCAAAGGGGATCATTGGGGCCATCTTAGAGTCTGCCTGCCATATTTGCACAAGACCCTACAGCTGGTAAGAAGCAAATGAGATTAGTCTCTAACCCTGTGGTCCTTTCACTCAACCAGGTGGTAATCTGGTTGAGTTAGCTCACTGATGAAGAATAACAAATATCTTGCAGCTTTTCTAGATGTCCCTCTCAATGGGTTATAAGATTTGACAGTAAGAATGGGACCAGGTTTTCGAGAACTCTGACGTCTGAACTATGGAGTCCGGGGTAGAAGGTGCAGGTGGTGGAGGAAAAGGTGGAGTTATGTGTAGCATATGCAGAGTGGAGAGGGACAGGGAAGTCAATCAAGCATTACTGCAGAAAATGTCTAAGACTTGTAGCACACTTTAGAATCTAGTAACTTACTTTAACGTGCTACTGCAATTGCTCATCACATAGAAAATGACTAATTGCATAAGGTTATTAACCAGGTAACTGAAAGCACAGCAAGAGTACTCTAGGGTATTATGGGGGTAGCAACTGCAGGAAGCAATAGGGTAATGTGAAGATGCCTGTTTTATTTATTTATTCGTTTATTTATTTAATGAAAAAAATCTGTTGTATTTCTTTTTTTTACACATATATACATTGTTTTTTAATATTCTTTTCCATTATGGTTTATCACAGGATATTGAATATAGTTCCCTGTGCTCTACAGTAGGACCTTGTTTATCCATTCTAAACGTAATAGTTTGCCTCTACCAACCCCAAGCTCCCAGTCCATCCCTCTCCCTCTCCCACTCCCCCTTGGCAACCATAAATCTGTTCTCTATGTCTATGAGTCTGTTTCTGTTTTGTAGATAGGTTTATTTGTGCCATATCTTAGATTCCAAATACAAGTGATATCATATGGTATTTGTCTTTCTCTTTCTGACTTACTTCACTTAGTACGATAATCGCTAGTTGCATCCATGTTGCTGCAAATGGCATTATTTCGTTCTCTTTTATGGCTGAGTAGTATTCCATTGTATATACGTACCACATCTTCTCTATCCATTCAAGATGTGTGTTTTAAAGATGAGGAAGCTGAGAGCCAGAGAGCTTTCCCAAGAACTTATATAATTTAATGACAGAGCTGGTAAAAAGTGTGTTCTGATACGATGAATGAAGTACTTTGCCCTAAATGTAAATAAGTAAATAATTAAGTGTAAGCAAGCTTCTCTCCTTGCAACTATGAGCAGAGGAAGTAAGTTTGGCTAAATAAAGAGATTAGCGGCAGGGAAGCTGGATGCCTGACTACCAAGGGTATGGATCCCGTTGCTGCTGAAAGACTTCCATTAATCCAGAGATGCCCGTGGCCGCTGTTAAACTGATAAGGATCTGAGCAAGATGCCGGGGCCCTGGCCCATCTGACTGTTACTATACAGGTTCAGAGCCACAGCAGCTCCTCCCTGTATCCCTCTTTGGTATCCACATGGGCTTCTGTGGTCCATTCACAGCCTTGATGGTTAGTGCCCCATCTGCATGCGTTTAGCTCCATCCCTTTCCAAGGTCATAGGGTGACTGTGAGGTGAAGCTGAGATTTGAACCCAGGTCTCATGATTCCAAACGGTTTGCTCTTTCTTCTACACTAAACATTTGATCAAACATTGGGCAAAGGTCGATGTGCAATGACCTGAATATGGACTTCAGAAGGAGGAGGCTCATAGGCTAGAAGCAATGGGCCAGGATAAGCAAGAGAGGGAAGTGCCTGGAGTGTAAAAGTAATACCTATGAACCTGTGTTGAGTGTTTTTTGTATTCCGGGCATCCTGCTAAGCACTTTATGTGCCTTTTCTCATTCATTTCTTTCAACAACCTTGTAGGGCACATTCTGTTATTAATATTGCTATTTTGCGGATGAGATATCTGAGACTCAGAGAGATTAAAAAGTCTTGCTTAAGGTCCAGAGCTGGCAAGTAACTGAGCTGGGATTCCAATCTGGTGACCTTTGTCTTCACTAATCCATAGGCTACTTTTGATCCTGACTTACCTCTAGAGTCTCCTCTTCCACCAGAACCTGACCCATGGAAAGCACCTGGGAAACCAGCCCACCTACCTTCCTGCTGGGTCTCTGCTTTGAGTTCATTTTAAAGGCTAATGAAATGCCAACCATAACATCATATCAGTGTCCAATTGGAATTTGTACTTCAGACAAGAAAATGTGGAGCTAAAAATCTTCGCCTTTACAGGTTGTATACCTGGGGAATGTTGGGGAGCGTAATTTCCAAAGGAAGAGCTTTTAGCTAAAAGATTTACTAAGCTGGATCTTTCACAGTCCAAAGGAAACTTTATCTGTTGCTTGGCAACTGGCTTTTGAGATGGTGCAACTTGATCCAACTGATGGGGAAAAAAAAAAAAAAAGCCAAAGCGACTTGTTTATCCCATAAACTCATTCTTCTCTAATAGCTGAATCCAGATTCTGGATCATTTGTCCTCCAGTGACTTCTGTATCTTTCTTCCAAAATTACTAGTACCCTAGGTTATATCTATACCTGTGGTTTGTAGCAAAATGGGAGTGTAATATCTGGGATGTTCTTTTTGCAAATAAATGTTGTGAGCTTTTTCAAAGCCCTGGGTAAGTGTGGTGTCTCCTCAGGGAATATAAAGCTTATATCATCTACCCTGAGAAATACAGGAAGTTCACAGATGATGTGGGGGGGGGGCACTGGGATTCTTAGTGACCTTTAATCTATGTCTACTTTGAAGCAGACATAGTTTCAGTTGGTTTTTCTAGGAGCTACTACATTTGAAAACAGTAAGGACCAAACTTCTCTTCACCCCTCACCATGTACCTGTCATACACGCCCTTTGAATATACTTAGGGGAAGTCCAGGTATTCCACCAAGCCTGGGCAACATGCAAAGGTTTTATTTACAGAGAGCTCCAGTGGTAGTAGATCTGAGGTATGCCAAGTCAGGTATGAGGGTCATACCCTTCTAAGATTATCTGTGGCTTTCACATCCTCTCCTACCCAAGATTTAAGAGCTCCTAAGTGGTAGAGCGAAGATTTGAACCCGGGCTCATGAACTCAGGGTCACAATGTATCCACTTTACAATAACATAACCTCCTCTTCCTCAACTGTCAAGGATACTACTGTCATTATTTATTTAGGCTTAAAACAACAGAAATTTATTTCTTCACAGTTCTAGAGTCTAGAAGCCTGACTCAAGATACCAGCAGGGCCATCCTTCCTCTGAAAACTGTAGGGAACAATTCTTTGCCTCTTCCCAGTTTCTGATGGTTTGCCTACCATTTAAGGACATTACTGTCATTCTGAAGAAGAGTTTTATACCCTGGGATCACCTCTGCTGTCATGTGGGACATCATGGTAAGAAAAAAAACAAACAAGTGCTGGCTCTATACAATGGTCCAAATAGGGTTGCTATGAAGCTCATGCTTAGACTCAATCTATTAAGGCAGTTGGTGGCGTGACACCAACCTTCAGCTTTAGAGCTAAAGAAAAAGGAACAACCAGTGACCACTTATATTCACCATCATTACAGTGCTGTGTGTACATTCACTACCATGACTGTATGTTTGTGTAACTGTGAAATTAACAAACACAATTATGATTTTTTATGATGAACCACAAACATCATCCTAATTATGGAATGAAATCTTTGCATCAGTTTTTTGGTGAGGGGTCATCTTCTCAAACAAGGAATATATACAATGTGTTAGATGGGCTTGAAGTTGGTTAATTCATGCATTTCAATGGTCTCATACAAAAAATTCAAAATGATACACGCATGTGGCTAATTACTGCAGTATTATTTTAAAAGCAAAAGGCTAAAAACAACCCAAATGCCCATCAATAGAAGACCAGTTGAATACACAAGGGTAAGTCCACACAATGGAACACTATGCAGCTGTGATAAGGAATGAGGACACACTCTATATACTGAATAGAATAATCTCCAGGTTAAATTGTTAAACAAAAAAGAGCAAGGTACAGAAGAGGATGATACGATCCTAACTTTTATGTAATAAAGGTGGGGATATGAATATGTATACCCACATTTACTTACATTTTAAAAAGAAAAATAAACTAAATTTTGAAAATGGTTACCAACAGGGGGAGGGAGGAAACAGGATGGAGAAGAGAGAAGTAAAGGAAGAATTCTGTGAATGTACATTGTTATTCAGTTTGTTTTTGAACCATGTAATGTTTCCCATAATTACAAAACAAAATTAAGAAAAAATAAACTAACTGAAAAGAAATTGAAACAAATAAACCTACTTATATATCAAGATGATATCATTGGGAGGCCTGCAAGATGGCGGAGGAGTAACACGCGGATATCACCTTCCTCCCCACAGATACATCAGAAATACACCTACATGTGGAACAACTCCTACAGAACACCTACTGAACGCTGGCAGAAGACCTCAGACCTCCCAAAAGGCAAGAAACTCCCCACGTACCTGGGTAGGGCAAAAGAAAAAAGAAAAAACAGAGACAAAACAATAGGGATGGGACCTGCACCTCTAAGAGGGAGCTGTGAAGGAGGAAAGGTTTCCACATACTAGGAGCCCCTTCGTGGGTGGAGACTGCGGGTGGCGGAGGGGGAAAGCTTCGGAGCTGCGGAGGAGAGCGCAGCAACAGGGGTGCGGAGGAGAAAGTGGAGAGATTCCCGCACAGAGGATCGGTGCCGACCGGCAATCACCAGCCCGAGAGGCTTGCCTGCTCACCCACGGGGCGGGGGGGGGGGGGGGGGGGGGGGGGCTGGGGCCCTGGCTTCGGGGGTCAGATCCCAGGGAGAGGACAGGGGTTGGCGGCGTGAACACAGCCTGCAGGGGGTTAGTGCACCACAGCTAGCCGGGAGGGAGTCCGGGAAAAAGTCTGGACCTGCCTAAGAGGCAAGAGACTTTTTCTTCCCTCTTTGCTTCCTGGTGCGCGAGGAGAGGGGATTAAGAGCACCGCCTAAATGAACTCCAGAGACGGGTGCGGGTGCGAGCTGCGCCTATCAGCGCGGACACCAGAGACAGACATGAGACGCTAAGGCTGCTACTGCAGCCACCAAGAAGCCTGTGTGCGAGCACAGGTCACTATCCACACCTCCCCTCCCGGAGCCTGTGCAGCCCGCCACTGCCTGGGTCCCATGAACCAGGGACAACTTCCCCGGGAGAACGCAGGGCGCGCCTCAGGCTGGTGCAACGTCTTGCTGGCCTCTGCCGCCCCAGGCTCGCCCTGCATTCCGTACCCCTCCCTCCCCTGGCCTGAGTTAGCCAGAGCCCCCGAAGCAGCTGCTCCTTTAACCCCATCCTGTCTGGGTGGGAAACAGACGCCAGAGGGTGACGTACGTGCAGAGGTGGGGCCAAAACCAAAGCAGAACCCCGGGAGCTGTGCAAACAAAGAAGAGAAAGGGAAATCTCTCCCAGCAGCCTCAGGAGCAGCGGAATAAATCTTCACAATCAACCTGATGTATCCTGCATCTCTGGAATACCTGAATAGACAACGAATCATCCCAAAATTGAGGCGGTGCACTTTGGGAGCAACTGTAGACTTGGGGGTTGCTTTCTGCATCTAATTTGTTTCTGTTTTATGTTTATCGTAGTTTAGTATTTAGAGTTTATTATCATTGGTAGATTTGTTTATTGATTTGGTCGCCCTCTTCCTTTTTTTAAATGTATACATATATATATTTCCTTTTTCTCTTTTTGTGAGTGTGTATGCTTCTTTGTAAGAGTTTGTCTGTATAGCTTTGCATTTACCATTTGTCCTAGGGTTTTGTCTGTCCACTTCTTTTTTTTTTTAGTATACTTTTTAGCACTTGTTATAATTGGTGGATTTGTTTTTTGGTTTGGTTGCTCTCTTCTTTCTTTCTTTTTTTAAAAATTACTTTAAAATTTATTTTTAATAATTTTTTTATTTTAATAACTTTATTTTATTTTCTTCTTTCGTTCTTTCTTTTTCTCTCCCTTTTCTTCTGAGCCGTGTGGCTGGCAGGGTCTTGGTGCCCCAGCCAGGTGTCAGGCCTGTGCCTCTGAGGTGGGAGAGCTGAGTTCAGGACATTGGTCCACCAGAGACCTCCCAGCTCCACATAATATCAAATGGCAAAAGCTCTCACAGAGACCTCCATCTCAACGCTAAGACCCAGCTCCACTCAATGACCAGAAAGCTACAGTGCTGGACACTCTATGCCAAACAACTACCAGGACAGGAACAAAACTCCAGTAGCAGAGAGGTTGCCTAAAACCATAGTAAGGTCCCAGGCACCCGAAAACACACCACCGGATGCGGTCCTGCCCATCAGAAAGACAAGATACAGCCTCACCCCTCAGAACACAGGCACCAGTGCCCTCCACCAGGAAGCCTACACAACCCACTGGACCAACCTTAGGCACCGGGGGCAGACACAAAAACCAACGGGAACTATGAACCTGCAGCCAGCGAAAAGGAGACCCCAAACACAGCAAGTTAAGCAAAATGAGAAGACAGAGAAACACACAGCAGATGAAGGAGAAAGGTAAAAACCCACAAGACCAAACAATTGAAGAGGAAATAGGCACTCTACCTGAAAAAGACATCAGAGTAATGATAGTAAAGATGATCCAAAATCTTGGAAATAGAATGGAGAAAATACAAGAAATGTTTAACAAGGACGTAGAAGAACTAAAGAGCAAACAAACAATGATGAACAACACAATAAATGAAAATAAAAATTCCCTAGAAGGAATCAAGAGCAGAATAACTGAGGCAGAAGAACGGATAAGTGACCTGGAAGATAAAATAGTGGAAATAACTACTGCAGAGCAGAATAAAGAAAAAAGAATGAAAAGAATTGAGGACAGTCTCAGAGACTTCTAGGACAACATTAAACACACCAACATTCACATTGTAGGGGTCCCAGAAGAAAAAGAGAAAAAGAAAGGGACTGAGAAAATATTTGAAGAGATTATAGTTAAAAACTTCCCTAATATGGGAAAGGAAATAGTCAATCAAGTCCAGGAAGTGCAGAGAATCCCATAACGGATAAATCCAAGGAGAAAAACACCAAGACACATATTAATCAAACTATCAAAAATTAAATACAAAGAAAACATATTAAAAGCAGCAAGGGAAAAGCAACAAATAACATACAAGGGAATCCCCATAAGGTTAATAGCTGATCTTTCAGCAGAAATTCTGCAAGCCAGAAGGGAGTGGCGGGACATATTCAGAGTGATGAAAGGGGAAAACCTACAACCAAGATTACTCTACCCAGCAAGGATCTCATTCAGATTTGACGGAGAAATTAAAAGCTTTACAGACAAGCAAAAGCTAAGAGAATTCAGCACCACCAAACCAGCTTTACAACAAATGCTAAAGGAACTTCTCTAGGCAGGAAACACAAGAGGAGGAAAAGACCTACAATAACAAACCCAAAACAATTAAGAGATGGTAATAGGAACATACATATCGATAATTACCTTAAATGTAAATGGATTAAATGCTCCAACCAAAAGACATAGATTGGCTGAATGGATACAAAAACAAGACCCATATATATGCTGTCTACAAGAGACCCACTTAAGACCTAGGGACACATACAGACTGAAAGTGAGGGGATGGAAAAAGATATTCCAAGCAAATGGAAATCAAAAGAAAGCTGGAGTAGCAATTGTCATACCAGACAAAATAGACTTTAAAATAAAGACTATAAAAGAGACAAAGAAGGACACTACATAATGATCAAGGTATCAATCCAAGAAGAAGATATAACAACTGTAAATATTAATGCACCCAACATAGGAGCACTTCAATACATAAGGCGAAGACTAACAGCCATAAAAGGGGAAATTGACAGGAACACAATCATAGTAGGGGATTTTAACACCCCACTTTCACAAATGGACAGATCATCCAAAATGAAAATAAATAAGGAAACACAAGCTTTAAATGATACATTAAACAAGATGGACATAATTGATATTTATAGGACATTCCATCCAAAAACAACAGAATACACTTTCTTCTCAAGTGCTCATGGAACATTCTCCAGGAGAGATCATACCTTGGGTCACAAATCAAACCTTGGTAAATTTAAGAAAACTGAAGTCACATCAAGTATCTTTTCTGACCACAACACCGTGAGACTAGATATCGATTACAGGAAAAAATGTGTAAAAAATACAAACACATGGAGGCTAAACAATACACTACTAAATAACAAAGAGATCACTGAAGAAATCAAACAGGAAATCAAAAACTACCTAGAAACCAATGACAATGAAGACACGACGACCCAAAACCTATGGGATGCAGCAAAAGCAGTTCTAAGAGGGAAGTTTATAGCAATACAATCCTACCTTAAGAAACAAGAAACATCTCAAATAAACAACCTAATCTTACACCTAAAGCAATTAGAGAAAGAAGAACAAGAAAACCCCCAAAGTTAGCAGAAGGAAAGAAATCATAAAGATCAGATAGAAATAAATGAAAAAGAAATGAAGGAAACGATTGCAAAGATCAATAAAACTAAAAGCTGGTTCTTTGAGAAGATAAACAAAATTGATAAACCATTAGCCAGACTCATCAAGAAAAAAAGGGAGAAGACTCAAATGAATAGAATTAGAAATGAAAAAGGAGAAGTAACAACTGACACTGCAGAAATACAAAGGATCATGAGAGATTACTACAAGCAACTATATGCCAATAAAATGGACAACCTGGAAGAAATGAACAAATTCTGAGAAACGCACAACCTTCTGAGACTGAACCAGGAAGAAATAGAAAATATGAACAGACCAATCACAAGCACTGAAATTGAAACTGTGATTAAAAATCTTCCAACATACAAAAGCCCAGGACCAGATGGCTTCATAGGCGAATTCTATCAAACATTTAGAGAAGAGCTAACAATTATCCTTCTCAAACTCTTCCAAAATATAGCAGAGGGAGGAACACTCCCAAACTCATTCTTCGAGGCCACCATCACCCTGATACCAAAACCAGACAAGGATGTCACAAAGAAAGAAAACTATAGGCCAATATCACTGATGAACGTAGATGCAAAAATCCTCAACAAAATACTGGGTGCTTTGTGACCGCCTGGGGGGTGGGATAGGGAGGGTGGGAGGGGGGGAGACGCAACAGGGAAGAGATATGGGAACATATGTATATGTATAACTGATTCACTTTGTTATAAAGCAGAAACTAACACACCATTGTAAAGCAATTATATTCCAATAATGATGTAAAAAAAAAAGCAGAAACTAACACACCATTGTAAAGCAATTATACTCCAATAACGATGTTAAAAGAAACAAAAGTGAGTTATTTGTAGTGAGGTGGATGGACCTAGAGTCTGTCATACAGAGTGAAATAAGTCAGAAAGAGATAAACAAATACTGTATGCTAACACATATATATGGAATCTAAAAAAAAATGATGTCATTATCATATAGAAAAAAGAATAACCTCACATGACATTAAAACACAGTGAACTGACTGTATGTCTCAAGTGGGATATCTTCTGAGGACAGAAAGAACCACAAAGAAATCTTAACTGTATTAGTGACCTTATTGTAAATAGTAACATTAATATTGATGTTTAGTAATTAGTATAGGTATATTTTTGATGAAGCAAATTAGTAATTAATAATAAATTAAAGTGATTAATACTTAATAATACTTAATAAGTAATTACTAATAAGTAATTATGTAATTATGTTCCTGTCATTAGAAATCAAGATTTTCAGTGTTTGTGAGGATGTGGAGAAAAGGGAACTATTATTTATACTAATTTACCTTCCCACCAGTATACTGCTGGTGGGAAGGTAAATTTGTATAACCATTATGGAAAACAGTATGGAGGTTCCTCTGCTCATTGAAAAATTCATGAATTAATGACAATCCAGTAGCAATAAACCCCCTTAAAGCCCCATCTATGTTGTAAAAATACAGTTCCTTGATAAAAAGAACCAAGGTTCCTTGGAGAAATGACAGATTCTGTGTCTAGAGCAAGCCTTGGGAAAGATGAACTTGAAACTGTACCAGAAGGCAGAGGATGCTATAGAAGATTAGGTTGACTGTGTCAAAAGGATAATGAGAGCCAAAAAATGACTGCCTTTTTTTGTGGGTTGCACATTTTGCTGAAAATTGATACATGTCAGAGTCAAGCTTTTATTTGACTTTCCTGTATGAACTGCATAAGGGTGAATAATAGTTCATGAAGGAAGGAAAAAAAAGAAAAAAAATAGTTCATGAAGGGAACATAGAACAGTTCTAGATAATAAATACAGAACAAAATTAGAAAATCATTATTTTGGCAACCATTAAAGAAATAATGAATGTAGCCAACGACCATCAATAAATACCAAACCACTGGGGGAAAAGTTGATAATTCATAATGGATCGATTAGACTTATAGCCCAAGAACCCAATGATTATTCTCACAACAATCAGACATTGGTTCCTTATCACTAGATACAAGAGGATGATCACAGCACTACCTTTGAACTATTCTCACTGAAAATAATTGAACCTGAAACGAATTGAGCCCAATATCTGTCTACTGGGGAAGAGAGGAATAAGTTAAATGATACCATGAGAAAGTAATCGTCAAAATCCAAAACATACTGTATTCTTCAAGACAAATAACCAAGTTTATCCAACAAATTCGTATCATGAGAACTAAAAAATAAAGGAGAAAGCTCAGTAATAGAATTAATAGAAACCTAAGAGCCATAATCAAATGTAATGAGAGAACCTTGTGAATCCTGATTCAAACAAATTAACTCAAAAATGTTGTTTTGAGACAAATGGAGAAATGTGTATATAGACTAATTGTGAGATATTAAGGAATTGTTAATTTTGTTAGGTGCGTTAATGGCATGGTTGTTAGGTTACAAATAATGCCCTTATCAGATAGAGACCAAACTGAAGTATTTACAGTGAAATGACATGATGTCTATCATTTGGTTTAAGATGCTCCAACAAAAAGAAAAAAAGGGACTTCCCTGGTGGTGCAGTGGTTAAGACTCCGCGCTTCCATTGCAGGGGGTGTGGGTACAGATCCCTAGTCGGGGAACTAAGATCCCACATGCCACGTGGTCAAAAAAAAAGAAAAAGAAAAAAAAAGTGTGTGTGTGTGTGTGTGTGTCTGAAACAAAGATAGCAAAATATTGATTCTTTGTTGAATGGGAGTGATGATCATATGAGAGTTTATTTTATATAAATATATTTTTCTTTTTGTGGATGCTTGAAGGTTTCCAATATCAAAAGTTTAAAAACCTTGCCCCAAACTCAATTATTTTGCATCAGTTTTCCAATGATGTAAACACTTTCTATATTGGCAAAGGCACTGCGATTTCATAATGACATAAAGTTCATGTTTACATTTACGTCTAATACAAAGAAAGCATATTTGGTGCTTCAACTACTTTGAAGTTGTCATGGCTTTATTTACTGTGCTAAAAATCCTAGGCTGATTTTTCCTTTATTTTTCAACAGAAAAAGGCTGTATTGACAGCTTTTGATTTTATTTTCCTCAAATAGAAGATAAGAAGCAAGATAAACGGGGACCTGCTTTAACGTTCGACAACTCTTGACCTTCTATTTCAGTAAGGGAAACCTGGTTTGCTTGTCAGTTCAATGTTTTATTAAAGGTCAGGTTGCAGTTTGTAATAAATAAATCCTAGAAAAGTGTGGGTAACAGGACTTGCATTTGAGGGCAAATCTAGCTTTAAAAATAATTATCAGACAAAGCAAAATATTTCTTTGGTGTTGGCATTACTCCATTATTTATGTATTTTGCTTTTAAGTAAACATCTGGCTTTATTTTTATTTATCCTATTTACTGTATTTCCTTATTCATCTAACCTTCTCCATCTTTTCCTCCTTACACCACTTTTTCTTTTTTTAAATTAATTTATTTTGGGCTGCTTTGGGTCTTTGTTGCTGCGCGTGGGCTTTCTCTAGCTGTGGCGAGCGGGGGCTACTCTTCGTTGTGGCGCGCGGGCTCCTCCTTGCGGTGGCTTCTCTTGTTGCAGAGCACGGGCTCTAGGCGCGCGGGCTTCAGCAGTTGTGGCACGTGGGCTTCAGTAGTTGTGGCTTGAGGGCTCTAGAGCGCAGGCTCAGTAGTGGTGGCGCACGGGCTTAGCTGCTCCGCGGCATGTGGGATCTTCCTGGACCAGGGCTCGAACCCATGTCCCCTGCACTGGCAGGTGGATTCTTAACCACTGTGCCACCAGGGAAGCCCCATTACACCACCTTTTCTTGATGAACTCTTCACTCATACCTTAAGGCTCAGTTGTAATGTTAGTTCTTCTATGACTTCCCTGATTAATAACAATGATGCTGTTCACTTAGCGCTCACTTATACGGCCATGTGTGTTACAATGGCTTTACACATAAAAACTCATCCAGTCCCACTTAACCTTATGAGATTGGTGCTATTTTGCACCTTCTTGCAAGCTGAGGCCCAGAGAACTTGTCACTGGCCCAAATGACGAGACGTAGAAGACATAAAGTCAGGTGATACTGAGGGATGTCCAGTAGGGTGACCAATATCCCAGTCTGCCTGGGACTGAGGACTTCTTAGGAAGCTGAACACTTAGTTCTAAAACTGGGAAGTCTTGGCCAAACAAGGCTAGCTGGTCCCCTACAGGAGATGCTTCCCCGCAGTGAAGCCAACAGATTTGTCTCCACCATAGGGTGTTTCTCTCCGCCTGGCACTGGAGGAAGGGAGAAGAATTAAAGTCAGAGGTCAGCTTTTGCTGGGTTGGTAGCAAATCGGGCGAGTATTAACTTGTGGTGCTTGCTTTATACGCTAGAAATGTGTTTGACAAATGGTGAGTCAACTGTAGGCCTGTAGGTTAAATCTTATTTTAAACGTAGCCAGGTCTTTTTTTTTTAAAAAAGAGAAGGCTCTGATGTGAACCCCCACTTACATAAATGTCAAGTTCACCACAAGTATCCTATATATTTTTAAAAATTAATTAATTAATTTTTGGCTGCGTTGGGTCTTTGTTGCTGCATGCAGGCTTTCTCTAGTTGCGGCGAGAGGGGGCTACTCTTCGTTGCGGCGCGCGGGCTTCTCATTGCGGTGTCTTCTCTTGTCGCGGAGCACGGGCTCTAGGCGCGTGGGCTTCAGTAGTTGTGGCACACGGGCTCAGCAGTTGTGGTGCACAGGCTTAGTTGCTCCAGGGCATGTGGGATCTTCCCGGACCAGGGCTCAAACCCTTGTACCCTGCATTGGCAGGTGGATTCTTAACCACTGTGCCACCTCGGAAGTCCAGTATCCTATATTGACCTACCTACATTTCCCTCTCTTATGAAAAGCCATCAACAGCATAGAGAGTTAGGTGTGTAGAAGGGAAAGAATTACTAAATTCAGTGTGAAATGAACTCATCCTTGCCTACACGTGATGATGGTCATTCATGAACAAAACACTGTCATCAACTTCCTTAGTCATGAGCCTTCCTCCAAAAGGTATCTTCTAGCTCATGAGAACAGGCTATTTTATTTTGCATTCTATATTGTTAAAACAATTCTACAACCTATTGCAAAATTTAATTATATGATAATTCAGTTTTTCATTAGACCTCACAATATGGTCCAATTACTCATGGCCAAGGATCTACCCCTTTATTTATTAAAACCAATTTACAAGTGTAATTAAACCATAGGAAAAATTGTGTATCTGATATCATTTAACATCCCCTTCTGAAAGGATGCCATTAATCGCCCATATCCTTTTATCTGTCTGAGTTCTATTTATTACAGGAATGTCCTCAAGGTGAACCATGGGGACTGCTTTCCTGAAACATTAGAAGGCTTTAAAATCTTCCGTGGTCAATATGTTATAAACTGTTTTATGGTTTGGCCATTTAGGATGACACATGTCAGCTCCTTGACCCCAGAAGATAGCTTGAGTATCAAAATGAGCGTCCAGATAGTTTATTCAATTGAATCAGCCTTTGAGGTGTTGTTTTTGAGAATGGAGTCAACTTCATGAACGACAGTTGTTATAAAGATGGAGGTGGAATTTGTCTATCCTACATATGCACGAGTCTGCCCTCTGGCCAGAAGGCAGAATGTCATCCTTGGGTTTGCTGACATTTGTAATTCAGCCTACAGAATGTTAAACTTATTGTAAATTTTATTATGTTATTTATAAAATACTCTCAACTTACAAAATATGGACAAGCCAAAGAAAGAAAATTTTAAATCAGCCATTATCTCATCCTCTTGTTGACATTTTATTAGTAATCATTCCTGTTTTTTCTCCTTGAAGAGAGACAAATTTATGTTTACTAAAAATAAGATATACTTCAATAAATCATTCAGAAATTAAGAATAAATAAAACAGGATCCAAACTAATATAGTACATAACTTGCTTCAAAAATGTTTATATAGTGAGAACTTCTTCCCATGCTTTTAAATATTTAAACTATAGTGCTATATTTAATGACTGTATATAATTTTTATATGGATATGACAATGTATATAATCCGATTCACTATTTTTGAAAAAGGCTTCCCCCTCTTTCTTTAAGCACAGCTAGATGAACTTTTTGTAGCCAAATATTTGCACATATCCATAACTATTTCATTGGACAAATTTCTTAGAAGTGGAATTCCTGGATTGAAAGGCATATTAGATACTTTTTTAACCCCCAAATCTGTCCATTTGACCTAATTTTGTTTCCAAGTAGTCTAAAAATATCTGAACATTAGGTATCTTTGTTTTTTAAAAAAAGCTCACCTCTACATATCACTCAACTTCAACTCACGCCAAGAAATTCTATTGTTGCCTTAGTGAGGTTGCAATAGGGGTGACTTAAATTTTCATTGCTCCTAGATTTTTCAGTCGTTTTATTTTACATATGTGTCTTATAGATAGCGTGACCATGTATCCTGGTTTGGCTTGAACAGCCACAGTTTATGCATAGTGTTCCAGTACAATTATACATAACACTCCATTTCATTCTCAAAATTATCCCAATTTAGATGGTCATGATGTGACTGTTAGAGAAATGCATTTGGAGCTTGAGAAATGAGCATGAAAAGTACTTAGCACTTACTAGGTGAAAGATGAATAAGGAGCAATGAAATCATCATCATCCACCCAAGACATCACTTGAAAAGTCTAGTTTCCAAAGGAAAATCAAGAAATGCTTGAAGTGGGTGAACCACAACATTGGCGGTTACACCGTTGGTACTAGAAGCTGGATTTGTCAAAGGGTTGAGAATTCTTTGACTTGGAGGGTACCTTGGGTCCCTGATTGATGGAAATTCATAGGATGTCCCTAGATTAGGGGTATAATTGTTGGTAGTGAAGTCATGGCTTACCAAGAAGGGTAGTGCTAAAGAAACTGAGTTCCTCCAGCAGGGGGAGCTAGCTTGAGAGATCTGAAACAGAGGGAGGGGGTTCTGGGCTCTACTGCCTACTTGCAGATTTTCCTTAAGTCAATACTGTTGTTTATTTCATGTACACCAGCATTACTTCCTGAAGAAAATACTCTACTCTTCTTTTGAATTTCCAAGGATATAATCCTGGGCACATAGTAACTGCTCATTAAATGCCATGTATTATGAATAAAGGAGATGATTACTGTAACAGAATGCATAAGTCATGAAATGTGGCATCCAAATTTTTAATTAACTTCAGGCTTCTTCTCAATAACTTGTTTTTCAAAGCAAATTATTTACTGCATCTATATTTGTTTTTTCTTCTACAGAACGTTTTGAGCAGAGCTTGAAGGAATGCATTGCTGAAGCCCTGGCATTTCTAGGGAAGTCTAATTATTCCCACAGTGCTTTGCATTTACAATATATCTCTTTTATTTGAAGGAGTATGCTTTGATGAAAAAGCACGTGGCAAGCAGAATTCTCCATCTTTTCTAAATAGATATGGTAGGTAATTCAGCACTGAAATCTCTCTAGTTAACCACTCAACCACTTACCATTAATTTGTCACATTTCACAAGCAGAGATTTGATATTTTCGTAGATGCAATTCTTTTTGTTTAATTGAAGTACAGTTGATTTACAATGTTGTGTTAGTTTCAGGTGTGTAGCAAAGTGATTCATATATATATATTTTTTTTTCTAGATTCTTTTCCATTATAGGTTGTTACAAGATATTGAATATAGTTCCATGTACTATACAGTAGGTCCTTGTTGGTTATCTGTTTTATATATAGTAGTGTGTATCTGTTAATCCCAAACTCCTAATTTATTCCTACTCCCCTCTTTCCCCTTTAGTAACCATAAGTTCATTTTCTATGTCTGTGACTCTGTTCTGTTTTGTAAGTAAGTTCATTTGTATCATTTTTTTAGATTCCATATATAACTGATGCCATTTGATATTTGTCTTTCTCTGTCTGGCTTACTTCACTTAGTATGATAGTCTCTGGATCCACCCATGTTGCTTCAAATGGCATTATTTCATTCTTTTTTATGGCTAAGTAGTATTCCATTTTACACACACACACACACACACACACCCCACATTGTCGCCTTTATCCATTCATCTGTCGATGGACACTTAGGTTGCTTCGTAGATGCCATTCTTATTCTGTCTATGACCAAGTGATGAGGTTGAACAATGATCAACCTAGCCACTTTGGTTATCATGACATTTAAATCATGTTTGTAGTACAACCCAATTAGTTGTAGAGCCACTAGTTAAAAATGGATGAAGAAGGGACTTCCCTGGTGGCACAGTGGTTAAGAATCCTCCTGCCAATGCAGGGAACACAGGTTCGAGCCCTGGTCTGGGAAGATCCCACATGCCACAGAGCAACTAAGCCCGTGCACCACAACTACTGAGGCTGCGCTCTAGAGCCTTTGAGCCACAACTACTGAGCCCGCATGCCACAACTACTGAAGCCTGTGAGCCTAGAGCCCGTGCTCCGCAACAGGAGAAGCCACCACAATGAGAAGCCCGCACACCACAACAAAGAGTAGCCCCCGCACGCCACCACTAGAGAAAGTCTGCGCACAGCAATGAAGACCCAACACAGCCAAAAAAAATAAATAAATTTTTTAAAAATGGATGAAGAAAATCACTTTGAAAATCTGTACTCTAAAGTTTGCAGTTTTGAATTACACTTCTTCATGCCTTGCCTTTTTTGAAACTATAAAGATTATATTTCCCTTTTTTAATCTGAACATTTTAGTCTAGAATAAAATATAGTGGGTAATCAAGATTTCAAGAAAAACTTGCTGGGCAAAAATCTCACCCTTCTTTAAATGAGCAAATATCTGTCGTTTGTATCTGCAGAGACTGTAAGTCTATCCTTACACAACTGAGCTGGCATTCCAATGATGCCCCCTGGACCTCATCTTTAATTAGCTGTAACCCTAAGTTTGGATGATTTATTCAAAACATTAAGCCTTAGAAAAATATAGGCAGTATTCCTAGTATCAAATGTTTTAACAACAGATTGTAACTATTTCACGGAATGTTTCATAGCTATCAAATGTAAATGCACACGAAACAACTTTATTCTTTTCTCCAGTTGCTCAGTGGACTAAGTTTTCCTCTGAAATGAAATCTCAGAGCAGGTCCCATAATTTTTCCAGTCACTCTCATGTAATGAAAGCCCTCCAGCCATAAGAATAGTCTTATTTTAGAAATTGATATTTCCTTCCCAAACTTTTTCTCTGGCCTAGTTCAGATCTAAAAGCTTGGGGAGGGGTTGGACTAGGCTGGAACGGGTAGAGATATGGTTCGGGAGGATTCTTTCTTGATTATACGCATCTCTTCCTCCCTGCTCAGTTGGCTGGCCTTAGTTCTGGAACCCTCCAGCATAAAGAATAGAACTAGGGGACAGGAAGAGTCCCAAATGACTGGTACTGTTGTGATCTCCTGTTTCTACACACCAGGTCTGGCAAGCGATTAAAGCTGACTTTTGGTGCACTTCAGAGTTTTTCAGAGACTTCCCATGGGAACGTCTGATACTGTGGAGTCTAGGACCTCCTCTGGCTGGCTGCTTAGGAACAGTCTCCCCAAATTCTTCATCCAAAAACACATTTCCAACCTCTTTCTTTTCAGATCACTTTGGTTCATATCAAGAAGACTTCTTAGGCAATTTTCCTTTTAAAATAAAACCAATCTATTTCCCACTTTCAGAGCCTACATCTTGCCCAAAGGATGGAGAAAACGCCTTTGTCCTACAGTGGCTGCAGGTGCATAGCTCTCAACACTGTCCTCTACTCTGATGCTTCCATCAGCCTCTCCTTGTTGTGAGTCAAGTATCAGTCAGACCCTATTCCACTGTGTCCTTGATTGTCAAATGATACAGCTCTGGGGTCACCATTTACATAGACTGTAGAGTGAATACTGACCCCTGCAGTTGTGCAATACATACCAAGTCTTCTGAGTAGTCCTCTTAAAGTCTGTCTCACTATGCTTGAGGCGAACTGGGAAACATCCTTCTCCTTTCCCCCAGTGTGCGAGAGGTGAGGAAAAACACCACAGGACTCCAACAATACTCTCCAAAGATAATTTCCCTCTAGCTTCATTAATTCCAAACCTTTTACATCATCTGGATATGCCGAAATGCCCTCACCCCCCAGCCTGGAGTTTCCTTTTTGCACTTTAGTAAGGGAGTGGAATAAACAAATTGTGGTAGAGTCATGTAACAGAGAAGAACAAACCTGACTCCATATTGGATCTATTCCTTTAGCTCTCACCTTCGGGCTCTGTTGCTGGTACTTAGTTATGCTGGCTCTGAACCTTTGTAAAACAATGTTGCCTATAGCCTGAAATATACATAATAGCCCTTCCTCAATTCTCTGTTTTCCAGGCTTGCCCTTTAAAGGTATAACACTTTTCCATTCATGTAGAGATAAAAAGTTGCAGAACAGAGAATAACAATCATCTTGTTGGAAGTTTACAGGGACATTGTGAACAGACCTATGCGGATAGCTGTAAGAACAAAGGATTCTGGGGACTTCCCTGGTGGTCCAGTGGTTAAGACTCCACGCTCCCAAAGCAGGGGGCCCGGGTTGCATCCCTGGTCAGGGAACTAGATCCCACATGCATGCCACAACTAAGAGCCTGCATGCCGCGACTAAAGATCCCGCACACCGCAACGGAGATCCAGCACGACGCAATGAAGATCCTGCACACCTCAACTAAGGCCTGGCGCAGTCAAATAAATTTAAAAAATGAATAAATAAGTAAATAAATAAATATTAAAAAGAAAAAAAAGAACAAAGGATTCTGTCACCAAGAAGTTTGTAACAACCAGCCACACTGCCTCCCCTTTTAGTATAAAATAAGGCTGAATTCTAACTCAGGGAAGATGGTTCCTTGGGGCACTAATCCACCATCTTCTCGGTCTGCTAGCTTTCCAAATTAAGTCACTATTCCTTGCCTCAACATCTCGGCTCTTAATTTATTAGCCTGTTGCGTGGCGAGCAGGACGAGCTTGAACTCGGTAACAGTCATACAATGGGCTACTTTTCACCAATGAAACAAAATAAAACAATACAAAACAAAACCAGCAAAACCCTGTACAACTGATACACACACAAACATGGATGAATCTTAAAAGCATTATCTAGAGTAACAGAAGCCAGGCAAAAAGTTTAAGAATGATATTAAACCATTTATATGAAGTTCTAAGTCAGACAAAATTAAGCTTCTGTGATAGAAATCAGAACAGTGGTTATCTCTGGTTGGGAGAGAGGATTAAATGGGATGGGCATCACTGTGATGGGAATGTCTCAATTTGATACATTTATCAAAACATATCCAATTTGGTATGTGCTTACATTGTATGTAAATTATACCTCAGTAAATAATTTAAAACAACTTAGATTTTACGGGAGACTTTGCAGAATATTGGCACAAGGAACGTTGAAGCCAATTACATAAAAGACACCCTAAATTCTCCTTCACTCTCAAAAAATTACTTTGTGAATTTGGCTCTCCATTTCAGCACATCAAGATGGTTTAGAAATTGTGTTCTCTCCTTGCTGTTTGTTTTCTGCTAACATTATTACTTGGTCTTCTCTGTCTTCATCCATATCATCAACATAAATGCTAAGACTCTGCCCCCTCAACTCCTTTCAGGTTGAGATCAGTTTGTTCTATCAAATGCCTGCAGCTGTGCTCCTTAATAAGCTAGGCCCCTATCTAAGCCTATTAGGGCATAATGAATATGCCTTAAGCCATCTACATGAATGTCACGAAACACTTTGTCAAATACATGGTTGACTTCAAGATACACTATATTTCCGTGATTCCTCAGACTTACCAAATTATCAACATTTTCAAGATGTATTTTCTTTATTAAACTAAAATATGTGAAATTGAGCCAACATCTTTTTCAAAACCCTTTTTGATATTTTCAGTGTCACGAATTCCATTTATGCTCCATATCTTTTTCATCAGATTTTATTTTTATGCTTGCAAGTATATAGTACAGAGGACACCTGAAAGGCTGTAGCCTCCTGCCCTTTATAGATGATATTAGATAAAACGGAAAATGCCTCAAAGCTTCCAGCAATATGGCAGTCTGAGCTGATAAGGAAAAGCAAATAGGCACAGATGCTGGACAAAATGTAACAGTCTTTTTCTACACAGCTGAACTTGAAAGAAAATAAAGAAAATCCCTTGATACTAGAAATGAAAAGGAAACTGAACACCAGAGCACTAGGCAGAAGCTGATGCAATGGAGGGTCACAGGAGTATCAGGTCCAGAGGTCTAAAGATTTTGTTTGGATGCCCACGCAGGGACAGAAGATGCATGCTTGAGCCCGCACATTTAAGGAAGCTAGAATGGAGGCCCATAAACAAAGCTACAGAGCCCCCAAAAGCTGTCTGAATAATGCAAAGTGCATAACTCTTTCTTCCCTTGAGGAAGATACAAATAATATTGCTCTCCGTCCGGGGATGTTGTAAAAATAAAAGAGCTGCCTACAAGAATCAAAACGTCAGGACTTCCCTCGTGGCACAGTGATTAAGAATCTGCCTGCCAATGCAGGGGACATGGGTTTGAGCCCTGGTCCAGGAAGATCCCACATGCTACAGAGCAACTAAGCCAGTGCATCACAACTACTGAGCCTGTGCTCTAGAGCCTGCAAGCCACAACTACTGAAGCCCACATACCTAGAGCCCGTGCTCTGCAACAAGAGAAGTTACAGCAATGAGAAGCCTGTGCACCGCAACAAAGAGTAGCCCCCGCTCGCTGCATCTAGAGAAAGCCCGTGTGCAGCAACGAAGACCCAATGCAGCCAAAAATAAATAAATTAATTAATTTTTTTAAAAAAAGAATAAAAACACCATGAAGATACTACCCAAAGCCATCTATGGAATCAGTGTAATCTCTATAAAAATCCCAATGGCATTTTTCACAGAAATAGAAAAAACAAACCTTAAATGTATATGGGACCACAAAAGACCCCAAACAGCCAAAGCAATTCTGAGAAAGGGCAACAAAGTTGGAGGTATCGTACTTCCTGAGTTCAAACTTTTATTATAAAGCTATAGTAATCAAAACAGTATGGTACTGGCATAAAAAGTGACACATAGGCCAATGGAACAGAATTGAGAGCCCAGAGATAAACCCAAGCACATACAGTTAACTAATATCTGAAAAGGAAGCCAAGAATACACAATGGGGAAAGGAGAAGTCTCTCCAATAAATAGTGTTGGGAAAACTGTATATTCACATGAAAAAGAATGAAATTAGACCCCTATCTTAAACCACTCACAAAAATGAACTTGAAATGGATTAAAGACTTAAACATAAGATTGATACCATAAAACTCCTAGAAGACAACATAGGGAAAAAGCTCCTTGACATTGGTCGTGGCAATGATTTATTTGGATATGACATCAAAAGTACAAGCAAAAAGTAAACAAGTGGGACTGCATCAAACTAAAAAGCTTTGGCACAGCAGAAGAAACAATCAACAAAATGAAAAGGCAATCTACAGAAAGGGAGAGAATATTTGCAAACCATTTATTGGATAAAGCGTTAATATCCAAAACATACAAAGAACTCATACAATTCTATAACAAAAAAACCAAGCAATCTGATTTTAAAATGTGCAGAGGAACTGAATTCTGTTATTTTTCCAAAGAAGACATCCAACTGGCCAACAGGTACATGAAAAGATGCACAACATGACTAATCATCAGGGAAATGCAAAATCAAAATGCAAAATAAGATACCACCTCACACCTGTTAGAATAACTACGATCAAAAAGAGATAACAAGTGTTGACAAGGATATGGAGAAAAGGGAACTCTTGTATACTGCTGGTGGGAATGCAAATTGGTTCGACCACTATGGAAACCAGTAAGGAGTTTCCTCAAAAAATGAAAACTAGAACTACCATATGATCCAGCAATTACACTTCTGAGTATTTATCCAAATGAAATGAAAACAGTATCTTGAAGAGATTTCTATGCTGCCAGGTTCACTGCAGCATTATTCACAAAACCCTAGATATGTAAACAAAGTGTGTGTCAACAGATGAATGTATAAAGAAGATGTGGTGTATATATACAATGGAATATTATTCAGCTGTGAGAAAGAAGGAAACCCTGCCATTTGTAACAATATGGATGGACCTTGAGTGCATTATGCTAAGTGAGCTAAGTCAGACAGAAAAAGACAAATGCTGTAATGATATCACGTATATGTGGAATCTAAAAATCCCAAACTCATAAATACAGAGAGGAGAATTTACCAGGGGCTGGGGTTGCGGGAATTGGGGAGATGTTGTTTAAGGGCACCAACTTGCAACTAGTAGATAAATAAGTCCTGGAAATCTAATGCACAGCACAGTGATTATAGACAATATGTATTATAAACTTCAAAGTTGCTAGGAAACTAGATCTTAATTTTTCCCACCACAAATAAATGATAATTACGTGATGTGATAGACCTCAGTTTCAGCTAATGCTATGGTGGTAACTGATAAATGCATCAAATTAACCTGTTGTACACCTTAAATTTACACAATGCTATATGTCAATACATCTCAATAAAAAATGAAGAATGGGTTCTGACTGATATTACCTGCATGATCCAGAAACCCCAGGATGAGAAGTTAAAATAAAAAATTTTAACGAGATGAATAAAAACCACCAAGTTCCAGTGGGGGGAAAGTCTGTTCCAAAATCCACAGCATTATAGGACTCCTCTCTAACTCCTTGGCCTCCCCAAAATGATGAACTCGCAATAAAAACTACACAAAATCATGGTTCTCTCAAAATGGTGATCTTGCTAATGGGAAAACGCTTCTGCTACAAAACGGCCAGAAATGCTGGAAAAAACACAAGAAATTTTAAGTGTGTAGTGCACACACACACACACACACACACATGCACGTGAGGGAATTCTGCAGAGGGAAAACATAAAGAGGTGGCTATAAAAAAAAACAGAAATTATGATCCGAAGTTACCACTTCTCTAGCATGAATGGAATAGAGATCACCAGTCTTAGTATCATCAAGGATTGAGTTTTAATGTACAGAAACAGGTAATGAACCTTTGGTTCTAAATGAGGAGGAAATTTGGAAACACGTCTTCTGAATAAATCTAAGAATTTCAACAGTTATATCCTTCATTTACTGGATTGTCTGTTGGCATGAATTACCTTTCTAAATTTCCTATGCTCTGTCCAATTTCGCAGTAGCTAGATGCCTAAGAACAACATTCCTGAGAATCCCCTGTAAAGAGTATTTTGGCTTAGATTTGGCCCGTGATACAGAATTAGGAAAGAGTTGAGGATGGAAGAGAAGCTGAAGTCATCGTTCTTCCCCTGGTGGTCATGCACAGATATGTGAGCTGCAGATGTGAAATTTTGCAGTGGCTTCTTTGTGTAATACTATGAACCACCTCCAAGGTTGTGCAGAAACTGTGAGTCTCTGAGGTGTTCTTTTGAACTGATTGAACTGGATGGTTGTACTAACTTCCTACTCCCCTGAAACCTAGTGGTGAAACGGAGCTATAATAGCCTTCCCTGAACTTAATACTTCAAAGAAACCTCTGATGGTTTATATTAGCACTTATTTATATTATTCCTGGCAAGAAATACCTAGACTGAATCCTTAATGACAGTTAAAGGGTGGATAAGAAAAGATATCTTTCAAATGGAACAGGTAGACATCAAAGGAAGCTTGTCTGTCTTGGTGTAGGCTCTGCATGGGGAAAAGTCTCCCATAAAAATGTGTCATAAGGGACCTGCTCCTCAAGTGAATGGTCCAGGAACCACAAAGTCAAATAATTAACATAAAAATGATCACAAAGAAGTGAAACTGTTAGTGTACCTGGAAGAAGCATATGGAAATCCTCTCTGAATGGATGTACCCTCAGTCCTGGTCGTATATTTTCACACCTACAATTTCATTGAACTTGAGCTCACAACCCCAAATGAGGAAACTCACAAGATAACAATCTTATCATAAGTGAGAACCACACTTCACTTATAAGGTGTAATCACGGCAGGATTATACTCCCAAGAACTTTAGGTAATAGAACCATTTGATTAAGATGATAAAATAAGTATGTCTGAAATAATTAAAGGTATAAAGAAGGAAATAAAAGACAATGAAAAAATAATAGGCAGATTTGAAATATAACCAAATGGACTTCTGAAAGGAACAAAATAGCCAAAAAAATAAAAAAACACAACTGCTAATTTTAATGCAGATTAGAAGTGCTGAACAGATAGCCAGTGAAACAGAAAAGAGCTCCAGAATGAAACAGAGAATTAAAGATATAGAAACAGGAAGAGAATTAAGTGACATGGAGGATAGAATGAGAAGAACCAACAAACATCTAATTGGAGTTCTCAAAGGAAGAAATGTGAGAGTCAATTCTTTGGGCAATAGTAGCTGAGATTATTCCACAACTGATTAAGGAATTAATCCTAAGATTTCAGAAGCACAAGTATCCCAGGGAGAATAAATAAAACTAAAAGTACACCTAGACCTATCATTGTGAAATCCCAGGACATGAAAGACAATGAGATAATTTCAGAAGCAGCCAACAAGAAAAGATAGGTCTTATGCTTTAGAAGGTGTATGATTTGATCTCAGACAAGTCACTTAAACTTTATCCATAGCTGATACCATAATTTGAGATGTTATGTTTTTACTCACTTTGTTTTATCATCCTTTTATCAATAGTATTTTTGAAGACTCGCTGTAAAGTCACTATTGGTGGACTGCCCATACCCCTTGGCTCTCACCATTCCCATGGAGTCAAAAGTTTCCAACTGCAAGTCTATATGATCCTTTTCCTGAGGACCATCTCTGTCAACCAGGAGAGCAGGCAGGAGCTCTAGGGAATTGATGCAGCTCTCAACCAATGGCACGGGAAATACCCCGGCTTCCTCACCCCTCTCCCCTCATTTTGGATAAGTCTGATACAAGTAAACTGTCTCGCAGAGTACCCCAGGGGGACTGAGCTTCAGTATCCCACAGTGGTTAACTTGCTCTATAATGTACCCTTACCTGGCTTCCTTCTTCATTCCTGTAATTCCCCAGTGGTGCTTCGTGGGATGATGTCTCACATAAATGATGTGCGTTCACATCCTTGTGTCAAGGTCTGCTTCGAGGGAACCAACTTAAGACAGACATAAAAAAAATATGATTTTGGTCCCACAATTTTAAATGAAAACACTATTTTGGGAGGGGGAATATTGTTCTCCATTTTCAGACCTCTGAACTCTGAATTACTAAGTGGGGTTTGGCCATGTCTGTGTGACACATCCATGAGGCAAGCAGAACATAGTTCATTTGGCCTCTTCTTAGCTGTTTCTCATCAAATCCTGAGTGAGGAACCTCTGACTCCACCCTATGAAAGTTATACTTTTATCTTTTTAAAAACCTTTTTATTTTAAAATAATTAAAGACTTCCAGGAAGTTGAAAGGTAGTACGGAGAAGTGCTGTTTACCCTTCAGCCTCTTATGATGGTAATGCCTTACATAACTTATAGTATATTATCAAAACCAGGAGATTGATATTGGTACAACCTATAGACATTATTCCCATTTTACCAGTTTTTGCATGCACTCATTTGCATGTACATGTGTGTATGTGCCTGTATAGTTCTATGCAACTTTATCACATGTATAGATTCATGTAACCACCATCTCAATCAGGATACAGAACTGTTCCATCATCACAAAGGAGCTTCCTTGTGCTACTCCTTTAAAGACATCCCACCTCGACTCCCAGCCTCACCCCTGGCAACCACTCATCTACTTTCCGTCTATTATTCTTTCATGTATAACCTTCAGACTTTTGTAAGGAGAAAAGTTTTAATCTCTTGCGGAGACAAAGCAGATTAACAGGCAGTTTTTCAATGTCAATGGGATTTTCAGGCTTGATTGTAAATAAATTCACTGACACTTTTGATACAGTGAAGCCTTTGTAAGACTGTCCTTTATATGGGTACAAACAACCTACTTCAAGGGAAATAAATCTTCATTTCAAAACTGGGCTTTAAATATTTATGAAACTGGTATGTCCTGCTTTACCCGGTTGGGATACAAAACAAGGGTATTTCTCATGACTTTTTCATTTGTACTGACTCCTTGCCCTGATATCCCTGTTTGCAAGAAATGTCTTTCTTCCATCCATCTAGTCCACTTTCATGATAATTCTAAGAACTTTAGTGCTGGCTGTTTGGTCCAAGAGCCTCAGTTCTGACTACTATTACCTTCAGCAAAGAGCCATGGAAATGCTTTGTTATTGTTGTTGCTTTGGCCCAAGAGTCCCAGGCTTTTCCATTGCTGTCTTTGTCTCATGGTGTTGCTGGTAAGGCAGGGGTTTTCATGTGTTTAGCTCACACAAGCTAGAACAGTGCCTGACTCATATATGAAATATTTGTGAATTGAATTAATAAGGGTTTCAGACAGAGGGAACAGCAAGTGCAAAGGCCCTGAGCCAGAAAGATCAGTGTGGCTGGAAAGGAGTGAATGAAGAGAGAGTCAAAGGAGATGACTTTGGAGTGGCATGAAGGGAGTCAACTTTTGCATTTTGGCTTGTATTCTATTTGTAAGGAGAACCCACTGGAAAGTGTTGAGCAGTAGAGTGATATAAGATTTTCATTTTATCTACCCAGTTGCCAGAGGATGCAACAGGATGACCTGGCATGGGAGAGGTGGACGGGAAGCTATGACTTGAAGGGATCACCAGATCTCTGGGATCAGCGCTGCCATACAAGACTCTTCATGGTGTAGGCATCTCAATCTAACTCCACCTTCCCTGGGACCAGTGGAATTAGAGGGTAACCAAGTCATGAGAAGCTCAGGATGAGGAGTGAGGCTGGGATGTGTAGGTGACACCCAGCATTGAATGCAGTTAAAGGACATGACAATGCAGGAGCAGGGAGTGCCAGAGAAAAATGCATTGTCAGATGATCAGTTGCAATGACAGCTAAAGTAATGGATTGCCCTGGAAAACCGATCAATCAGTGGCACTGTGTTAGCATGGTCTTCCTCATTAAAGAATCAACTAGATTCACATGATGTCTGAGTTTGGTCTTGCCTTGATCTTCTTAGAAAAGAAAGATGTGGGCTCATTGTTCAAAACTAATATATTTCAGGAAAAAACATTTAAAAAGTTTCCTTGTTATAAAATAATACATAAAAGTTTTATTTCACAAATGATAAATATGCATATATAAAGCAGCTCTGCTGTGAAACAGAAAAATTGTTTAAAATATGACTAAAAAATATAGTTTTAAAAAGTGTTGGATTTTCACTATTTTCCAGATAATTATATCTATCTCTCTGTTAGTTTTTTTTTTTTTTTTTTTTTTTTGCGGTACGTGGGCCTCTCACTGTTGCGGCCTCTCCTGTTGCGGAGCACAGAGCTCTGGATGCTCAGGCCCAGCGGCCATGGCTCACGGGCCCAGCTGCTCCGCGGCACGTGGGATCTTCCCGGACCGGGGCACGAACCCGCGTCCCCTGCGTCGGCAGGTGGACTCTCAACCACTGCGCCACCAGGGAAGCCCTCTCTGTTAGTATTTTATTTTTGCTTTTTCCCTCCAAATTCAGGATTTGCCTAGGCAAATTCTATCATTTTTGAATTCATGGATGTGTAGGAAATGCTGCATTTATAAATGGGGAAAACCTCACAGGAAGCCACAAAATTGTGATGACCGTTTAGCAGAAAGCATGATCACTTTAACAAAAGCGGCCAAATAAACAAAGATGATTCAGCTCTATTATTCTCATTTACCTTACATTTTCTTCAGCTTTGAGAGGCTCATGTAATAACCATCCTGTTCACAGTAGGATTAAAATCAATTCTACTTGACTAACATTTATTGTATCTCTGTACCTTACAAGACAGCTTCAATTTAGTAATGTGCAAGTATGAAGTGGTGTGAGTTGGCTTATAGAACCTACCTTTGGCTCACTAGCAGGGAGGGCTATGAGCTGGGGGTGGGAGATGAGTAGGCTGAAGAAATGGCTCTATTTCTTCTTCATTCCCTGAATGAAGGCCCTTGGCCATACCACTCTCTAGTGCCTCCTACTTTGACTCTGGCCCAGGCTAATACAGAATGAGTTGGAAGTGCCAATATGCTCGTTCTGAGCCTAGAGGGGCCCTTCGGGGGCCTTGAGTGTTTCTGCTTTCCCTCTGACATCTCCACAACATCGTGGCCTATGCCAGGTGGGATAATGGCCACCCAAAGATGTTGACACCCTAGAAAACTCTAATTTGAAAAGATACATGAACCCCAATGTTCATTACAGCACTGTTTACAATAGGCAAGGCACGGAAGCAACCTAAATGTCCATCGACAGATGAATGGATAAAGAAGATGTGGTACGTATATACAATGGAGTGTTACTCAGCCATAAAAAAGAATGAAATAAAGCCATTTACAGCAACATGGATGGACCCAGAGATTATCATACTAAGTGACGTAAGCCAGACAGAGAAAGACAAATACCATATGATATTGCTTATATGTGGAATCTAAAAAAAGACACAAATGAACAGAACAGAAATAGTGTCACAGATGTAGAAAACAAACTTATGGTTACCAGGGGGGAAAGGAGAGGGGAGGGATAAATTGGGAGATTGGGGTTGACATATACACACTACTATATATAAGATAGATAATAAACAAGGACCTACTGTATAGCACAGGGAACTCTACTCAATACTCTGTAATGACCTATATGGGAAAAGAAACGAAAAAAGAGCGGATATATGTATATGTATAACTGATTCACTTTGCTGTACAGCAGAAACTAACACAACACTGTAAATCAACTCTACTCCAATAAAAAAAAAAAAAAAAACCAAAGATGTCGACACCCTAATCCCCAGAACCTGTGAATGTTACCTTCCAAGGCAAAGGAGACTTCGCAGATACAATCACGTTAAGGATCTTGAGATGGGGAGGTTATTCTGGATTATCTGGGTGGGCCCCATTTAATCGTGTGAGTCCTTAAAAGTGGAGAACCTTTCCTAGCCAGTCAGTGGGAGATATGACTGTGCGAGAACGGTCAGAGAGATGCTGGTTTTGAAGACGGAGGAAGAGGCTCATGAACTAAGAAATACAGCTGACCTCTAGAATCTAGAAAAGACAAGGAAATGGATTCTCTCCTAGAACCTCCAGAAAGGAACGCAGCCCTGTTAACACCTTGATTTTAGCCCAGGGAGACCTGTGTCAAGACTTACAATCTTCAGAACTATAAGATAATAAATCTGCAGTGTTTAAGCCCGTAAGCTAGTGATAATTTATGACAGCAGTAATGGGAAATTATGCATGGCCATAGATAACTGACACAAGAGAAAAAAGTTAACAGATTTTCTGTCTCTTCTGGTTTAAATAATCTCTTTTATATGATTCAGTCTGTGTTACAGAATATGCAGTCAATTCGAATTTCACCTCCCCTTTAAGGCTGCTTTCCTGTCCACCCTTTTCCCCCAGTTGTGGTTGGATGCGGAAGCTTGTGGCCCTTCTAGTGTTGGGAGCGCGCGGTGTGGGCCCCGGGCTGTTTCCTTTGCAGGGCTGGTCTGGTTTCTGGATGGGCGTTACTGTGTCCTCTGGGGTGTCCTTGCTATGGTCCTGGAACTGGCTGCCTTTGGCATGCATGGCTCAAGTCCATGGCTTGTACATCTTGTGGTCTATCTTCTCTTTACAGTCAACCATCTCTCCTTGCTTCCTGGGTCCCACCTTGATTCTCTCTGGCTTTGTGCACCCTTCAAGGTTTGACTCACTCTTCTGTTCATCCACTCCAAGTGGCCTTCCCCATGTTGCTCAGACACGGGGCTACTCTCCCCTCCACAGAGACCCTTCATGTAAAGTTTCCCAGGAGGTTCTCAAGCTTCACTTTTGTCCTTCCCTGGAGGCTGTGGAAACTTTCAGGTCCATTCCACGTAAGGAAAGTTGGGGGATACACAAGGGTATCACTCTCCAGAATGTTCTTCCTCCCTACATGCCTGTCATCTCAGGAGATCCCAATTAGGAACAGCCCCCCACTCCCTCAAACCACTCAGCTTTCAACTTCTCTCTCAGACCATGTAACAGACGTCTCCTCTCCAGGATTCAACCCACAGCAAGGAAGCCAAGGCACATCTTCTCACGCCTTCCTTCCTCTTCTCCTTTTTCTTCCCTATTTCCCCCCAGGGCAGAAGGAGAGGACTCATTCTTTCTCTCTGAGATGGATTCCCAATGCATTCCAGCCTCCTCCTAAATAAGGTAGTATTTTTCTTGCCCTAATCACTGGGTTTATAATGGCAAATGGGATGCAGGGAGAAAAACAATGTTGCTAATGATGTAAGTTCAAAAAATATGCTTCCTCTTACATGCCTGTTACATGCCAGGCACTAAGCTAGGTACTATGATGTGAAGTATAGCATCATTCACAAAGATATCTCGGTTTAGAGAAGAATGTGAAGTGTGAGTGTGTGTGTGTGTGTGTGTGTGTGTGTGTGTACACGTGTGTATATCTGCATGTGGCCGTGAAAGAAAATATGGACAGAATTTTGTCTAGTGTAACAAAAAATTATTTACACAATATTTCTGGGCAGATTAAAGAATAGAGGAGAGATTTTTTTTAGAATGGCATATAAAACTGGGTGATGAATCACTTAAATTTGCAAAAAAAATTGTTCTACCGATAGAGAACTGTGGTCAAGATTCTGAGCTTGTTGTTGTTGTTTAATTGAAGTATAGTTGATTTACAATGTTGTGTTAGTTTCAGGTGTACAGCAAAGTGATTCACTTATGCATACATATATACCTATTTTTTTCAGATTCTTTTCCCGTATAGGTTACTACAAAATATTGAGTGCAGTTCCCTGTGCTATACAGTAGGCCCTTGTTGGTTATCTATTTTACATATAGTACTATCTGTTAATCCCAAACTCCTAATTTAAGACTGAGCTTTTATAGCAATACGTTTGGTTTTGAAGCAAGGACAAATAATTTGTACGAATGTTGGGAATGATATGAATGGAAGAGAGTCTTTGCTAAGTTGTGATTCTTTTAAAAATAGTCCTTTCTGCATCCAATAACATCAGATTTAGGTCTTGAATTTGATGTGCTGATTCATAACTTCAGATTTGGTAAAAATGGAGAGTAACTATTTTGACTTGTTGGACAAACTCCCAAGTCAAGATTCTCAGCTTCATCTTAGTACTTGTTTTTTTTTAAATTATCCATGAAAAATCTGATGTGGAAGACAGGACAATAAAAGCCCACATGAGTATAATCAACATGGCACATGTAAGAGTACTTTGCAAATGGTATCGCACTATCCTAGGTTGGGCTCTCTAGAAAAGACCCTGAGGCAAGGATTCCTGTACTCATGATATGTTAAGGAAATGCTCCTAGGGGAGACTGGTAAGGGAGCTGGAGAAGCAGGGCAGGGAAGAGAGAATGCCATGAAAGCTTCCAGTCTTGGGCATTTCCCTGAAAGTTAGCTTCAGTCTGATCCTGCAGGGGAGATCTAAGGTGTTAAGTTATGCTCAAGATTTTGCCTCAACTTGGAGGAAAGGAGCTAGGCTTTCATAATCTGGCACCTACCAGTCATTGGTTCAGGGCTGCCAAGAAAATGGAGCATGTGGGGAACATCAACCCCAGACACTCCTGGGTCTCCACCATGCAGAAGGCAGCTCCAGTTACTTGTGGGGCTTCCTCCAAAGAGATCTGCAGGTACGGGTATTATAAACAAAGGTCGGTTGTCAGTTGCTTCATTTGCAAATATTTTCTCCCATTCTGAGGGTTGTCTTTTCATCTTGTTTATGGTTTTCTTTGCTGTGCAAAAGCTTTTAAGTTTCATTAGGTCCCATTTGTTTATTTTTGTTTTTATTTCCATTTCTCTAGGAGGTGGGTCAAAAAGGATCTTGCTGTGATTTATGTCATAGGGTGTTCTATGTTTTCCTCTAAGAGTTTGATAGTGTCTGGCCTTACATTTAGGTCTTTCATCCATGTTGAGTTTATTTTTATGTATGGTGGTAGGCAGTGTTCTAATTTCATACTTTTACATGTAGCTGTCCAGTTTTCCCAGCACCACTTATTGAAGAGTCTGTCTTTTCTCCACTGTATATTCTTGCCTCCTTAATCAAAGGTAAGGTGACCATATGTGCGTGGGTTTATCTCTGGGCTTTCTATTCTGTTCCATTTCTATTTTTGTGCCAGTACCATACTGTCTTGATTACTGTAGCTTTGTAGTATAGTCTGAAGTCAGGGAGCCTGATTCCTCCAGCTCTGTTTTTCTTTCTCAAGATTGCTTTGGCTATTCGGGGTCTTCTGTGTTTCCATACAAATTGTGAAATTTTTTGTTCTAGTTCTGTGAAAAATGCCATTGGTCATTTGATAGGGATTGCATTGAATCTGTAGATTGCTTTGAGCAGTGTAGTCATTTTCACGACATTGATTCTTCCAATCCAAGAACATGGTATATCTATCTCTCCATCTATTTGTATCATCTTTAATTTCCTTCATCACTGTCTTATAATTTTCTGCATACAGGTCTTTTGTCTTCTTAGGTAGGTTTATTCCTAGAGCAGCTCATGCAGCTCAATAACAAAAAAACAAAGAACCCAATCCAAAAATGGGCAGAAGACCTAAATAGACATTTCTCCAAAGAAGATATACAGATTGCCAACAAACACATGAAAGAATGCTCAACATCATTAATCATTAGAGAAATGCAAATCAAAACTACAATGAGATATCATCTCACACCGGTCAGAATGCCCATCATCAAAAAATCTAGAAACAATAAATGCTGGAGAGGGTGTGGAGAAAAGGGAACCCTCTTGCACTGTTGATGGGAATGTGAATTGGTACAGCCACTATGGAGAGCAGTATGGAGGTTAATTAAAAGACTAAAAATAGAACTACCATACGACCCAGCAATCCCACTACTGGGCATATACCCTGAGAAGACCATAATTCAAAAAGAGTCAGGTACCAAAATGTTCATTGCACCTCTATTTACAATAGCCAGGGCATGGAAGCAACCTGTGTCCATCATCGGATGAATGGATAAAGAAGATGTGGCACATATATACAGTGGAATATTACTCAGCCATAAAAAGAAACGAAATTGAGTTATTTGTAGTGAGGTGGATGAACCTAGAGTCTGTCATACAGAGTGAAGTAAGTCAGAAAGAGAAAAACAAATACCATATGCTAACACATATATATGGAATGTAAGGGGAAAAAAAAGGTCATGTAGAACCTAGGGGTAAGACGGGAATGGAGACACAGACCTACTAGAGAATGGACTTGACGATATGGGGAGGGGAAGGGTAAGCTGTGACAAATGTGAGAGTGGCATGGACATATATACACTACCAAACGTAAAATAGATAGCTAGTGGGAAGCAGCCGTATAGCACAGGGAGATCAGTTCGGTGGTTTGTGACCACCTAGAGCGGTGGGATAGGGAGGGTGGGAGGGAGGGAGACCCAAGAGGGAAGAGATATGGGAACATATGTATATGTATAACTGATTCACTTTGTTATAAAGCAGAAACTAACACAGCATTGTAAAGCAATTATACTCCAATAAAGATGTTAAAAAAAAAAAAAGAAACAAAGGTCCGCAGAAACCAGAGTGGGCATGCACTGAAATGGCACAAGGGATCAGAGGGGATCTAAGTGGGGCACTGAGAGTGTTCACGACCAGGGTCACCTTAGCTAATGTCAGGTCTTATGATGAGGAAAGACTAAACTTCCCCAACATATTCTTACTGCTCTCCGAGGATTCTGGGAGAATCATTAACCTCAGTCCAGAACAGCGGATATACAATTGTGATGCTGCTTAAACCCCAAGTTATTCTCCCATCTCTTTCCATTCCAAGAGAAGAGACTAGCTATGTTCAGAGCTAAGCTGTCATTAACAAGTTGAAATACTTTTCAGTGCAGGAATATTAGTTTCCTAAAGACGGCACCATCTGTCATGAGAGAAGACCAAGGACATCCCTTTCACTGACCTTCCAATTGCAGGGTGCTCCCAGTTTAGGCTCCTTTGCCTGGTTTCTGAGGCCCTCTGTTCCCTCTCTCCACTTTCCAGCCTTCATACTCCCCTCTTGCCAGGTCGATTTTCAACTGTCGACATCTCAGATCAACTGTAACATGCTCATATCTGCTTTGCCCCTTTATCCTGGCAGTTTCCACTGCCTGGATTCCCCCTTCCTTCCCTTTCACCTGTGCAAACTCCATTCACTGTCCAAATCCCAGCCTGAGTCATTCTTCCCTCATCATCCTTAGACAACTCCAGGCCTCAGCACTATCACCCATTATCTGAACTTTTACGAGTAAGTTGTCACTAGAGCATTTTACACACCTCTGTATTGGGCTTTGTCTGTGCACTGTAGTGCTATGGTTTGGTCTAATCCAGTTGTTATCAGCCCTGATTGCCTTTTAGAATTACTGGAAAGGTTTTTTGTGTGTGTGTGTGTGTGTTTTTTTTTTTTTTTTTTTTTTTTTTACAGAATACTGATGTCTGGATTCCACCAAACCCAATTATACCAGAATCTCTGAAAGTGGAGCCCTGCATACCATTTTGTAAGAACCCTGAGTGATTCTACTGGACAGCCGGAGTTGAGAATTCGCTTTGAGAGACAACTGAATACAATCACGTTATAAGTAGTCACCTCTAGAAAACAGGTTCATACATTGTGACAATGGGAAATATCCAACACTGGAAAGAGCCATTTTACGACCATCCTACAAAAGCTCTGCATCATCGTTAGTTAAACAAAACAACAGAAAATAAGGAGGGAACAACCCGTCTATCTCCATAACTTCAGATCCTTGTGTTTGGCCTTTTAAGTCTCATTTTTGCTAACAACAGCTCGCAGTGGCACTACAGATATGACTGCCATCGTGTTCCCTAGAAGAAACCTCTTAAGGAATTTCAAGCAGAAAGAAATTTAATACGAGGAATTAGTTGCTTAGAGAACTACTGGAGGGGTTAAAGGGATGAAAATCAGGAGGCCCTCTTTATGCTGACTTCAAGGTTCTATGCCACCGTGACTGCAATGCACAGATCAGGAAACTACTACAGTGACCATGAAATTCAGCTAACATCATACCTGCTGAGCCATATTTTTATGCCCAAACTACACAGAAAAGAATGGCTTCTATCTCCCTCCTGCTTTCCATAGGTCCTATGAGTATACCTAGTTGGCAGAATCTGTATCACACCTGGAATACGAGTGTTGAGGGAGTTTGGTACATGTAGTTTTCTGGACTTCCAGCCTTTCAGATACTGTAGGTGGTTACGGATGCCGAAGGCCAAAAGACACTATCTTGAATACATTCCTGAGGCAGCCCATGGGTCAACAACTATAGAGCTGCTGGTGAAAAATAACAATGTTTCATATCCATGGTGTTGCCCTGTGTCTGGGTTAAAAAGATGAAAACGTCCCAGATCTCGAGAGAATAAGTTCCTTTAGAGGAGTTCTTACATCTTAGGCTCCGGCTGTGGCCCATAGCTCCTTGGAGGATTTGTCTTGTTACGTCAATCGCTCTTGAAGCCTTTCTTAAATTAGGTAGACTCGTGCCTAACTGTGCATGCTTGGGCTCAGGCTTAATCTCCCTGAATAAGTAAAACTAATGCATGAAGAATTGGCATCCCTGATGGCAGCAGTTAAGTGCTGCTTTTCCAGAAACAACTCAAAGTTTAAGATAAGTTTTAAACATGGAAATGGTTCGGTATGAGCAGCTTTGAAAGTTTTCCCTTTGTAGTACACATGGAACACTCAGTTAAATGTTTTTGTTTTTTATTGTTTGGGCAGAAACAGTGGAATAAAATGAGAGTTTGAAATGTCGGTGCTAATATATAATACTAGACACCGAGAAGTTAAGGTTGGTCCTTATCTGCTTGTCAAACATTCATTTCTGTTCAAGCTGGGATTTACACATCAGTGGGAATCTTCTAATTAAGGGAGCTGTAACATTTTGGGCAAATTAATAACTTCTGCGAGACTTAACCTCTTCAAGTGTAAAATAGGAAGCACACACATTTGTTAGGATTAAATGAAGGAAAGGCCTCTCAAATGTCTTCACTAATGCTCCCCTAATGGCAGAAAGAGTGCAAGGGTACCCATGGAAAATTCAAAGCTTCTTTGAAGCCTTTTGTTTTAGCATACAATGTAAAGTGAATTCTACTTACGAATCCATATTATATTCATTAATATCTTAGATATTTTTCATCAGGTACGATTGACATTTTAGGAGGATGTACCTGTTTTATCCTATGGTTTCCAGTAGATGCTAGCATGCTCTCTTGAGAACCAAGGTTAAAATTGGAAGTGTTTCGCCTGTAGAAAGCCCCTAATTACTCTTAGTTGAATTCTGAAGACATCTTTAGGTCGAGCGGATTGTTTTCTTCCAGTTTTGTAAGTGTACAGCATAATGATTTGACTACATGCATCACGAAATGATTACCACAATACATTTAGTGAACGTCCATCATCTCGTATAGATACGAAATAAAACAAACCAAAAAATATTCTTTTCCCTGCAATGAGAACTCTTTGGATTTACTGTCTTAACTTTTATATATAACTTGCAGCGGTGTCAATTATATTAATTATGTTGTACATTACATCCCCGGCACTTATTTATCAGATGTAGAGAATTTAGAATAAAAACACAGAGAAGAGTACGTAGCAATTTCTAAATTTTGAGGGTTACTGTTTTTTGTCTTGCTTTTACAACTTTGCCCAAGCCTGCCTTTTCCGCCAATCCAGTTACAGATACTGAAAAATTTTACCCAGCGAGGTCTTCTCTGTCCAGCCACTTAATTCATGCAGACCAAGACTGCTTGCATGCCTTTATATTATGAGCCCTATACTCACTAACTGATGGTGTCTATTTCTAAGCTCAAAAGTCTCACATATGTAGAGTAGAGCCCAAGTGCCACGAAGGTACGCAAACTACTCTCTCCATTACACTGCCAAGCAACAGCAGGACTGAGCTCGCTCTATGTTCCCTGAACGCATTCTAGGTCCTTCACTGTGGCAGGAGAACTTTCCCGATCAACGTACTATTCTACTGGGGTGCATCATGGGGGCACAAAAAAACCAAATTTAGTTTAGCATGCAAACATGCTGCTTCTGTTTTGCTCTCCCTATGCTGACTAGCCAGATATAGGGGGTCTGTATGTTCGTCAGTCTTGGATAAACCTACTCAGAACTCCTTAGTCTTCGCCTACTGGGCTTCCACGTGTTTATGGCTTGGCTCGTAAGGTTCACCAGACCTGCAAAAGTTCATGCTTCCTTTGTACTTGGGAAAAATCCTGCTCTTCATCTAGGACCAAATTCGGATGGCAAGTGTCTAAGTCTTCCTCTCCTAGAGGCCCACTGCTTCGTCTACCACCCCCTTTCCCTTTCCTTCCGACCAAGGTGTTCAAAGATCTGTTACATGTGTCTATTTTAGTATTTATCACATCATATTGGTGGTTGTTACATGTCATCTGTCGCCCATGCTGGCCTGCGGAGACTTTAGGAGGGAGGGAGCCTTGTCTTAGCTATTATGGCATTCCCAGCGCCTGCAAACTGTGGGTGACCAAATGTTGATTGAAGGACAGAATGAACATATGAACGAACGAATGAACAGCAGCCTAGATCATAAACAAAAGCACCATCCAAAGGGTTGAAACGCATCAGTACCACCGAAGGTGATTTCCTTCCTTGTGACATATTTGTGAAAACAATATGAAGAATGGAGACATGTTTTTACATGAAGGTAATTCATTTGCAAATGAAACCTATAGAAGGCATTGCCTTAATACCTTCAATCTGCCTGACTAGGAGAGTTATTTCTCAACAAAACACACTGCCAAGATGACCACACTCCCCACCCCCCACTCCTCTTTGGTTGTAAATTGCGGAGAAAATAGAATCAGCATATCTGAAATTCACTATCGTACAGTTTGAGTTTGTGAACTGGTATCGTATCTATGATGTTACCAAATTATTTTGAAGTTCGTGGATTAATTAATGGTTAACAATTACATGAGAATGATGCACAAGCCACTTTTTCCAATATTCAATTTCATAGTTAATAACTATTTCACAGATTATTTATATGAGTAAAAGACAGTCTTATGGAACCTCCTTTCTCAAGAAAATGTCAAACACTTCCATTTTTAATTTAGCACTGAGACTGCGGTTTCTTTGTCATAGTAATTATGGGCTTTCCTGCCAGGGCCCCATTTTTGCTTCTACTTTACAACACGATCATGGTTGAATAGCTTTAATCAGGCAGCAATTAGTCCCAAATCTGTAACTCATTTAAGTCTGGGTTTCTGGTGGTTGTGCCTTCTTCCTTCAAACTGGGAGGGAAATGTTAGGAAAGTTTTGAGCAAATGATCTCAATCCCTGATGAGTAGTTAGAAGAGAGATATTTCTGTAACCTGCCCAATAAACCGGTTATCATATTAAACTCATTTTTTAGCAGCTTATATTCACTTAAGCCTTGCTGCAGATGGTGGCTGTCAAAATGTCTCTTATAATTCGCATCAGTAAACTCCTCCTGGGCCTTTAAAATTCGTTGCAAATCACATGTTGCCTATAATCATAATAAGATTGGAAATGTTATTAATAACCTGCTCAGGATTCTGCTACACCAGTTTCTGTAAAACTACATGGATCGACAGGACCAACTTCTCAAAGGCTGGTAAGTGTAGCTATATCTAGATATCGTTAAAATTAAATATAAAACGGAGACAGGACGTGAGAATTCCCCGAGCAGACAAAACCATTTAAGCCACGTAAGCGAAACTAAATCTAGCTTATTTCATGAACATAAGTGAAGCTTCATTTAGGTTATTCCTTGTAAACGCCTCTGGCAATCATAAAGGAAACTGAAGCCACCTTTCTAAAAATGGTATGAGATAATCACTTTTAACCAATCCCCTGCCACCTGGAAACCCTTACTGTAATAACCAATCATCATAAAGGTTAAATAACTTGCTCATTTTCACTTTGTAAGACATCCTGTAACTTCATGACCCTTAGTTTCATATCAGTTTGTACTGTTGGAGGCTCCCAGTTTGCGAACTGTTCTTATACGCACAATAAACTCTTACTAAATACTACTTATCGATTTGGTGGTTTTAATTTAGCCATTTCTGGAGTTTTCACAATATAAAAATTGATTCGACCATTTTCACGGAGTTGACTAATCATCTCTGAAATATATAGACCCGCCCAACAATTTGTTCCGTCAAGCACATAAACTGTTCATATTGTTGATAACATATTCCACAAAATAATCATTTGGATCACACCACATTCCATGAACTAGGTGTCTCAGTTGTTGAATTAATCAGGTCTCTTTTGACTGCAAATGACAGAAGCTCTATGTGAACCAGTTTAGGAAGAGGAAACAGGAAGGGTACTGGGCATCTTAGTAACTGAACTTCAGAGGTATATTGAACAGTCCCGGGGCAATTGGGACCAGTGACTCACCTGAATGCTGTCTTAGTTTCCGCTTTTCGTGTTCTTTGGAGAAACCAGGAAGGGAGTGTGAGAAGTAGGACGGGAAAGGGGAAGAAGCCAAACAAGTACGCTATTCCAAGCCAAGTCCCAGCTTCAGCCTGATCCTGCAGGGGAGCTCCAAAGCATAAACTGTAACTCAGAGTTCGCGCCAACTGGTGGCAAGGGAGCTTGGTCTTCATACGACTGCACCAGGCAGCTACGGATTAAGCTCCCAACCCCACCCTGGGGGAAATGTAAACCCAGGCACTTCTGGCTTCATATGTCAGGGCACAGCAGCTCCATTAGCCAAAAAGATGGCGTCGTAAAAGAGTCACAGGTGTGGACCATTAAATGCCAAGGCACAGAGATGCTCCGGTAATCCAAAAGCTGTTGGCCTAATAGCTTCACAGATGTAGGCTATTAGAAGCAAATGCATACAAGCTGGGCAAGAGGTGCACAGAAATGGTTAAAGGAGGTCTCAGAGGGATACGGGTGGGACGCTGACAAAGTCCACTACAAACGCTATTAAAATTATTTTTCATCTTTTATCTCTGCCCGTTGGCTTTGTTTGTTTCCTCCATGAGTCAGGAAAAAAGGCTACTAATTGCTCTTAAGTATCATATTCTGTAGTTTTCACTACCTGACTGGGAGCTTTGTACTCAGTGCCAACTAGAAAAGGCAAGAGGAAGAGCTTGCATTGTCCTGGTTTGGGTCCAGTGGCGGCTTTCCTACCATTCAACTCTAGCTTTGGGAACAGGGTGATATAAAAACATGGTGGCCCTGCAAGAGCTACATTTGAAGGAAAGGACGAAGCAGTTTCCAAGAGAAGAAGGGCTGTGATGTTACTGGATGAAAGTAAATATGCTGGGAAGACAATAGAGCATTTGGTTAGAGGATGGAGTGGTCATGGCCAGAGGTATGTATTCACTGCCTGAATGACTGATCAGTACTCTACGTAGACATCCTACTTCAGATTACATTCTTGCTATGGCTGGGGGCTGCAGGGGCCAGTTTCTGGCCACAAAAATAAAAATGAAAGAAGAGACTGTAGATTGTTTTGGAAAAAAAATTCTCAAAAGGACACCCTATTGGAATAGATATCAACATGAATTCATAGTAGTACAGAGTAGCTATTACATGAACATGAATTCAATGTTCATTCATTTCTTCTATTGGATTCTTATGCAGGGACTTCCCTGTTAAATACAAAAGGGATTTCAAATGTAGGAAATATGGCTGGAGGGGAAGTGGACCATTTAGACCGTCTAAATTTATCTCTTAGCCTGAGTTTTCTTTCTGTGGCTACAGGTGCCTAATATCTGTCTAATCCACGGAGAGCCCCACTACTAGAATCCCGGAGGTGAGATACCTACTTTTACTTCTCCAGTTTTAAGAGATTCCATCTTTGCTCATTTAACGTCCCTTTCAACCTATATCCCCACTTCTGTTTATCAAGCATTTTTAGTGCAATGTGCTCTGATATTAGTCCCGCCTTGCATGAATATTTCAGTGTGCTTAGGGACAGCGCTGTTATCAAGCACCAGCAGCTGCTGTTTATTGGTGATAAATGAGTTTTGTTCTGTCCAGAGCAATTTTCCTGGTTTTTACTCTATTATCTAGGTAGAGATGAAGGATATAATACATCCTTAAAGCGGTATTCACACAGTTACCCAGTTGATGAGGCACTGAGGAGAGGGGGCTGTGGAGAGAGACACATACACACAGAGGGAGAGGAAGAGAGAGGGAGAAAGTGGGGTGGCAGTGGGGAGACAGAGAAAGAGAGAGACAGAGACAAACAGGGACAGAGAGACAGAGTTGGAGAAAGAGGAAAGAGGCAGGGGGAGGGGAGGGGAAGGGGGAGAGAGAGAGACAGAGAGAGACAGAGAGATGCAGAGATGGGGAGAGAGCACAAACCAGAAAATACTGTGTTTGAAAAGACTGTTGATCCTCCATGGTGCATCTATCTCCAGGGTTTTGCTGTAATATAATTTGTAAGGAAATCTTATCTGACTGGGAAAGGTGGTGAATCATTGGTATTTATGATGAACAAGTTTCCAGGATTGTATCTCACAGTAGGATGGGTGCTTCTGCAGAGGCTTAGTTCAATGAGTAATTCATGCCTTGATGTTGCCAGAGGCATCGCTGTGTTTACGTCTGTCAAACAGGGAATGAAGTGCAAAGAGTTCATCAGCCTGGGCATTCAGATATACTGCATGCAGGGCAGAGGAGCTTCACCTGTTGAAGGAATAAGTTTAGGGAAGATGGAGTAGTTTGAAAGTTGGCTGCTAGGAGGTGCTCCAGGACCTTGGGGCTCATTTAAGGTGCAGCACTAATTCTGATCGATTCCACAAACATTTCTTGAGCACATGCCATATGCCAGACCCCATGCTACATGCTAGGGATTCCAAGGTAAGTCAGAGTTCCCGCTCTCAGCAAGGTACATAGATTATTTCAAGTCATTGTGGTGGAACTGAACTCATGACACTATAGAAAAACAAAAGAGAGTTGTCTCATGTCTCCTGGGTGGTGAGCGTGGGCCAGGACAATCTGTAGTTCAAAATATAGCAAAGATGGGGAGGTTGACTGGTCAGGATGGGCTACATGGAGACCACAAATCCAAGATCTGAGTTCCCTGGCCTGAAGGATAGATTCCTGCATGGTTATCCTAAGTTGTTATCCTTAATGCTGGTCAAGGTGATGTTTGTCCTTAGTGGTTATCATTAGTGCCGGTTCATAATGGTTGTCCTAATGCTGGTTAAAATAATGCTTATTCTGAATACACTGGTCAATAGTAGTTACCCTTAACGCTGGTCAATGTAATGCTTATCTTTATGCTATCCTCAATGCTGGTCAAAACTGGTTATCCTTGGGCTTCCCTGGTGGCACAGTGGTTAGGAATCCTCCTGCCAGTGCAGGGGACACGGGTTCGAGCCCTGGTCCAGGAAGATCCCACATGCCGCGGAGCAGCTAAGCCCATGTGCCACAACTACTGAGCCTGTGCTCTAGAGCCCGCGAGCCACAACTACTGAGCCCATGTGCCACAACTACTGAAGCCCGTGTGCCTAGACCCCGTGCTCCACAACAAGAGAAGCCACCGCAATGAGAAGCCCGCGCACCGCGACGAAGAGTAGCACCCGCTCGCCGCAACTAGAGAAAGCCTGCGCGCAGCAACGAAGACCCAACGCAGCCAAAAATAAATAAGTTTATAAAAAAATGGTTATCTTTAGTGGTGGTGAACAATGGTTGTCATTCATGCTGGTTAACAATGGTTAATGCCTATCCCTAACGATTATATTTAAAGCTGGTCAACAACTATTTCTCGTTTCCTCTACTTTCTGGTCACGTGATAGGTATGTACTTCCTGGCCCCCTCATGGGTGGGTGGTTTCTTGTGACTAGTTCTGGCCAAGGCATTGTGACTAGAACTGATATGTGTCACTTTCAGACCAGAGGAGAAGTTAACCCCTGGAGTGATAGCCTCCAGGGCTCTTTTCCTCTGGGAACTATTACTGATCACTAATCAGTAACGTGTGAGGTGGCAATTGCTCCATTAGCATGACCATGATGAGCATAGCAACACTGCAGCCCTGCAATACACATGTAACATATGTAAGGAGAAATAAACACGGTTAATTTTAAGCCACTGAAATTTGAGTGTTCTTTGTTCCTGCAGCAGAACATAACCTATCTTGACTGATCGGGGGACAATGGCTCTCAGACCCAGTTGCATACCAGATTCATCGAGAGAGCTTTCAAAACATGGGAATATCCATGCAGTGAAAACTTCAACTCAGTTGGAATAGAATCCATAGGTCTGAGTCCTGAATGTCATTATTTTTAAAATGAAGTTTTAAAGAGAGTTTTTAAAAAACTCCAATAATAAGTGACTAGAATGTAAACTTCACAAGGGCAAGGACATTGTCTTGGTCACTGCTCTATACCCAGTGCTTGGGACAGTATCTGGCACATAGTAGACACTAAATAATGAATGAATACATAAATAAATACAATCATACCTAGTTTATCTGATTTTTCTACACCAGGGTCTGCATCCCGCCCCCTAAGCTCTCTGCTCAAACCAAACCCATTACCTGGGGTTCTCTTCTAAAAGGATGCTTTGCCTTGGTTGCTTTGCCTACCTTCTAGCACCTGGATTTCTGCATATATGTCATCCCACCACTGTTCTGAGCCTATGTTTGCTACAAGTCCTGGGACACTGATAATTAAGGTGTACAGATGTCTCCACAAAGGCCACGGACCAACACTTTATTCCCATTACCTGTGTCTTTCCTGCTTCTGGCTTCTTCCCCTTCCCATAGACTCAGGTTGTGCGTGGTCCTCTGAGTGTGGGCGCTTGCATGATTATATTCTTGTCTTTAATAATCATTATTGTTATAACACTTTATATTTCTTTAGTAATGAATCACTTTTACGTAGTTCTTTACATTCCTTTTAAAGTATTCATAAAACTGTTTTCCTACTATATAAATGTGCTTTATAAATGGAAGATTCACAATAGACTTGAAGTTCCTTTGCCACTGAATTTCAGAATCATGGCCTTGGCATCTGTAAGGGAGTCATAGTGAAACTTGTTGATACTGGGAGCCACATTTTCAAAATGCTCTCCTTTAACCCATTTATACCTTTCCTATCATCTTATTCATCTTGACTGCTATTGCATTTCTGATCATAGATGTGAAAAAGAAAAATAACACATAACAAGCAAACCTCTCCCCGGCCTTTCCAATTCATAGTGAACTTTGAATTCTTTGAGCTTCTAAAGAAACTTCTGTGGCCTGAACTAATCATCTTGGCACCTGGATTGTGTTTGATTTTGTGTCTGGCTCTGTGGATATTATGTTCATTGAAAAGTTCAGAGTTTCCCTAGTAGTTATTGTATATCTTCCATAGCACTTAGCAGTAGGGTTGATATTCAATATAGTTACTTAGTAAATACTTGAACGAGTATATTTATTCAAATATTATAGTAAATATATGATATTTGACAGATTGAATGAATAAATTATATATATATGCATATATATATGCCTTTATTACATTCATCAATTGGAAATTTATGGTTTATAACAAGACCATAATTACAGTGAAATGATATTAAATCTTGAAGCTCATGTTAGAGTATTTACTCACTCATAAAAATTGAGTTTCCAAATTCATACATCCATCATATTCTGTAGCATCTCACCACAACTACCGGTTATGAATTTTAAGCAATGCTCTAAGCAAGACTAATGCCTGAAGTGTCAAACATAATCAAAATTGCCTAGCTGCGCAACCCTGCTAAACACTTACAGGAAAAAGCTGCAGGTGCAGTTCCATTAGAGAATGGTTAGTGTTAATGAATTTTCCACTGGAAATATAAATGCATAAATCTGGCCCCCAGCCAATCATTTCTTTCATTCCAGTAAGAAATATTGTGCTTTAAACAAAGTGAGGGAACCTGTATAAGATCATTGGTATTAAGATCTTTCTTAAAACCTTATTTTTAGCCATTTAATATAGCAGATGGATTAATACATTTTAATATTATTTTTGTGAATGAAGTTTCAACCTCTTGAGAGAAAACATAGCAGACTTCTTGTAATCAAGAATAAAATGGTTTTGGTCACCTAGAACAATGCTTTGAATAAGGGTTATGTTCATTAACTCTTTGTTGATTTCATCATTAAATTGAATTAAATAATTGAATACAGTTAAATGTGCATGAAACATTGATTTCACACTGTCTAGTATAAAATAGAGTCTCATTAAATCAGGGTTTTTTTCCCTTGTATCATGGACATCTTTAGCAGCCTGGTGAAATCCATGTCCCCCTTCTCAGAATCAATGTTTTTAAATGCCTAAAATAAAATGCATAGAATTTGGTGGTATCATAGTCAAGGATGCCTTGAATTTTGTGCAGGGATCACCTAGTCCATGGACTCCAGGTTATGAATCCCTGCAGTGGAGGCGTGAAAGTCCACGGACGCCAGGTTATGAATCCCTGCAATGGAGGCATGAAAGTCTAATGTATAAATCATAATGGATAAATAACTGTTGCCACCATGTACACAAATTCCGTGGAAAATTCCATGTAATTTACTTGTGAGAAAAACCTTAGAGCGGAATCAGCTTTTCCAAAAGTGTCAACAATATTTTAAGTAACTTTATCTTACGAAATATATGTGTTTTGACAAAAGTAAATAAGAGTATGGCTAATGAATAAATGATGTGCATAGATTTTTATGGGAAAAGGAAAAGTCACCATAGATATTCCTCTTTGACACATTCAGCCTATGTGTCACATATAAAATAAACAGAAAACATAAAGATGAACTTATAACTACTGATCCATAATTGATACGTTATTTTTTATTGTATTGGGTTTCTATATGTCTATGTGTTTGAAAAGCTTCCCTGGTAACTCAATGGATACAGGTATATTGTGACCCAAACTAACAACTGATAATAACCAGTTACAATTCATGATTACTAGCTTCAGTTAGCCATTATTTATAGTAATCATCTGTTAACAGTATAGGGCATGATATACATATAGTTATATATGGGTGTACACACACACACAGGTGCACACAGACTGGATGCAACATTGCAAGATGGAATGAAGTTGGGTTTGAAATCAGATGGATATGGCTTTGAATCTTGTCTCTTCTACTTAGTACTTCTGTGACCTTAGGGGCCTCCTTTTCTCCCTTCTTTCCTCTTTTGTTTCATTCAGAAATATTCATGCTATGTTTGGCTTGGTATACTGTGAATAAACAAACTGATGTGAAACATCTCTCTCTAAGCTTCAGTTTCTTCATATTTAAAATTAAAATTCATCTTATCTACTTTATAAAATTGAGATGAATATAATGAGATACTAAATGAGAAACATTTTATGGAATTCCTGACACATAACAGGCACTGTCTAGTTTCATCACATACCTAACAGTTCCTATGAGTGCTTGGGGCTCAACAAGGAAAACCTTTGTGGAAAGAGAGTCATTAGCTCAACATCACTAATTATTAGAGAAATGCCAATCAAAACTACAATAAGGTATCACCTCACACTGGTCAGAATGGCCATCATCAAAAAGTCTACAAATAATAAATGCTGGAGAGGGTGTGGAGAAAAGGGATCCCTTCTACACTGTTGGTGGAAATGTAAATTGGTGCAGCCACTATGGAGAACAGTGTGGATGTTCCTTAAGAAAACTAAGAATAGAGCTACCATATGATCAGCAATCCCATTCCTGGGCATATATCTGGAGAAAACCATAATTTGAAAAAAAACCATGCACCCTAATGTTCATTGTAGCACTATTTACAATAGCCAAGGCATGGAAGCAACCTAAGTGTCCACTGACAGAAGAATGGATAAAGAAGATATGGTATATATATATAATGGAATACTACTCAGCCACAAAAAAGAATAAAATAATGCCATTTGCAGCAACATGGATGGACCTAGAGATTATCATACTAAGTGAAGTAAGTTAGACAGAGACAGACGAATATCATATGATATCACTTATATGTAGAATCTAAAAAAATGGTACAAATGAACTTATTTACAAAATGGAAACAGATCCACAGACATAGAAAACAAACTTATGGTTACCAAAGAGGAAAGGTTGTGGGGAGGGATAAATTAGGAATTTGGGATTAACATATACACACTACTATATATAAAACAGATAACCAACAAGGACCTACTGTATAGCACAGGAAACTATACTCAATATTTTGTAATAACTTATATGGGAAAAGAATCTGAAAAAGAATTGATACAATATATATAAATGTATATATATTATGTATATATAAACTGAATCACTTTGCTGTACACCTGTAGCTAATATAACATTTTAAATAAACTATACTTCAATAAAAAAAGAAAAAGAGTCATTAAAAGGAAATTGGGGGGAGGGAGAATTTGAGGAAGGTAGTCAAAAGGTACAAACTTCCAGTTATAAGATAAATAAGTACTAGGGATGTAGTATACAACCTGATGACTGTAGCTAACACTGCTGTATGTTATATATGCAAGAGAGTAAATCCTAAGAGTTCTCATCACAAAGAGAACATTTTTTTTCTTTCTTCTTTCATTCATTCTTTTCTTTTTATTATACCTATATGAGAAAATGGATGTTAGCTGAACCTACTGTGGTAATCATTTCACAATGTATGTAAATCAGACCATCATGCTGTATGCCTTAAACTTATACAGTGATGTATGTCAATTATTTCTCAGTAAAACTGGAAAAGATTAAACATAATCATGTATTTAAAGGAAAAAAGGGAATTTGGATCCAGTATGAAATGGCTTTCCCATAAGATTTTGGTGTCTTTTGATTGCATTGACCTAGCAAAAGACCTCAAGGCCTACTCACCCTATCCAATACCTGCATCTTTACTACAGCTGGTAAAGCTCACTCCAACTAAAAAGACGTGACTAACACTGATTTAAAATAATGAAGGCTAACACAAATAATACATATAAGAAATATAAGTCTAGACCAGTGGTTTCCCACCTTAAGCATGGAACACCTGGAGGACCACACCTTGCTGGGCCACATCCCCAGAGTTTCAGATGTGTGTCTGAGAATTTGTATTTCTAACAAGTTCTAAGTGGTTCTAATCTACTTTTCCCCAATTTGAGGTCTAGACTTTGTCACACTACAAATAGTAGTGTGACAGAAGATCCACTGGAGTTCAGAGAATATTGCTATTTGCCGATGGACCAGAGAACATCACTTGAGAGCTCCCATTTTAAAAGGAATGGAGAAGAAAGACAGGAAGCAAGTATGGTAGACAGAATAATGGCCCCCAAAGACGTCCATGTCCTAATCTCTAGAACCTATAAAGATGTTACATTACAGGGCAAAAGGGACTTTGCAGGTGTGATTAAGTACCTTGAGATGGGGAGATTATCATGAATTATCTGGGTGAGCCCAATGTAATCATAAGGGTTCTTTTAAGGGAAAGAGGGAGACAGAAAAGTCAGAGATAGGGAAGGAGATGTGACAACAGAAGCAGAGAAGGAGAAAGAGATGTGACAATGGAAGGAGAGGCTGGAGTGATGTGAGGAAGGGGCCACGGTCCAAGGAATACAAGTAACCTCCAGACACTGGAAAAAGCAAGGAAAATAGAGTTTTCCTTAGAGACTCCGGAAGAAATGCAGTTCTGCTGACACCTCTTTTTTAGCCAAACGGGCCCACTGAAGATTTCTGATCCCCAGGGCTGTGAGCTAATACATTTGTGTTGTTTTAAGCCAGTAACTTTGTGGTCATTTGTTACAGCATCAATAGAAAACAAATACAGCAAGTCAGCGACAACCTAGCTCTTGGCTCAATTTACCCAAGCAAGAGATTATTATCAATGCTTCAGAATGCAATTATTTATTGTTTCCTTTAAGGATGTTGATAAATAGTTTAAAAATGAAGTTTCTAAGCTATTCAATGGGTCTGTAGATATGGTATCAGCCGCCAGTCTATTCAGAAATCCCCCTCAATATCTCCTCATCAGCTTTACTCCAATCCACTTCCTCACCAAGTCAGCTGACCCTAGATTGTCGATTCAAGCGTAGCGGTATGAGTCTCAGTGTAAAATCAAGTCTGGTCTGATTCACTAACAGGAACTTCACGTGTGTTGATATTAGTACTCCCACATCCTTAAGATAAATAAAACTCAAATGGATTGTGTAGTCAGCCAAAGGAATTGCATACACTGTTCTTGGTTAAGTTTACAGAGACTTCTCTACCCATTCTCAATTCTCGAACATAGATTGCACAGATTCTTGTGAAAACTAAGGAAAAACAAATATATATGTATATATATAATTATAAAATATATACTAAAATATATAATTCTTAAAGAATATCTCTCTGATCATCATTTGGCCCATTATAATGTATATGGACACCTGGATCAATGAAATGCATGTTTTCATAATTTTTGTTCGGTACCCTCATCCTTCATATTTTCAAACATCGGTAGGCGTTCTCTTCGTTTAGAAAATGCAAAACCTTACAATTCACATTTATAAAACAGACGAACTGGGACATTAGCTCAATACAAAGGCACATGAACCCCTAATATTTTGCCTGTTTTGAAATAATTATATACAATTAATGTTACACTATTTTTCTCAAGAAAAAGCTGTTATTGACCCAATGGTAATTTTTACAGTTCATGGTATCCTAGATGAACAGAAATACAGGAGTATTGTTATTACTATTTTTTTGCTTGAAAAAATTTATAATGAATTTCAAATATGCATTTAGAATTTCCCATGACCACTTAGAATAAAACTAAGCTAACAAAATGTATATGTGGATTTTTAATATTCGCAGTGAAGATACACTTTACAAACATTTGAAAGCTTTCCTGCATCCTAGAAGAGCTGAAGGTGGACTGAGGGCCTTTACTTCAGGGGTTATTGCTGATATAGAATGACAAATGTGTCTTCAGTCAAGAGCAGAGATTGGAATCTAAATGAATTCCTTATGGAGACAAGATTTTTCTTTAGGGAGTGGGAATGCTGCTTGTAAAGCAGGAGACAAAATATATAAGATTTTTAATTTACTGTATATTGACTCTGTAGGTTTCTCTCTGTCAGGATACATAAAAACAAATGACCTCATTAATTTTTACAAGTCTGTAATCTTCAAGTGGTATACAGCCACATCAACAGTGGAGAATACATTATAATTATCCAAATTCCTCAGACTAAACTTTGGTAAGAATAAAGAGCATGGTTGATTGCTTTCAATATTGAGATACTGAGGACATGACTTTGGTTGGGCTCTAGCATTTAACGGACATAGTGTGCTATAATGTTTTCTACCTCTCATTTGACACTAGCGGCCATTTTGTTTTTTCTAAGAATTAGGATAAATCAATGTCACGTTCATTTTATCATTACTTGTTCAAGTGTGGGTGATAGTCTATGCAGATTGATTTGATATTCTCCACTTTGAGTCTCTTTCTAATGCAGCATAGAGAAGAGTTCTCATTTGGTCTTATAAGGAAGAGAAAAAGAGAAAATTCACTAAAATTAATAGGCAAGTTGGTGATATCCTTTAGAGATGACATTGATTTCACCATTACTCTAATTCGCCACTTATTCCTACTGGCAAAGTAATTTAGGCCAATAAATAATTTACATTAAATGAATGTTTGTTGACAAAATGAGTACCATAAAAACATATTTGATGGAATTGTTCCTCACTGGAGATTTACCCATGCACATAGTTCACTGTGGGTATATAGTTGGCCTGAGGGGCTCATGAAGGCAAGACTGTATATGTGAATTTGGACTTTGAAAAATTCTATTTTGCTTCCCATATTTTCCTTTGAATGACTTTAGAATATTCTCCTATTACATGAATGACACTTTCAAGAAGTTTCATTCCTTGCCCTTCTGTGTTGATGTGCATGCCTCCTTTCATGAGACCTACATTTTCCATCTACTTCCCAATTTTCTGTTTTTATTGGTAAACCTATTACAGATCCATTCTGACACAAAGATCTTTTCACTTACCACTGTAATATCAGCATCGACACCTAACACTTAATGTCCCATGGTTGTCAGATTTTTTTGAGGCCCCTAATTAACTAGATGCATGCATCACTGATGTTTACATGCAACAGATGGAGAAGTAGATAAATTTAGCTTCTGTTGGGCATGTATGAGTAATATACTGGAAAACATGTGTAGAAAAAAATGACTTGAATTTTCCTTTATTTTGAGAGTTTTTAAAACTCAGCTTTGGGGAATGATATCTTTTTATAATATTGAAGTCCCTTGAAGGTAGAGGTCTGGCATATGTTTGCCTTGGTGAAGAACTGGCATGAACAAAGGCAAGTTCGTGGGTTTGAATTCGGGAGCAGGACCCTTGGCTAATCATGGACTCTTAGGGAATAGGCAAGTAGCGGATCCTAAAGGACAGAAACTATTGATTATTTGTTGTAGTCAGAGTAAGTGTTAGGTTTTCAAGGAATGATTGCTGGTAGATAAACGATTGAGCAAGTGAATGAACGAATGACTGCTAAGGATAATTAGCAAGGGCTACTAAAGTCACGGTTTGCCTACAAAATCCTTTCATATGCATTTTACTTGAACTTTGTGACAAATCCATGTGGTGGACATTATTGTCTCCATTTAATAGCTAAGAAAGCCAGAGTTCGGAAATGTACACGGGCTCGTCCAAAGTTCTTAGCTGGTAAATGGTGAAGGCAGAATTGAATCAGAAGTTCTGGCTCCTAATTCTCCACTCCCATGGTTATACCCTGTCATGTCCTATTATCTGTGTTCAGTCCGAATTTGAGTGTCTAGGAGGATAATGGAAGGATTCCTGGTGTGATATTTGTGGGGCTGCAAGTTTCCTTAAAGGCCCAGCCTAGGTCTCCCTTTATTTATGGCTTATGAGAGAGGAGGCCCAATGATGCCTGACACTGGGGAAATATACCTGACCCCACTGAAGGCAGTAGCTTCCAGCATAGAAACCAGAAGCCATTTATCTAGCTATCTATCAACCTATCTATCTAACTATTGAGGTATGATAGACATATAAAATTGGAAGATACGTAAAGTGTACAATGTGACGATTTGACAAACGTATACATTGTGAAAGGATTCTCCCCAGCAACCCCAGGCAGGTAGAGCCATATCTCTGGAAAACAAAAAATGATTTCGACCATCTTCCCAGCTGAACTGTAAACACCAAGAGGGCAAGGCCCACACCGGCCTCTTCTACAAGCTTTTCCCCAGTTCTTGGCACAATTTCTGAAGCATAGTAGTTCCTCACTAAACACACTTTGCCCTCACACTTTCAGACTTTAAATTGCTCCTGAAAACCTGACTGCAAAGTGAGAAGACTTTAAATGATAAAATATTTCCATTAATATTAATGGAAAAGATGCTGCTGCATTCCATTCCAACCTGAGACCCCTAATTCATTTTTTACAGGTAGAAAATACCTCAACTGAACGATGAAAGTAAGCTCTTATAAGTACTGTAATAAACGACAACGTGAAAGTAAATGAATATTGTTTGACATGAAATATAATAAAAGCTTATTATACTTGACAAAGGCAGAAGAGATTTCTTGAGAATGGGTGGAGGTGGCAATGAAGGAGTATTAAGGAGTCATTCTTTATAAGGAGTCATTCTTTATAAGGTGCATTTGTCTTTCTGCCCAGTTTTATCCACTAATTTTTCAGTCTTTTGGGAGATTATGGTTATTTTGCACTCAAACTTGTCTTAAAAATATTAGAGCACAGAAAACCCCTTACAGGTCAAAATAAAGGCTGATGAATGAGAGGACTCTGAAACATGTGAAGATACCTTATGCACCCATCAGCTTGAAGATCTAAAAACAATTTCTGTTACTGGATATATGAACCCAAAGGAAAGCATTTGGGTTCATGACAATAAGTCACACAATTCGAACATGTTCCATACGATTTTCTCTGACTAGGAAACTGCTGTTTCGAGTAAATTGAGGAATGCATCTTTTTCCGAAATGGTAATGCAGATACATTATTTCTTTAGTGTATTTACTTAGTGCTTTTTCAGCTGAAAACCCAAAGAGAATCATCTCAAAAGTGGAATAACTTTCTAAGAACTCGTAGGAAGCCAACTATTAACTGACAGTCACTACGTGAAGTAAATCTGTATGTGATGATTGATTAAATCCTGACTCAGCAAACTAGAAGCTCTAAATTGACTTGGATTCTGTTGATGAACATGCATGACTCTGTCAAAACCTTACTAACTTTGCTTTTGTTGGAACAAAGCCCAAAAACAGTTGATCTGCTGCTTGAAAAGGGAAACGAGGGCACGGTAGGGAGAAGGGTTGGCTCCAAAGACCCTCACAGCCTGGTCTTTCCCCCCTCAGGTCCCATCTGTTCTACCCAGATGCCTTTCTCCTTACTTCCTTGCACCCCTGTGATTCATCACATTTTTTGTTTTGAAAGTCTCAAAAACAGTTCAAGGAGGCAATTTGAATTTCCGACCTTGGTTTAGAGATATCAAAAAAAAAAATCTTTCTAATGTCGGTAAAAAATGCACTCTCTTCAGTTAGAACTTAAAGGTAGATAGATATTCTTGTAGGACTTTTAGTCCACCTCTATTTTTACTTTACATAATAATTACTAGTTTGAGTATCTTTTTTTCCCAGAGTAAATGCAACTCCTTGTCAGAGAGACTTGATTCTTTTTCACTGCATTATCTCCTATGCTTCACATATACAAGGCACGCTTTTGAAAATAGGAATGCAATAGATGCCCCATGGAGAGCCTGAAAGAAAGATTATTTTAAAGATTTTCCATATATTCACATATAAAGTCATGCACTTATATGCATGTTGAGCTCCCAAAGAAGACTCCAAGGAGGTGGCCGGTATCCTAGATTATCTGGTTGAAGTACATGCTAAAATTGATGTTACATTTCCAGTTTTAATCACAGCCCATTGTCTAAGTATCATGACTCTAAGATACATTCCATAGCTGTGGTTATCTATATTCTAGCTAATGCAATGATCTTTCAATCTCTGCATTCATTTCTGTTTATATGTACTTTGAAACTCTCCCTGGCGCCTCATGTAGATATAGCTGTTTTTAGGACCCCTTACCTTTGCTTTGGGTGGTTACAGCTCATCTCGGGATCCTGGCACATTTGTCATCTGGAATTATTCTTTAACATAGCATGCAATAAATTGACCTTTAGCTTTCAATTTTTTGTCGCATTGAAATTGACTCAGTCATATCACTTGCTTCCGCTTTTACCCACTTATTTAGTTTCTATCCTGTAGTACGGAACTGGACATTCTATGTAGTAACATAAAAAATTTTAGGAATCTGAAATTAGCAATATGCTACCTTCAAGGTATGCATTCTTAAATGTTAATTGAATGCTCTGAAGTTGTAGGACACATTCAACGTTCATGTTTGTCTTGTCTTTGATAAGAAAAAGTTATTTTTGTTACACAAACGGTAATGGATTACGTGAGCAAACAAAGGAGAATCTGAATTTATAACAACAGTCTTTGAGAAATAGAAAGATATGCTGATATCTAAATAAAAACTAAACATCCTTTGGTATTTGGGAAGGAAGGTAGAATTCCAGAGATTGTTTTCCTCATCAAATGAGAGCTAATAAGAACTGATGACTGAAACAGGTGGTAGAATTAACTAGGCCAACCATCCAATCATACAAGCTGACACAAACCACGAATGTATTTTTCAGGCTGAAAACATGGGCTCTGAAACCCATCAAAGTACATTTTACAGGTGGTTTGACAAAATGTCATCATGTAGGATGCAAATCATTTTCTGCACCCTTTCAATACATATTTGGTTTTAGTTTTTGTTTTTTGAAATAAAAATTCCATCTTAGAGGTTTCTTTTAACTCATAACTCTAATAACAAGAGGTATCAAAATAAATCTATCTGGGAATTCCCTGGCGGTCCAGTGGTTAAGACTTGGCGCTTTCACTGCCGTGGACCTGGCTTTGATCCCTGGTCGGGAAAGGGTATTCATGTACTCTTTTTTTTTTCTTTAAATCTTTTTTTAAAAAATTAATTAATTTATTTTTGGCTGCGTTGCGTCTTTGTTGCTGTACGTGGGCTTTCCCTAGTTGTGGCCAGCAGGGGCTACTCTTTGTTGCGGTGCGTGGGCTTCTCATTGCGGTGGCTTCTCTTGTTGCAGAGCATGGGCTCTAGGCGCGTGGGCTTCAGTAGTTGTGGCACGCGGGCTCAGTAGCTGTGGCTCATGGGCTCTAGAGTGCGGGCTCAGTAGCTGTGGCTCACAGGCCTATTTGCTCCGTGGCATGTGGGATCTTCCTAGACCAGGACTTGAACCTGTGTCCCCTGCATTGGCAGGCAGATCCTTAACCACTGCGCCACCAGGGAAGCCTCAATATACTCGTACACAGGAACTCAAGAGACATTTAGTGACTTGTTCAAGATTGGTTGTTCTTTTAGCAGGAATGGAACTTGGACTCCAATCTAGTGCCTGAACCCATGATATTTTGCTTTGCCATGACGTTACAGATGTCTAACAGCACTGGTGAACCGATAGATGTTTAACAACTGGGTCTCCAATGGAAAATGAAAAAGGTCTGATTTGTAAATTCTCCCATGATGGCCTATTTCAAGCTACCAATATGATATCATCGTACACAGAATTGGGAAGTGATGTGCAATAGTACACCGTTATATGATATTTCCAGCCTACAGATATAATAACCACAAAAAACTTCAAGCACATAAGTAATAATGAAACAATTAAGAAGTGATGAGTTTGAGTAGTATCAGCTTTTGATAATTTATTTCATTGTAAGTTTGTATAATTTAATTCTTAATAATAGCTATATTTAACCACTGGCTTGCGAAACTTCTGAATATCTAACAACTGGCTCTCATGAGCCAGTACACGCTGGCCCCAGCACTGTATTGCCTGACATTGGCATAAAGACTAGGGATAATGAATACCGGCATTTTAGACATTTCATGTTAAATCTACACCTTACTCACCAGTTGGTACTTCTTATCTATTTCTGTGTCTGCAATAGGAATACTTAGATGACAAAAAAAAAAAAAAGGAGAATGTGAGCTGCTTTTTGCAAGTCTGTGAAGGGGAAAATTTGGGAAACTGAGCCAGGCTTTGAAGCCAGGTCTGGAGAGAGGAACTAGGTAAGAACTGGGAGTTACCCCAAAATTAGGAAGGAGGTTTAGAGATTGAAGCAACAAGCGAGAAGGCCTTGTTCTCCTGGACAGAGTCCCAGAATAATTTTTCTCATTGCCGATCACCAATGTGTTTTTCCTAGACACCTCACAGATATATATGCCATTTTAATTTTAGTGCTGTAAATTGCTTCAAGCCTATTAAAACTTCACTTCCTCTTTTCCCACATCCCTAGATGACTCAGAATTTTTAATTTCCATGATGTAAGATCATTTGAGCTTCATTTCTGGATCACACCCAACTCTTCTCTCTAGCATACAACTTTTTCCTGATACAAGTTCTGAATCCTCAACCGCCTGTGAGAGCATCTCTACGAGGATGGCCCTAAACCCCAATTTGGTCACAACAGCCTCATCATACTCTCCCCAAAGAAGCTGAACTTGTCCGACTCTCTGGCTTCTGTGAGTGCCCCACTGTTCACCTACTCGTCCAGGCTTGAAACTTCTGAGTCATAGTTGACTTTTTGCCTTCACCTCATTGGCTAAGTCTAGTCAATTCTACCATTGAAAGGCCTTCCTAATATGCCTCACCCTTTCTAACGAACTTTTCCTTTTTTTCTTTCATTTAGAATTTTTTCCCCAGATTTATCTTGATATCATTGACATGTAACATTGTGTTAGTTTAAGGTGTACAGTGTGTTGACTTGATACACTCATGTATTGCAAAATGACGACCACCATAGCATGAGCTAACACCTCCATCGCATCACATAATTTGTTTAGCAGTGAGAACATTTAAGAGCTACTCTCTTGGCACTTTTCAAGCACATAAACCTCTCTACCCAAAACGTTATTCCCTTTCTCATGCAACACCTGTTCCCCTAAAGACTGAGGGCTATCAGAGAAAAGGCAGCGTTGGAACTGCGCACAAGCCCCTGTGTCCCTGTTCTTTGAAGTAAAAGCCTTTTGCTTTAGTCTCCCAGGCCTCCCTGAGTCTCAAAAGACTGTCTCAAGAGCTAATGATTGAGAAATGCGAAGATGCAGAAACAAAGAATAGCTGTTGGGTGGGGCAACTGGTAACAATTTAGACTATAAACCAGCTCCTCCGCAGAATCACTGAGCTCCCGGTTCCCTGAAAGATACAGCTAAAGGCCTGACACACACGTCTAAGCTGTTTTTACAGGAAGCAGACCCGCACCAGATGAAAACTGCTGACTGCAAGCACGTACACCCTGGACTGGTTGAAACCAGGAGACCGGTGATGCTCAAAACTTCACTTTGATGCCAGCCAGAGCATGAGAACTGAGCACAAGCTGATCACACGCCCTACAGTCTCCTCCATCGCACTGCCTTGAAAACCTTTATCTCCTAACTGGCAACTTGGAGACAGTCTGCGGACTTTAGTCCACCAGCTTCCCAGGTTGCTGGCCTCCTGGATAAAGCAACTTTTCCTTTTTCACCAACACTTGTCTCTCGAGTATCGACCTTTTGAGCAGCGAGTAGCCAAACTTGGGCTCGGCACTGGCATCCTCTTGTTACGGTTCTACTCTCCGTTTCTATGAGTTCGGCTTTTTTAGATTCCACAGGTGTCATATCATACGGTATTTGTCTTTCTCTGTGTGACTTATGTCACTTAGCAGAATGCCCTCTTTCTATACAACTGCCGCCCACTAACTCTACTAACAAGGCTCATGGGTCTTATAATTGGACACTGCAATTTCCCCTCTGGACTCTTTGCTTCTCATTCCTCCAATCTCCTCATTTTGTCAACTTTACCTTCCTCAAGTGTCTACCTAAAATCTGTCAGTGCCTCCTGAATCTAGCCCAGATGTCTTCTCCCGGATTCACAGTCTTACATTCCAACTCTTTGTCCCATGACTCCAATCTCTACCCTACACTAGTTAAGGTCATTGTTTCCTGAGTATGCTTGTCCCCTTCCCAACTCCCAGCTTTAACCCATTCTAGTATTTTTGCCTAGAATTAATCTTTTCACCAATTACATCACTTTTTTCCTGACCTCAGCTTTCCATCTGGATCCCATCGGACCTCAGTGGAATCATCTGTCCTTCTTTTACGCCACCCAGCACCTTCTACCTTTTATAAGTCATCGGGTAATGGTTTTACCCTCCCTATTAGAAAAGAAAGACCATGCCTTACATTTTTTTCCTGCATTTTTGCAGGGCTCAGACTAGAGATATATGCTGACTTACTGACATGGGCAGCCAGACGCATTTTAGAGTTTCCTCCAGACTAACTTTGTTAGGGCTGTGAGAGAAAAAGAATGCTGTGGAATGTCAATTGCCACAGTGGGAAAATCAATAAGAACAATAATGTAACAATATTAAGAGTTATAATTCCTAAGTGTCTTATCTGTTGTCAGCCAGTTGCTAGATGATTCTCTCTCTCTCTCTCTCTCTCTCTCTCTCTCTCCAGATCCTTACTACTCAGCAAGGGATGCATTACACATGAGGAAAGTGCACCTCAAAGAAGCTAAGTAACCTTTGCTAGAAGTTTAACTCAGGACTCCCTTTAACTGAGGCTCATATATTTCTAGTATCTATTGGGAAGGAGGACAATACCAGCACAGAAATGGCTGAGAATGGGAGGATGAGCCCACCACTCTCTCTGTGCCCCTGCCAATCCTCTGTCAATTTTTTTCTGCACAAACGTTGAAAATTTGCCTAAATTTTGCACCCACAAATCACCTGATTTTGAGAAGGGTATACTCTTGACCTCTTCCTGCGCTAGGCCTAAAACTCGTTGGGTGAGCCTCAGGTTGACCCTTTCAGCTTGACTCCTTTCACGGCCTCTTTCATATATACACGATACTGGCATCACCTCAGAGCAACTTCATTATACTCAGAAATGTGACAAAAGATTAATTTTAAAGGCCAAGAGATATGTAAATATCAAGTATAATAAAATCAAGTCAACCCACATGTGAAAAATTCTACTGAAGTGAAAAACATGGATAAGTATCTATAAATAAAATTCCAAAGTGTGATACCACAGGGACCACTGGATAACCAGCTCCTGGGCTAGAAGAGGGAGTTGGGGCTCAAATGACAGCACCTCCCAATGTTGGTTACTGAGCAGCATAATTGAACTTGTACTCAAGGGGTTCTGAGATCATGTAAACTTCAAGAGCTCTAAATTTTCCATTTCTTTTTATATCTTTTACTTCATAAACAGTATGATGTAGAAGAAAGGGAGCTTGGGATAAGGCAGGATTTGATTCCTGGCTCTACCCCTTGCTAGCTGGGTGTTCTGGGGCAAGTCACCTAGCCTTTCTGAACCTGAATTTCTTCGTGAATAAAATGAAGTTAGCACTACCTACCTGAAAGCACTGTTGCCAAAATAATGGCATACAGAACCATTGTCTATGGATATAGAACTCAGGGGCTTAAAAAAACAATCACTACTGTTATTCACAAGTCTAAGGTTGAGTGGCTCTTTTGATCTGTACCAGGCTGGGTTGTTGTTGGCTGGGCTCACTCATGCATCTGCCATCAGATGGCAGCTTAGCTGGGCCAGGCCGGTCTAGCATGGCTTCACTCACATATCTGGCCACCTGTTGGTTGGTGTGAGAGAGTTGACCTGGCCACATGCTTCTCGTCACTCAGCATGCTAGTTTGAACTTGTCTACATGGAGGCTGAGGAGGATTCCTAGAGAGCTAGCGAGAGCAGGTCACGATGCTAGCCCAGATGCAAAGGTGGGGAAAGACTCCACCTCTCGATGGGAGGAGCTGCAAAGTCACATCATAAAGAGATATGGATATAGGAAAGGGAAGAAATTGTGGCCATTTTTGCAATCTATCACATGACCACTTTGAAAAAGTGTCAGCATTTTCTAAAATTAAGTACATGCATTCCTTTTGATCCAGTAATAGCATTCCTAGATATATACCTAAAAGACACATTCATATGAGCTCAACATAGATACACTGGAATGTTCATAGCAGCACCATTCCCAATAGCCCCAAACTGCAAACTACCCAAATACCCATTAGCTTGCCTATTTAGAATAGATAAATACATCGTGGTATTTCCACATCATGGAACACTATGTGCAATGAAAATGAGCAAACTACAACTACATGCAATAATATGGATGGATATTACAAGGATCATGCTGAAAGAAAAAAAGGCCAGACAGAGAGAAGTACATATCTTCCGGTTCCATTCACATAAACTTCAAAAACCAGGCAAAGTCGATCTATTCTGTTAGAAATCAAGGTAGTGGTTACCTTCGGAATAAGGGATTGGAAATGTGCACAGGGCAGAGGGGGGACCTCAAGGGCACTGGTCATGCTCTGTTTCTTGATCCGGATGCCTATTAAACAGGTGTGCTCAGTCTGTGAAAATTCACTGAGCTGTACTCTCGTGAGCTAAGCACTGTTTCGTATGCATATTTTACATCAATTAAAACGTTTATAAAAGATAGCATATTTGAAAGTACCTATTGGCAGCAGGCTCTCAAATATTTATCTTTCCCCTTCACATTCCCCCAAGGGACTATGTATGAGGTAACAATTTCCATTGTTATCTATTTAGCATGAAACAATCAATCATTTATGTGAATGTAAACAGGACACCCAAAGATAATTAAAACAACGGGCACACTTAAATCTTGTGTTTTTCAAGTAACTATCCTGCCTGAGATATGATATTGGCATTCAAAGGGCTGAATCCAGTATAATGACTGGACAGAATGTCTCAGCTGTCTTCAATCTTTTTTTTTCCACCTGTAAGATCAGCCAGCGAACTCAAGGTTATATCCAATTTTCAGTTCAATGCCTTATGTCCATTCCTATTTTCCCTACTCAAAAAAACCATAATGGAATGTAAGAAATCAAGCATAACTTTATTGCAGAGATAACTGTTCATTCTCTCTAATTTATAGCAGAGGGGAAAATCATTCCAGACTCTGGAGATACAATGGTGATCTAGACAGATGATATCCCTATTCTAAAGGAACTTGCTGTCATTCACAGTGATAAAATACTTGCAAAATATCAACAGTTAATCAGGATAACCAGCGTATTCTGGCAGTAAACTAACAGCTGCTAGACCAGAGCATGGCAATAACACAGAGTGTAATCTAGATAGGGCTGGGTTTTGCTGTGGCAAAAATTATCCCCCAAATTCAGAGGCATGAAAACAGCGAAGATTTGTTTCTTTCTTTCGCTGCATGTTTTTCAAGAATTGACTGGGAATTTTGCTCCACTTTACCCGCAACCTGGGACCAATGTCAATCTGGAACACTGTATATCATCATGGCATAGGGATAGAAAAGACGACAAAATTTAAAGCTCCCACCTGAAAGTGACACATGTCAATGGTGGTGCATATTTTGCTGGCCAAAGCTTGTCATGTGGCCACACCTAGCTTCAGGTGGGTAGTGAAGTTCAAAACCATCATGTAGAAGAAGAGAGAGCCAGACCACTGGGGAACAACCTTAATGACTACCATATATTGTCAACAGGCAGGTCTTAAAATAGCTTCCTTTCATTCTTGGTCACAGAATATACCTTGATCCCTACCCTTTCTACCCAAAATATACCTTGATAATCACAAGAAGGAATGACTGAGAATGTGAACGTGAATTAGCATAAAGCTATCCTGGTATTATTCAGAAGATGTCAGAGCTGGAAGAGACCTTCTATAGCATTTAGTTCAAACCTTTTATATTAAAGTTAGAGGAATATGGAACTCAGAGGTGACCTGCTTCAAGTCACAGAGATTTTTGAAGTAAAACCAGAACTTGAACCATGTTTAATGCTTTTAATTCAAAGTGTCAACTTTGTATGTAAAGGAGACGAACTACATATTGCAATAGTATCTGAAGCATTTATAATTTTGGCTGAATTATATTCAGTCTTTTTTCATTCAATAAATATTTATTCAGCACTTATAGGCAATGAATTATTGATAGATACTGTAGTAACTAAAAGATGAAACAGCCACAGAATCTACGCTTAAAGAGTCAGAGTCTGGTAGAATCAACCAAATAATGGGATAAGTATATTAATACAAAGGAAGTAGCAAAGGTCATTTTTGGCCTCTACAAGATTAACTGTTAATGATAGCTGGTCAATAATTGATATGTAACAAACAGTCAACTGATCTTTGATGAGGGAGCCAAGAGCACTCAATAAAAAACCCACATCCTCTTCAACAAATGGTGCGGGAAAACTGGATATCCACGTGCAAAAGAATGAAATTGGACCTTTATCTTACACTACACACCAGAACCAACTCAAAATAGATTAAAGACTTAAACATAAGACCTGAAAGGTAAAAGTCCTAGAAGAAAATGTAGGGAAAAAGCTTCATGACATTGGTCTTGGAAATGATTTCATGGATATGACACCAAGAGCATAGGCAACAAAAATGAAAACAAACAAGTAGGACTACATCAAACTAAAAAACTTCTGCACAGCAAAGGAAATAATCAACAGAGTGAAAAGGCAACCTACAAAAAAAAGAAAGGCAACCTACAAAAAAACAAAAGGCAACCTACAAAAAAAAGGCAACCTACAAAAAAAAAAGGCAACCTACAGAATGGGAGAAAATATTTATTTGCAAATCATCTATTTGATAAGGGTTTAATCCTCAAAATATTAGGAATTCCTATAACTCAATAGTAAAACAAACAAACAAAAAACAGCAACAACAGAAAACGTACCGACTCAATTAAAAAATGAGCTAAGGAACTGAATAGACATTTCTCCAAAGAAGACACAAAAATGGCCAATACGTATATTAAAAAAAATGCTCAACTTCACTAATCATCAGGGAAATGCAAATCAAAACCACAATGAGATATCAACTCACACCTGTTAAAATGGTTATTAGCACAGAAACAAAACATAACATACTATGTAGAGTGAGTTTGACAGTTTTCTCTTCTTATTGGTATCTGAAAAAAAATATATATATATATATAAATGTTTGGAAAATTTTTCTGGGCCAGTCTGTTGACCAGAAATCAGTCACTTTCCATATGTAATTGCAAGAGCACCTGGGTAACAGAGTTAGGTGTGTGCCCAGTAAGAAAAGAAGAACACAGATACTGATTAGCATCATTAGTCTGTTACAGTAATTTATAGCATTTTAGAAAATTTCCATTGCACCTACATTTTTATATTTATCGGCAGAAATTTATTCATTGAATTCTTTATGATTTTTATAAATCTCCATTATCTTTGGTTTGTGTGGTTATAATAGTGTTTATTGGCATATCCTCTCTTTATCCATATATCTGTCTTGCTAGAGGCTTGTTTATTATTAATTTCTTTCAGAAAGCAAGGTTTTTGTTTTGTTGACTCTATTGTTTATTTTCTATTTTCTGAATTCCTTTGCTATCTTTGTTGTGTTTTTCCTTTTATTTTCTTGAATTTACTCTGTTGTTTATTTTCTTGAGCTCTTCTGTTGATGTGGAACCCTCGATGTTTCAAAAAGTTCTCTTTTCTTTCATAAACCCTGCCACACTCTTTCCCCCATTTGTACCACCAGTGGTACTAAAGACAGCTCCCAACCTGTTGTAACAGGGATTTTTCCCCGCCTAACTAACACAAGGCAAATATACTAGGGGGTAATCTGTGGTAGCAATAATAGTGATACCGAGCAGGACCCTGTGGGGCTTCCAGGCACAAAAGCCCTTCCATGTCCCCCATTTCTTGATTACAGGCAATAGGCTTCATTCAGCCTCCCTGACCTTCCCTGAGCTCCTAAGGGCAGGTTCAAACAGATGCTAATTAGGGAAGGGAGGGGATGCGGAGACAAAGGAGAAGCAGTCAAAAGAAACAACAGTGCCGCCTTGGGGCAGGGTCCTGGTTCCCCTCAAGGGACACACATAACAATATCTTTGAGCTGTTTTGCAGATACTGAAATCCCGCCAGGTGGGAGAAGTTAACTGCATGCTGCCCACAAGCACGTAGACCCCAGACCAGCTGGAACCAGAAGGTTGATGATGCTGACGCCCACTTACCTCCCCACCAGCCAATCAGAAGAACGTCCACGAGCTGATCACGCCCTCTGTGAACCATTACTATCAAACTCCTCACTACCCCCTCCAGGTGGGGACACACAGTTTTGAAGGCATTATCCCGCCGTGGCCCCCTTTGCCTGGCAAAGCAATAAAGCTATTCTTTTCTACTTCACCTAAAACTCTGTCTCTGAGACTTAATTCAGTGTCGGGGTACAGAGGCCGGATTCGGCTTCAACATCACATGGCAATTTTGAGACACAAAGGCACTGATGTAAAACTTAGCCTCCCAAATAACTGTTGGCAGGAAAACATTCTTCATGGATTGGGGCTTGTGGGTTTTTCTTTGGGTGAGAGAGATGAATGCAGGAAAATGGGTGGAGTCAGTAAAAGTCATCAGGAAAGTAATTTCCAGCGATCCTGTAACATTTAGAGTTCATTCCTTCAAGAGCAGCATCGCCTCAGTGCATCTTTACACGCTGCTCATTCGGGCAGATCGCCCTTTTGAAAGGCAGCGGAATTTGCCCTTCTTAACACAACCCTCAGCAGCTGGGGAAGTGGAGCTTACGCCGAGGGCTCGCTGGAAGGTGTACGTGCAACCCAGTGGCAGGAATGCCGCTTGCAGGAAGGAGGGCAGGAAGGCCAAGACCACAGCCAGTTAAAAATGCCACCTCATTAGTAGCAATTAGCACTCAGTCATGCCTGGGAGACTGTCCCCCCAAAGCAGGTCAAATCAATTACTGCCTGCCTCGTAGACAAAGGTGGAGACCACTGCAGATCGCTATGGCTAGTTCTGAGCTTTTGTGTCTGAGACCAGGAGCAGATTTGATGACACTTTATAACCTTCTCCCCAGAGGAGGGCTTCCCTCTTTTCTTCTGCTCTATGTGCACAAAGAAATATAGCTGCTGTCAAAAAAGGCCCGTGAGTGTCTTCGAGGTTTTGGTTGCCGGAGAACTGGGGCCAACTTCCAGGATGCTGGAAACCTTGTGACTTTGTGAATGGATGCAGGGACCTGGAGGGGTTTGCTCACAGTGAGAGAGATGGAAAGGGAAGGAAATTCACACGTGATGTGGGTGCTAATTCCCTCCCTGACATAGATATAAACTAGCTCGAAAGAAAATCAAAGAATCGATCGCGTCCCTGCTAATGGCTAAGCAGTGCTTTTGTCTTTTTAGGAGGTGATGGAGAAGGGTCAGCCAAGGTGCTTTATGAGCTTCTGGGAAAAAGAAATGTAAGTGCTGGCCAGGGCGCTGCTGTGGACTCTTATCAGCTGCTGAATGTGCCCAGAGGCAGTCTGCATCTTCTTGCACTGCTGGAGCCCAGACAACAGCAAAGCACACTCCTTGGGAAAAGGCGGAGATCTCTGCTTTTTATGTAACATTTCGTGTCAAGAGCACTGCCCTAATCAATGTTCTGAGAAAACTCCCTGGGCCCGTCCCCAAAGTGCCCCTCTGAGGCGTCATCAGCTGGAGTCGGGGTGGGGGTGGGGCTGCAGTGGGGGCAGGGTGGGTAAACTCAAGGGCAGGGCCACCCCGAGGTATGGCTGGGGTTCTGGATCTGCGTCCTCAGTCTCATCACGTCAAGCCTCCTCCAAAAAATATCCTATCTCCCAAAAAAACCAGTGTTGTTGCTATGCTCACTGGGTTTTCTGACAAGTCCCGTCTTCTGGGCTACATTGCTGTCCCCAAATCTCTTCAATACTGGAATTCATTGGCAAAAAGCTTGGAGTGGCATTTCTCAACATATCTGAGACTACCTACAGGACAATCACTGAGGTTGCTTGTTAAAATGCAGAAGGCTGGGTTCCTCCAATTCCTACCGAATCGGAGGGTGAGGTATTCACATAATTCTAACATCCACCAGAGTCTGAGAAGTGCGTGTTTGATTTCCTAGTGGCTTGAAGTTTCATTTATGGTTAGTGATACTGGGGCTAAGAGAGTTGATATGTGCTATGTGTGATCCCTTCATTCATGGTTTTTCAAATCCTTACTATCAAACAGGAAACTTTTCCCAAAGAACCTTTTCTTTCTTTGGCCAGGGTACCCAGGATGTTTGCCGGCCTAGGTCAGGGCCTGGGGCAGCCAAGAGACCGGAGGAGCTCTTAAGGCTCTAATCACCATAAGTCATGGCGATTTCCATGGGAAGAACAGAAATTGAGACGGGCAAGGTATGGGGTAATGGGCTAAAAGCTGTGGTTAGGAATCCAATCAGTTAAGTCAAGATACCAACATCCGGAATGCACCGAGATGAAAATGACCGTGAGCTTTTCAGCAACGCTCCCTAAATGCAGACTTCGCAACACGGACATCAGTGACATCTGCACAGGGCCCTGTGTTTGCGTCCTCCACTGTCCTGGCAACACCCTCGACAGTGTCAATACCGTCCTCGTTACCTGCTTATCCATGCAGGCTTTCATCCACTCACCCATCAGGTATTCCGATGATCCCGCTGTGCTCCAGACACAGAGCTTCGAGCAGAGGACTCAAAGATGAAGGCTTCCTGCACCGGAAGTACACTGGAAGAGAACAGACAGGTGTATGAGGAACCAAGGAAATGTGCAAGCTGCTCTTTCCAGCACCTTCGCCTTCCTTCTGTCACAGCCATTCCCGAGTGTTTTCCCAATGTGAATCTCACCATCAGTCAGAGCAGCCCACAGGCATGACCTTGAATCCACACCTTACCTCTTTAGACCCTGAGATCCTTATCAACCATCACCGGTTCCCCCAGCCTCACGCTGGCATTTGTTCTCTTCCCTTTCTTTATTCTCCATGACAGGTTTGGACCTTGCTTGTCCTTTTACCCATTTTCACTCCAGGTGCACCCTTTCACCACTTCCTACGTGATCTTTAGAATTTTTTTTTTTTTTGCGGTACGCGGGCCTCTCATGAATAATGTCAGGTGATGATAGAATGCTTTGAAGAAAACTAAAGCAGAGAAATAGGGTAGAGAGGGACTTGGATAAGATTTTAGATGGAACGAGGGGTCAAGAAAGACCTCTTTAAAGTTGTGACATTTGAGCTAAGGCTTGAATAAAGTGGAGAAGTGAGATCTTTGAGCATTTATAGGAGGAATTCAGGTAGAGGGAAAAGCAAGTGTGTGGCAGTTTTAAAATATGTCTACCAATTCTTTCATATCCTCTCCTCAAGAGATGCAACCCACTTCCCATTCCCATGAGTAGGAGCTGACCTAGTGACTTATTTCTTACAAAGGGTATATGGCAGAAGTGATGGTGTGTGCTTTCTGACACTAGGTCTTAAATGGCACTGCAGCTTCCTCCTTGACTTTTTACTTGGATCACTTGCTCTGGAGAAAGCTGACTGCCATGTTGTAAGGACACTCAAGCAGCCCAGTGGTAACTCCACTTGGTTGGCACAGTCTCTACTGTTGAGCCTACTTCAGCTGTGAAATGAAATCACCCCAAATCCAAAGTCCTTTAAAAGCTAAGGAGAAAAATCTGTGTGGTGTTGGCAGAATCTGAATTGAAGGGTAAGCAAATAGCGGCAAGGGATTATAAATCCCTGCTTGCTTCAACTATAAACCAATCTGTCCACAGTGAGAAAGCATTTAATAAAGGGTTTCACTGTACTGGAGGAAATGGAAAATTATGCTCCATGAGTCCATAGTCTGCCAGCAGCAGCCTGGAATCAGCAGCATGGGTGCCTTTTAATGGTTTTAAAAAAAATCAATAACTTTAGTCTTTTTAATTAAATTGCTATAAGTGGGAAGAACACTTTATTTCAGCTTCTATTCCTTCATAAAATAGTCTCCATAAAGAACTAGAGTAATCAGGTTTGGATTCTTCCCAGCCAACATACATATATATTTTTCATTGTGTTAGTGGGTTGAATTCTGTGTTTTTGGTGGCCTAGAAATAAAAATGAGAATAAATGGGGAAAATAATAACAAAATGAAAGTCTACCTAGACAGCATCTGTGACCTCGTAAATCCCAACTTGGGTGTTAAGGAAAGGATGAAAAAAAAAATCAAGATTTCAAATAGCAGACACAGCACATCCTGTTCCTATTCTAAGCAAGAGCTGGCAAGAATTGGCCAATCTCCAAACTTGGGAAGGCACCTAGAGATTTTTAATATACTGGTGAGAGGAGTGGGCGTTTTCAGGAATAAAATGCTAGCACAGTGCTTCTAAAAATATCCTTAATGCGATGGAAGTCATCTTTTCAGTTACACTATTTTAATTAGATCCTCTCCTCTGTTTGTATTTGTTCTGCTTTCTTTGTATTTCTTTCATCCTCCTGCTGTCCTGGGGGCTCTTCCCCGTTAACATAGGCGGTGATGCTCAGTGGTACTGACAGGTTGCCAGGTCCATGCTGCTTCTCTCCCCTGGAGCCCAGCTTACACCAGCCTCCCTGCTCTGATTCATGATCTAGAAAATTCCTTCTGCTCAGGTAGGACAGAATTTACCCCGCACAGATGCTGGTCACAGCTTAAAGACCCCTGCATTTCCTATTCCCCGTAAATCATTTTCTAAAGCGACAGACCTGAAGGTAAAGTAATATAAAACCTTCAAACTTAAAAAAAAAAACAGAAAAAACCCCTTCTTTACCTTACACAAGAGCAAGGTCAATGTCAAAGTCCCTCGCCATGCTACGAGGTGAGGAAAGAGCATACATGGGGGGGAGGCATCCCTTTCTTTGATTGCTATGCAAAGTGATGGGACTCTGTGACTTGGGTGAGAAACCCAGGAAGCTAACACAGGTTCAACAAGCTCGGGAAGCAACTTCAGACACACACTAGCAGCTTTATATAAAAATCAAAGAGTTGCGCAGATGAGCTGAGGAACATAGATGGAATAGCTACCTCGCTCTCTATAAAGCAGCAGCAACATCAACCAGAAATAGCACATAGGACATGGCAGCTAACCCTTGCCACTGCCTCAGCTCTGTTCATTCCAGAAGAGGTGCTTCATCTCACAAAAGGTGGTGCCAATTCTCTCGTTTTATTTTTACTGTTTAAGGGCCAGTCTTGTCAGCCTAAAAGCCCCTCAGTAGGCTCACAGGAAAAGCACTGAGAAGAACCTGATCACAAAATGAGTTCTAGAAAGAATACACACAGAAAGGAAGACTCTAGCTTGGAAAAGAGCAAGCTTACACAGGAGGGCTGATTTTCCTCACTCCACAAGTATCAGAAGAAAGCTGTCTGAATGGTAGTGAAGGATTGGTTCGTGCCACGGAGACCTCCTCTGAGTGTATCTACACTTGGCAGGTGGGGGAGGGCCCTTTTCGCCAGCAGAGCTCACTTCTCAGCCAATGGTCAGAAGCAGCCTCTCCTGGCTGACGTTTCCCTCTGTCCTCAACCTCCTGCAGCCTCCATAGTTTTGCCATATTGGGGTTGAGTTGGGATCAGTCTCCTGCTTTGGTATATCCTTTGAAAGCATCATTATTTATAACATTAAAGAGGAGTTATTTTTTTGTGATGAGATTTGGATTTTCTTTACTGGCATTTCTCTGTCGGTCTTTCCTAGAAAGAGAGAGGTCATGCACCCCTTACTTGGCGACTCCCCCAGACAGAGTGATCTGCGCGAGGAGTCACAATCATTACCTAGTTGCCCTTGAAGTTTGTCGGAATCTGGATTAGACAGACTTGTAAAGGAGCAACACTGCAATCCCTCTGACTGAAATTTCGGCCAATATTGGCAACTATCAATTACCATTGACCTAGTGGAAAGGAAGGGGCTGACCTTCCCAAAGCACAGGTTCCCGGGAGGGAATCCAGTTGCTATGGAAGCTTTCTTTTCAGGAACAAGATTTTCATTTAGGGACAAGATCATACTTGCAAAAGCCAGAGGAAGAAGGAAATAGGAAAAGTATTGGCCTTTCCAAGAAATCGTACATGATAAAATTCAGAACATGCCATCTGACACAAATCTATTTTAGATACCTTCTGTGATTCTGTGGTAGGTAACTGGCTCTGTAGTCAACCTTGCCATGGCTAAAACGCATGCGCTGCTCCCCTCCCTCCATACCTCCATCAAACCCCATCAGACACACACTTCTTAGGTTAGGTTAGGGTGACCTACTTCTCCTAGTCTGCCTGGGACTTTCCTGCCATTAGCACGGAACGTCTCACAACCCAGGAAGCCCTTCAGTCCTGGGCAAGCTGGGATGGTTTGTCCCCCTACTTGGTTGTACAATAGAGTCATCTGGGGAGCTGTGAAAATTCATGCCACACTCCAGACCGACTCCATCAGAAACTCTGGGGGTGGGACCCAGGTGACGCCAATGTACAGACAAGGGTGAGGACCGGATGCTGAGAACTCATGGGCTAACTTTTTTTGTGCTGAAGCCAGAGCCTCCAAAGGTCAAACAACACAGATACAATTATCTTTCCTATCCTATTCGTGATAAATGGTGCCTGCATTTTAACTAGGTTAAATTTATCAGGAGCATTTCCTTAGTCCCCAAGATTGAAGACCATTTTGTATGACAAAGCCGTCCCTTGAAGAAACATTGATTGTACAAATGGGGAGCACTCCAAGAGCTAGCAATATTTGTACAGAACTTTGGAACGTCACCCTCCCTTCCCAGTCTTGTTTTCTTTCAGCTCGCTGAGATAAGAGACTCGTTGGGAGCTTCTCATTTCAAGTAGTGGCCACCATTCATGGGGATCTCAGCAGCCTGCTGCCTTTCACTGTCTGTGGGATTATCACTAGTGAAGAATGTCACTCGCCCTAGTTGGGTTACTTCATTTTTTTAAGAGGTTGTTCACCTATACTTATTCTGAAAAATCTCCAAAAGAAGATAATAGTATAATTTCCCTTAATAGCAAGGAGGAGGACAGGTTCTCAACAACTCTACACCCCTTTCCTTTCCTGGCTTTTTTTTTTTTTTTTTTTTTTAGTTATCTATTTAAAATATAGCAGTGTGTGCATGTCAATCCCAAACTCCCAGTTTATCCCTCCTCCCCCCAACCTTCCCCCTTGGTAACCATAAGTTTGTTCTCATTTCGTTCATTTCTCATTTCTCTCAAGTCTGTGAGTCTGCTTCTGTTTTGTAAATAAGTTCATTTGTATCATTATTTTTAGATTCTGCATATAAGCAATATCATATGATTTTTGTCTTCCTCTAACTTACTTCACTTAGTATGATCATCTGCAGGTCCATCCATGTTGCTGCAAATGGCATTATTTCATTCTTCTTAATGGCTGAGTAATATCCCATTGTATATATGTACCGCATCTTCTTTATCCATTCCTCTGTCAGTGGACATTTAGGTTGCTTCCATGTCTTGGTTATTGTAAACAGCACTGCAATGAACACTGGGGTGCATGTATCCTTTCAAACCATGTTTTTCTCTGGATATATGCCCAGGAGTGGGATTGCTAGATCATATGGTAGCTCTATTTTTAGTTTTTTAAGGAACCTCCATACTGTTCTCCAATAGCGGCTCTTAGCAATTTACATTCTCACCAACGGTACGTAGGAGGGTTCCCTTTTCTGCACACCCTTACCAGCATTTATTGTTTGTAGACTTTTTGATGATGGCCATTCTGGTTGGCGTGAGATGCTACCTCACTGTAGTTTTGATTTGCATTTCTCTAATAATTAGTGATGTTGAGCAGCTTTTCATGTGCCTGTTGGCCATCTGTATGTCTTCTTTGGAGAAACGTCTATTTAGGTCTTCTGCCCATGTTCTGATTGGGTTGTTCATTTTTTTGATGTTGAGCTGCATGAGCTGTCTGTACATTTTAGAGATTAATCCCTTGCCAGTCATATCATTTGCAAATATTTTCTCCCATTCTGTGGGCTGTGATCAGATAAATCTTTTAGGAATAAAGTTAATCTGAAAAACTCATTCATCATGAAGGTCTAAGATTCTTGTGGATTGAGGTCCCAAGGCCATTTGCCTGTAGAGGGTAATGCTTTCCATTCATTTATACATCAAACGGTTGAGTCTGTTTATTCCAGGCACTGTGACATTGACTGTGAATACACTGGTGAACAAGGAATTGCATTGTCCCTGATTTCATGGAAGTGACGTTCTGATGGACCTCTTATTACCACAAGAGGATTGAACTATCCATCTCAGAATTTCAGGCGTTTATAGAGAAATTTTTGAGTAATCTTGGATTTCCTTATATCATTGCATATAGGATACCAAATACTCTGCTGACAGTATGGTTGGCCCTATAACTCTCTTTAACACAATCTAAGTGATATTTATATAAATACATCTGTATATATACACACACATAATTGTGTTTGCATATTATTTAATTTGTAGGCTAAATAAATAAACTGAAAGTTTATTACAATCCAAGTCCTACTTGAACAGACACAGTGAAATGACTTTTTAAAAAAAAATTATTTATTTATTTTTGGCTGTGTTGGGTCTTCGTTGCTGCACGCGGGCTTTCTCTAGTTGCAGCGAGTGGGGGCTACTCTTCGTTGCGGTGTGCAGGCTTCTCATTGCGGTGGCTTCTCTTGTCATGGAGCACGGGCTCTAGGCACGTGGGCTCAGTAGTTGTGGCTCACGGGCTCTAGAGTGCCGGCTCAGTAGTTGTGGCGCACAGGCTTAGTTGCTCTGCGGCATGTGGGATCTTCCCGGACCAGGGCTCAAACCCTTGTCCTCTGCATTGGCAGGCGGATTCTTAACTACTGCATCACCAGGGAAGCCCTGAGATGACTTTTAAGACAAAGAACATCTTATTTTAGAAAATGATTACCAATACCTTCACCTCTCATTCTCTTGTTTTTCTATCACTCTGGTATTTACTTGAGACTGTAGAAAAAAGAATCATAGAGGCCCCTGTCTATATGTATTTTCACAAGAGCCTTAAGGCATGAACCTCTGGCAATCAGCACACTACAGGCAGTAGGACTCAAGAGATGGTTGATAAGCTTTTGAAGAAAACAAATCTTAGCGAGTTACAGAAGGGAAAAAATGAAAGACAACAAATGGGGCCTCCGTTTCTTTCTTTTAGCACATATACCTTTATGCTTAATATAATCAGGAATTAGGTAGGAATATGAGAGTTACAAAGATGAATAACCTTCTTGCCTATTCTTCATGTTTTATATGGCCCAGTCTTTTATCTAATAATTACCAGATCTATTTTGGTGATGGTGACTTGAAGGCAGTTCCCGATATATAGGATGCACACAATAGCAGGTGACAACGACTCAAACACTCTTTTCTAAGGTAAACAAATGCACTGGTGCCTGAGACAGCTTTATGGTTCCCTCTGGATAGTGGTGATCAATGAAACCGTAATTACTAATTAGTGCTCTGTGCAAGGCCCTGGCCAAGTGTATTTTAAGAGATGGATGAATAATACTCCTTGCAATTTCTAAAAGATCCTACGAATTCAGCTGGAGACAAATGGATAGTAGAAGGGACAGGCCTGACACCAAGCACAGTCAGGGAAGTTTGAATGACATAGAGAAATTATACACGGGATCTTAGAAGCTGAGTAGGCGATTGACAGGTGCAGAGGGGCTGGCAGCGTATTCAAATTTGAGCACATGGTTGCCAAGGAAAGCTTGAGAACCAGAGTTTCCCCTGGGCCCTGTGACTGACACCCTAATGACTGGTACATGCCACTGTAGTGACGGACACCGACTCCTCCTGTCAGGGGTCAGCACACTTCTGTAAAACACCAGAGAGTCGATATTTCTGGCTTTGTGAGTCATCTAGTCCCAGATGCAACTACTCAGTTTTACTATTTTAGTGAAAGCAGCCATAGATAGTAGTAAACAAATGGGCTTGGCTGTCTTCCAATAAAACTTTATTTACAAAAAAAAGTGGGGCTTCCCTGGTGGCGCAGTGGTTGAGAGTCCACCTGCCGATGCAGGGGACACGGGTTCGTGCCCCAGTCTGGGAAGATCCCACATGCCGCAGAGTGGCTGGGCCCGTGAGCCATGGCCGCTGAGCCTGCGCGTCCAGAGCCTGTGCTCCGCGACGGGAGAGGCCACAACAGTGAGAGGCCCGCGTACCGCAAAAAAAAAAAAAAGTGGCAAGCCAGATTTGGCCTGTGGACTGTCATTTGCTGACCCTTTATTCTACAAATCCAGTGTTTAATTGTCCCCTTTTTTTCTTTGTAGTCAATGGTAGTAAAGTAGCCATTTTCAAAAAGAAAACTGAGAAATGAAAATAAACTAGTCAATATGAATCAGCTTAAAAGATGAATGTTCGAGAACAAATCATGGACCAAACAGAAGCCACAGATGCGCTTGTCTCTAGTTCACTTGTCCCTTTCTTGGCTCTGACGCCATCTTAACAAAGTCCTGTATTCAGCTTATTTACAAAGATGAAATGACCTATTACATTTTGGGTACCGTGAATGGATAGAAGTTATCTGATTTACCCATGTTCTGTCTGATCCTTATCTTTTAGGGATGACTGGGCTGGGGTGGGATGTCCCCTAGAGTCATCAGATTGCATCTTTGCAGCATATACTATTGTAAACATGCAGTGAATTCTTATTCATTAATTCCCAACAAGAGTAAAAGGCATTTCCTCAGAAGTCACGATCCACATTACGCACAGGGACAAAGCCCATTCTTTTATGTAGTGCATAAATAAGACATCATTAATGAATATGTAGGTAGATTATATTAGAGAGAGCATAATATCTTCAAATTTAGCATTCCATTTCCCACACAACAGTTTGAATCCATCAATCTTTATAGAATACAGGGTACAATGATAATTTATGATTACTACGGTAGGCAATAGCTCTCTCACACACAGGAGATAGAAACCACACCAGTAATATTAACGGAGAGAATTTAATATAAATAATATTCTCAGGCATTGGAAAACTTAAAAGGCAAAAAGGAAACATATCATGGAGGTAGCAACTGTAAGAAGTATTATTACCTCTACGGCTTGGAGGAGGAGAAGAAGGAGAAGAAAGAGAAGAGGTTGGCTTTATTAAAACTTAGAAGCTTGAAGGAGGGGCCCACAGAAGTGGGACTCGGGTCTCTGGGGAGATGGCAACGCTTGGCTGGCGTTGGTGTCTTTTGAGCTTGGAGCAGGGGCACAAGAGGCTGGGACCTAGAACTCTAAGAAACTCTAAGAAACTCTAAGAAAAGGACTCTGCCTGTGAGTGATGATATCTCCAGGGCTACACTGTGAGGCTAGTTCTGAGAGTGTCAGCAAAATTTCAAAGTGGAATCAACCTTTACTACTGGAATGAACTGCCAAGGCTAGGGTAGCAGCATTGCCAGGATGACGCTGACAGAAATAAAAGCAAACAGGAAGGAGCAAATCCCTTCTTCCTCCTCCAGGCTTGAAATGTTCCTCTAGTGCCCCCTATCGGCAGAGCCTAATGCAGAGCCGCTGGCAAACTGAAATGTAGTTCGCAGAATGCCAGCTCCAGCACCACAGTGGTGGGCTTCAAGCTGAGAGTCAAGGGCTTAACAATGGTGCCCCCTTTAAGAGTGTGCTTCTGAGAAGTTGCATGTCAATACAATTTTATTAAGTGGAATAAATTTTTTTCACCAACTGTCAGAATAATTTCAACAGCTGCTTTTTCTACATATATTCCTGAAAAAATGCTGCAAACAATGGACTGCTGCACATTTTGAGTTTTCCACGTCTCTCCTTTCTTCAGATCAGGGGTTGCCAAACTTTTTCTGTAAAGAGCCAAATAGTAAATATTTTCAGCTCTGTGGGCCACAGGGTCCCTGTCACACTACTCAACTATACAGTTGCTGCAGCTCACAACTCTGCCTTTGTTGTGTGAAACAAGCAGTAGACAATATATACAGAAATGGCTGTGTTCCAATAAAACTTTATTAGCAAAAACAAATGGCTGGTAGGAATTAGCCCACTCTTGCTTTAGTGCAGTGATTCTCAACCCCAGATGCACATTTAGGTTAATCCTGGAAAGCTTTCAAAATACTGATGCCCAGTTGCAACTTCCAGAGCTTGTTATTCAGTTGGTTTGAAATGGGGCCTGGGCATTAGCGTGTCTTAAAGGCTCCTTAAGTGATGTGAATGTGCAACCAGAGTTGAGAACTATATACTGCTTCAGACTCTGGGTAATCCTTTAATCAAGTGATCAATCGCCAATAACTCTTTTTTTTTTAACATCTTTACTGGAGTATAATTGCTTTACGATGGTGTGTTAGTTTCTGCTTTATAACAAAGTGAATCAGCTATACATATACATATATCCCCACTACCACAATCTATTCTCAACACAGAAGCTAGATTCATCTTGTTAAAATGTAAGTCAAGTCAAAAAATAGAATTATCATATGACCCAGCAATCCCACTACTGGGCATATACCCAGAGAAAGCCATAAAGACACATGCACCACAATGTTCACTGCAGCACTGTTTACAATAGCCAGATCATGGAAGCAACCTAAATGCCCATCGACAGATGAATGGATAAAGAAGATGTGGTACATATATACAAGGAAATATTACTCAGCCATAAAAAGGAACGAAATTGGGTCATTTGTAGAGACATGGATGGATCTAGAGACTGTCATACAGAGTGAAGTAAGTCAGAAAGAGAAAAACAAATATCGTATATTAATGCATATATGTGGAGTCTAGAAAAATAGTACAGATAAACTGGTTCGCAAGGCAGAAATAGAGACACACATGTAGAGAACAAATATATGGACACCAAAGGGGGAAAGCAGGGGTGGGAGGTGATGGTGGTGGGATGAATTGGGAGGCTGGGATTGACATATATATATACTAATATGTATAAAATAGATAACTAATAAGAACCTGCTGTATAAAAAAATTTTTTTAAATGTAAGTTAAGTCATATCACTTCCCTGTTAAAATCCTTCCACTGGCTTCCTATCATACTCATAATAAAACCAAAGTCCTTATAATGGCATACAAAGCCCTACAGGATTGAACTTTCACTGTCTCTCTAACATTCTCTCCTACAGCTCTCCCCCTGGTTTCAAGTCCAGCCAGATTGGCCTCCTTCCTATTCCTTGAACAAACCAGGCATCTTTCCAACTCAAGGCCTTGAGAGTGAAGCCTTGCTGTTAGCTTTGCCTGGAACATTATTTTCCCCCAGATAGCCACATGCTTTCTCCTTCATTTCCACCAGGAGTTTGTTGAAATGTTACTTTTACAGTGAAATCTTTCCTGATCAACCTATTTAAAAATGTACCCTCAACCCAGCCCTCCCTATCTTCCTTACATTCTTTAAATTTCTCCATATCACTATTCACCATCCGACACATTTATACTTATTGTTTTCCATCTCTCGTCCACTAAAATATAAATTCTATGATTATTAAGATTTTTGACCAATTTATTCACTATTTTATCACCAGCACTTAGAACAGTACATAGCACAAATGGAGTGATAAATAAATAATTATCAAACAAATGGATGAGTGAAGGAAGGAAGAAATGAAGGAATGGATTTCCCTCTAGGATTTAAGTGGTACTAGCCTTAAACTATTTCAGACAGATGCTTAAAATATTATCTCAGGGTGGCCACTCATTCAGTGGATTCCGACTAAATTATGTTACTGACTTACAGGATATAGGTTGATGTTTAACAGCCTTCATTGTGTGAGAATTATTTCTACCTGACCTGCTGAAGTTAGAGATATTTCTATTCCTTAATCAGTGAAGATGGATAAACTGATTATAATGCTTCATATGACTGTATTAGCCAGGGTTTAGTCAGAAAAATAGAAACCACAGTAAGTACTTCAACTGAAGAAATTTAATACAGGGTGATGGTCACACAGTCATTGGAGGTTAGAAAGATCGAAAAGGGAACACTGAGGTAATCTAGTGATTATAACTGCAGGAAGGAGTTGCTACTTCTGGGGTTGTGGGAATAACATAAAGAGGCAGAGATTATCAGAATTAAGAAGCTTGGAAAATATCATATGACCCAGTAACCCCACTTTTAGGTATATACTCAAGAGAATGGAAACATAGGTCTACATAAAACCTGTACATAAATGTTCGTGGTAGAAGTATTCATAATAGCTGAAAAAGTAGAAACAACCCAAATGTCCATCAGCTGATAAATGGCTAAACAAAATGTGGAATATCCATACAATGGAATACTATTCAGCCATTAGGAATGAAGTACATACTACAACATGAATAAACTTTAAAAAAATTAAGTGAAAAAAGCCAGTCACAAAAGGCCATAAGTTATATGATTTCATTTATAGGAAATGTCCAAAATAGGCAAATCTATAGAAATAATAGGTAGATTAATGGTGGCTTAGGGCTGGAGGAGGGGTGGAAAGTGACTCCTAATGGGTCCTGGGTCTCTTTGGGGGATGGTGAAAATGTTCTAAAATTAGATTGTTTTGATGATTGCACAACTCCATGAACACACTAAAAATCACTGAACTGTACACTTTAAATGGGTGAATGTAATGGTATGTGAGTTATATCTCAATAAATCTGTTTAAAAAAAGAAGCTTGGAAGAGAGGCTCTGTGGATCTAGGGCTCAGACCACCGATGAGGTGCCCAATCTGACTGCTTCTGCTACCTCTGAGGTAATATGATAAAGCTGGTTTGGGGATGGAAGAAAAAAGTTGGAAGCTGGAACCAACTGCACTGCTGGGGTAAAGGTTTATTGCAGTTGCACAGTAACAGCAAGGAGAAAGGTGTTCTCTTTCTCTCCCCCAGCCTTTTAATCTCTGCCTGGCTCCCCCTACCATCTGAACTTCACGGGAAGCCAGTTGGCAAAGGAGAAATGTAGTTTGCTGAGCTCTAGTCCCAAAGCAGAGTCTATTAGAAGGGCGGATTTGAGTTATCATTGGCCTAATAACTGACAGAATCCAGACCTGTGGTACATCAGGATCCAAGCACACTCTTTTCAATTTCATGCAACCTAATGAACAAATTTATTATTCTACCTAACAAGATACAACTATCTTTTGCCTAAACAAAGATAGTCTCCTCTTCTCTTCAAAAAAGGGGAAAGACAAAGCCCCAACGATCATGGTAGTCATCTCTGGTTAGCAGTCACTATTTCTCTTTCCAGAGAATTTTAACACTCCTTGAGTTTAGTCACAATCACACTTGAATATTCTGTAAGTGAAAGGCTAAATTATGACAAAATTTGCAATTTCTTAGTCAAAATTACTTCAAAGTAAAAAAAAAAAGGACTAAAATTTGAAGTTAACTACCACCAACAATACATACATAAAGCGAAAAGGGAAAAGGAAAAGAGAGATAAAAAGGAATTAGTATTATATATACACACATACACGTGTATACACAGTTACGGAGGCAAGGAAGAAAATGTAACTGAAGGCTTCATTTCTGTAACTGAAGACCTATAACTGTTCACAATGCCATCACTGATGTTTATAACCTCTTTCTGCCAGTACCATTCCATATTCCTTTTTCCCTGAGTAAGCCACTTGCTATTCTTTTACCTGGTTGGGTGGTTCTGCCTGCTTTTGGGGGGGGGCAAGGGGCAGAGTACTGTTACCATTAACTTACTCTTGGACATAGAAAGCACCAGAAGGATTCCCAGATAGTCCCTTGGATTCCAGATGTAATCTACTCTGACCCCATGGAGTAGCAGCAGATCAATCTCCCCTTAAATCCGGATCATTCATCTCAACCAGGACAGATCTTTACCTTTCTTTGCCTTTGGATTCAGGGTCGTCAGGAGTCCAAAATGGTGGTACCAGTCTCAACTTCCAATTCAGTGAAATCATGGTTGTGTCTCCTGCTTGGAATTAAGTCCTCCGAACCAGCAGAACCCAAGTAATGGGTTTAAAATCAGATATTCTGTGAGTAGGATATTGGGTGTAATGGTGAGAGGAGCTACTCCCATTTCCATCCCTTGATTCCTGGGCCCATGATTTCTGCCTGTGGGAGTTAGACATGGATGCTGGTTGCCGAGTCAAAGCACATTCTACCTCCTGTGAGATAGTTCCCAATCTTTTCTTCATCTCCCAACTGGTCACAACTAAACCTTTAGTTGGGTTTTCCTTCCTTCTATTAGACCATCTGCTTCTGGGTGATGGGGTATGTGGTAAGATCAGTAAATTCCATGGCCATGCACTCATTACCACACTTTTTCTTCTGTCAACTGAGCTTCTGGTCAGAAAGCAATGATTTTGTGGGACATCACGATGGTGAATAAAGCATTTTGTGTGTGCACAGATGGTGGTGTGGGCAGAAGTATTATCATCAGGGAAGGCACATCAAGATCCAGAAAACATGTCTGCTCAAGTGAAGAGAGAACACTACTTCGTGGGTGACAGAAGGGATCCAGGGTAAGTAACCTGCCACCAGGTGGCTGTTTGGTCCCCTGGAAGACTGTTGCCATATCTGAGACCTAGTGTCGGCTCCTGCGGTTAGTCGTTTAGGCCGCTCAGCAGTGGCCGTGGCTGGATCAGCTGGGTCAGGAACAGCTAGCTTATAGGAAGAAGGCACTCCCTCTCCCCTCCTCCTGCCTGCCAACCTTCCTCTAGCGCCCCCTATTGGCAAACCCAAATAGGAAGCTGATTGGTAAAGGAGAAATGTAGTTTAACTGAGTCCCTGCCATAGCCTCATGAAGTGGAATAGAGGCTGGTAGATTTTATGGTGAGATACAGTAGCTTAATCACCAGTTGTACTTGGTAAATGTAACTCTCCCCTTCCTGGGCAGAAGGAACTGTGTGACGAGGCTGAGCCTTCTCTATTTGAACTGAGAATCATGAAGGTGTAATAGAATGACCATGGGCTTTGTTGTCAGAGCTCCATCCCAACAGAGAACACTTATGTGGGCAGTTGGGCAAATCACCTGATTCCTATGAGTCTATGTTTTCCCATCCATGAATGGGGAATAAAAACTATCTCAGAGAACTGTTGTGAAACTTACATGAAGTACATGAGGTGATATCTGTCAAAGCAGTTACTGCTCAAAAAATATTGTTTCCTATCCTCCCAATACTTCCAGTTTGAATCTATGATCACTTATCTCGAGTATGGGATTACTCATTACCTTTTAGCAGTTGTTTTCAACAGACTGATTTCTGCCCCAAGATTCACTTGGAAATGTCTAGAGACATTTTTGGTTGTCACAGCTGGGGTGGAGGTGCTAATGGCATCGAGTGGGTACAGGCCGGGGATGCTGCTAACATCCTACAGTATACAGCCTCCCACGGCACCCAAAATATCAGGCACCACAGACCAATAACGCTGAGGTTGAGAAACCCTGCCCTATGATTACTTTTGCAAAAGCCACTCTCTCAGATGGGAAGGAAGTAACTGCAAAAGTGGCTGAACTGAGTTCACTGACTCCTTGCCACACTGCCTTGATTTAGCTCCAAACCCCGCTCCCAAATGGGTTCATAATGGTGCTTCCGGATCATAGTGCAATGGAAGAGCGCCAGAGCACTTACAGAAGATAACCAGCTGCCATCCTGGCCAGAGACCAGCCATCTTCCTTTCTAAATTTATAGCAGTCTAACATTTTGCCTCGTAGAGCAGGGGATGAGCCAGCCACATATTCCCTTCCCCAGGTTAAATGACACTGACATCCAGGACAGCTTCAGTGGCCATGAGAAGAGCTAAAATTTATGGAGTGTTCCCTGTGCACCAGGCACTCTGCTCAGCACCTTCCATGCGTTATCTCATTTTGCTTTTCTGCAGGGTTCCACTTTTTGTTTATTCTTTTCCATTCAGATCGAAGTGTTAACCCTTTAAATGGTACTGCAGGGACATTCACAGGGTACAGGCAGTGCCATGCAGGTATTATGCTTTGCATGGTCTCCTTCCCTGGAAAACAAATTATCTAAAGAGAGAAATAAATCACTGACTTTCAGACAATTAGTTTGATGTAAGTATTGTCTACATATGACTGACTGAAAAACAACAGCTCACGGTTTTCAATTATTTTGCACTTGTCTTTTGGCTTCTATATTATAATAACCAAAAAGAAAATCCGATCGCAAATCTTGGTGAGGAAAGATCAGAGGCGCTACGATGTGCAAGATGGAATTTTCTATAAATTTTGATCACTAAATATTTGACTTGGTTAATCAATAACTGAAAACTGTATCTCAAAATGTGACTCCACACACTTCTACCTTGAGGAGAAGAAAACTGAGAATCAAACTCTAGAAGGGCAGCAACTCACACCTACATGGGCTTCTTTTACTGTTAATGGTTTCCCATATTGAAGAAATGCTCACCCTGTGCTGGGAAAGCCCTGGCTTTGGAGGCAGACGAATCTTTTACGACTTTGAGTGAGCTACATATTTTTAAAGAGACTCAATAAAATGGGGATAATGAGACTTACTTTACAGAATCTTTGTGAGGACTACAGAAAGAACGAAGGCAGTGTGCCTAGTATATAGTTGATGCCCTATAAACAGTATTTCCACTCTCCTGCAGCATTAAAATAGCATTTCCAAGAGATCAAGGTCAACAGCACAAGTAATGAGACACATCAACATCATGAGCCCCTTGATATGTCGCACTCTTGTCAAACATGCGAAACTTCAATCCCATTGTTAGAAACGTCAGACAAACCCCAAATGAGAAACCTTCTACAAAATAGCCAATCAGTACTTTTAAAAAGTTTCAACGTCATGAAAGACAGGGAAAAACTAAAGAACTATTACAGACTGGAGGAGACCAAAGGGAAATTAGAACTACATACAAAGTGGAATCCTGGATAAATCCTGGAATAGAAAAAGTACCTTAGGGGAAAAACTGGTAAAACTTGAATACGTTCTGCAGTTTAGTTAATAAGAGTCTAATATCAATTTCCTGGTCTTGATCACTGTGCTATGGCAAGATGCAAACAATAGGAACATCGGAGAGGGATATAAGGAGATTCTATTTTTTTTGAAACTTTTTTTTTTTTTGCGGTACGCGGGCCTCTCACTGTTGTGGCCTCTCCCGCTGCGGAGCACAGGCTCCGGACGCGCAGGCTCAGCGGCCATGGCTCACGGGCCCAGCCGCTCCGCGGCATGTGGGATCTTCCCGGACCGGGGCACGAACCTGTGTCCCCTGCATCGGCAGGCGGACTCTCAACCACTGCGCCACCAGGGAAGCCCCTCCACTACATTTTGACTATGTTTTCGTGATGATTATGCTCTAATCAGCTTGACATTCCTTCAACAGCTGTACTAATTTCCATCCATAAAACTCACTCCCACTGCTATTCAAAGCAGAGAATACCCATGACTGTGGGAGAGAACCAATCCCTCCTGGGAAGATTCAGTATGTTCCTTCTAGATCATGGGCTAACTTATTTGAACTGGTCTTTTATCTTTGTTGAGGAAGAAAATGACAAATATATTACTTTTGAGGGGAGGTAGGCATGCTCTTGCTTTAAACACTGGAAAATGCAATTCTACTCACTTCTTTCAATAAAAAGATGTAAAATCCTTGTACTAATTTTCCTTCCCACATCCGGTTCAAGCACCGGAAGAGCACAGTCAGAAAGCAAGATGCTCCACTCAACTGACTCCTGGATTAATGGTCGCTACCTTCCTCCTATGGAAAGTAGCAACTGATGCCCACTGTCCACTGAATGCTTGTGCCTTGTAAGCTGGTCTCAATCACACACACACACACACACACACACACACACACACACACACGCACAGAGCTGTTCCCACCGTTAGGGTCTGTGCTTATCAAGCATTCATTGCATATGCTTCTATGCCAGTTTATGCCACTCTTCTTTGTCACAGCAATTACTCAATTTAATAAGGAAGAAAATTGCTGTTCTAAGAAATTGAGTTGGGTGCTGTGGAAAAACGCTTGTAAAGGCGAGTTTCTGAAACATTGCTGTCAAAAAGTGTTAGGGGCATAACCAGAAAAGCTTAGGGAGGTTTGTAAAAATTAGAAGTATTCTGCACCTTAAATGAATTTCAAGCAACTTTAAATTCTCATTGTACTTGAGACTAAAGTGAACTAGGAACTTTAGTCAAAGTACTAAGGAAGGCCATCTGAAGTCTCATTGGCAGACTTCTGCTAAAATAAAAAGTCATGGCCTTATGCTGAAAGAATTGGTTAGTGCATACATATTGATGTGTTGTTATTCAAAGCAGTTTATTAAAAAAGAATTATTCTTTTTATGATTCCTTACTTTAACTGACTTTTTCAAGTTAACAACCAACTTCCAGTCCTGAATGAACTGAAGAGGAGAAATTCTACCCTAAGACCTGGAGCAGGGGGTGGCAATCCACAGCCCTTGGGTCAAATCCAGCCTACCCCTGTTTTCAGATGGCCCAGGAGCTAAGAATAACTTTACATTCCTAAATGGTTGAAAAATATTAAAAGAATAATATTTTGAGATAAGTGAAAATGATATAAAATTCAAATTTCTGTGTTTATAAAGTCTTAATGGAACGTGACCATGCCCGTTCTTTTAAGTATCATCTGGGGTTGCTTTCAAGCCACTCTGGCACAACTGAGTAGTTGCAACAGAGATGGTATAGCCCGCAAAGCCAAAAATATTTACTGTGTGGTGCTTTACAAAAAGTTTGCTGACCTCTGCGCTAGAGCATCACTGAGAACTTTCTTACCTGCCATCTCTTTTCCTGTGGTTTGGTAGGAGGCATTTAAGGCTACCTTCACCTGTCAAGGCCGCCTGGATTGATGTCACCTTTCTGTGGGCTCGGATTCACACTAGGACAAACTGCTCTTCTTGGCAGTCAGACATTTTTCTGTCACAACTGAGTGAAGAGAATCAAGAGTGACCTTTTAATGCACATTATTTACTTATTTAAGCCCAGGCAACTCTGAGTTCATCCTTTGCCTTCTGCATCCTTGGGGGCAGGTTGTCTGAAAGAACAAAGCAATTCTTTTGCTTTGTTTCTATTCTGAAGGAATGATGGAGGTGAATGACCTGGAGAAAATTGATTTTTTTTTTCTGCCTCTGCATCTTGGTTTGATTTTCCTTTAGGAGTTGACAGATAATCCTCCTTTCTGATCTAGTGGAAAATACTGGTATTCAGAGTTAGAAATTGGATAGCCAAATCTATGATTTAGGAAGGGAGAGAAAAGAAAAACCACATTCATCTGTCTCTTTTTTGGCAGGAAGCAATCAGAGACAAAAGAGAAGATAGGGAGAATCTAGAATTGCATGCTTTTTTATTGAGACAAAGCAATACCTTATTGAACATTAAAAAGTGTTCAGGGGGACTTCACTGTTCCGGTGGATGAGGACGACGATATTGTAGGATAATCAGCTTCTGGGGTAACAAGGTGTTAACTGAGAGCTTTGACTGGGGAACCGAGGTACAACATGTAGCTGTCTTAGACGGCATTCTTTAGAAATAGAGCCCGAGACAGGGATTTCTGTGTAAGTGATTAGAGGAAAAGTCTGTGAAGGAGTGGAGAAAGCTGGCCAGGGAAGGAGAGATGAAGCAAGGATGTGGTTTCTGGTGAAGTGTAGCCTTGGCTCGAAACTTTGGGGAGCTTTGGAACATGAATAGCACCGGAGTCTGCCCCACCCTGAGGCAAGGAAGCAGGGCTTTGGTACCCTCACATCACACAGACCTTTGTCGCCTTGGGTGAGGGAGTGAAATTCCCACGCACTTCTAGCCAGCCCACCCCTACTGCCAAGGGCAATCCTCCAGGGTGAATAAGGTGGCAGGGGAGTGGGCAGTCGCCTTCACAGCAGCTGGCCAAGGGACCCGTGGGACCAATACCTTTGGATATGGGATTAGATTCCAAATCAGGTTGCCAGACTGACCATCACCCAGAACTTGCAAAGGGTAAACTAGTCTTAAAATTCGCAGCCTCATCAAGGGGATGAGTGCCTTGGGGCAAATCTTTGCCTGCAGCAGAGAGCCAGCGAGGCATATTTTTCTATTTTGCTGTGCAACACACCAGACCCAGGGGAGGGGAACAAGAACCTTCAAATGAAGATTGAAGGGTTCATTATCATATGGAACTGAACACATGCTGATCGGACACTGCGTTCTGAGATTTACAGTTGCCACAGACTCCTTTGAATTACCTAAGAATAAGTAGAGAAGTATTTAATCCCGGTTTTAATCCCGGGACAGGGGAAGAACTAGCCCCAGCTGGGGGACTTGAAAGAGGACAATGGGAAACAAGAATGTGCTTGCTGGGTGACAGCATCTCACTAGCCTTGCTGAACAGTGTATCACTCTGTGCAGAAGGCATTCAAATTACCTATTTAAAATTTGTGGCCCGTTTCTAGAATTGATCAGAACTGTTGAATCCACGGAGAATAATTTTTCATGTTTATATTCTAAAGTTTGTGTCCTAGAGTCCTCCTTGGATTTTAAAGCATCAGAGTTGGGAATACTTATGTAGAGAGAGGCAGAAGCAGGAACGCAGAGACCTGTTTGGGTTGCTGACAGTTTTCCAGTTCCCAAGTTTGATCTTCTGTGGGCTCCAAGAGATACACTAGCATCCTTCTAACGAACGTTTGTTTAGTTGGCTTGAATGGACTTGTGTGTCTTACAACCGAAGTCTTTTAACTAAGACTCCTTCCGTGGAGGGTCTTAGAACCAGTGATCTAGTTCCTTGTGGGACGGATGAAGGAAGTGAGAAAAACGAAGAGTTTAAGGATTTAGCTTGAAGCTTTGTTTTCAGGGCAATCATACTATTTTTACTTAGTTTATCTTTACCTGTGATGGTTTTGGGTATGGGTGCTTAATGGAAATTACACAGGTCCTCAGAGCATCTCAAGCCAAACTCGGGAGGTTGCCATTGTAAGACAGTATCATTTCCCTCCTTTTCAGAGATGAGGAAAGAGAGACTGAGAGGTCCACGTAAATTGCCAAAGATCGCACGGTGGCCAAGTGGCAAAGCCTGGGACCCTAGCCTGTAGGCCTCCAGTGGCCTTGCTCCTTCAATCCTTCTCAGCCTGCTGGAAAAGACCCAGCTTTGGGGAGAAGTCCCCTTGAATGTGTCTGCTGGATGCATCATGGAACGAAGCTTTTGTTTGAAAAGATCTGAAAATCTTTGGAGGGAGCTTATTTGTTTCCATTCACGTAACGCAATTGGCCTGTTGAAAGTGAGATGAGAATAAAATGTTTTTCTCTGCTCGGTCTCTCCATTTTTAAAAGCACACGGAGAACCAAGTGTACCAATGCTGACACTAATGTGTGTGGGAACACTCACCAGAAATGAAAACACTCATCTATCTCCGTCTAGTTATTACTTTGGTTCCTTCCTTCCCTCTGAGGGTAAATTGCTAAGAATGTGAGACTATGTCCTGACTGAAGGTTTATCATTTCGCTTAATTAGATAACATTCTCCGAGGCACTGGTGTTGTCATCATTCCCTCCCTTTCTTATGGTCATTAGTTCAAATCCTTACATTTACTTCTAGAACCTGGTAGGTTTTCCTCCCTCTTACTGATGCTGCCAGCATGGTAGATATTTCTTGCTCTTTGATTTTCACTGTATTGGAACAGATTTTCATTAAACTTTATAGCGATTACTTTACCACATCACAGGACTCATCTTTTCTCTCTAGATGGCAAGATTCTCATGTTCAGCAATATTCTCTGGAACAGATTTTGATCATGTAATTTAAAAATTCTATAAAATGAAGAGGGAGGAAAATATTATAAAGTTTTTTTTTTAAACTAAGCAGCTGGTTTCATTATCAATTCCCCCCCTTGAGTGTATATTGCTGTACATAGTAAGCTTTTGCATTTAGGAAAATAATTGTTTTACATACAACGTTCATCGGAAAAACAAAGGATAATAATATCACTATCATAGGCATATCCATCTGTAAGTCCGGGAGGAGGGTAGAGGCTCCTAATTTACCCCGTAGAGATATTTTTTCCACTTGAGATAAATTCCTTGGGACAAATTCAAAATCAAAATCTTGGGCAATGAAATTTCTTCTATTAAGTTCCTTATGAAACAGCAAGGTTATCTTTTCAAGGTAGAAAGTACAAAAATAATACCCAATGATAGTAGTAAATATTTGTGGCTGACCCAGTGCCAAGTGTTTTATAGGCACTTTTTATTGATATTTTTTAAGCCACTTAATTGAGGTATGATTGACATGTCGAAAGCTGTACGCTTTTAACGTATACAACTTGCTGAGTTTGGGGATAAGAATACATTTAGAAAACCATCATCATCATCAAGGCCATAAACATATTCATCACCTTCCAAAGTTTCCTCCTACTCTATTATTATTATTATTATTACTATTTCGACAAGCACTATTCTATTTAATAGTCTACTTAATCTTTATAAAAATCCCGATGAGCTAGGTATTATTATTACTCTCTCCATTTTAGAGTTAAAGCAACTGAAGCTTGCAGATTGCCCAAAGTTCCATGCCTTTTATTAGGCAGATTTGGGATTTAAACCTTCACCTATTCGAGTTTAGATATTAATTTCTTTCTTATGCTACTTCTCATCACAGAATAAGAGAGGGGACTCTAGGGAGTCAGTTAAACTTGAGATCAGAAACCTTCACAGTCAGACCTTGTTTTATTGTGCTTTACCTTTATTGCTCTTTGCAGATACTGTGTTGTGCCCAGATTGAAGGTCTGTGGCAGCCCTGCGTTGAGCAAGTCTGTCAGGGCCATCTTCCCAACAGCATTTGCTCACTTCATGTCTCTGTGTCAAAATTTTTCATTATTATATTTGAGAAGCTGATCTGTGATCAGTGATCTTTGATGTTACTACTGTAATTGTTTTAGGGCTCCATGAGCCATGCCTACATAGATGGTGAACTTGATAAACGTGCATGTTCTGACTGCTCCACTGACAGGCTGTTCCCCGTCTCTCTCCCTCTCCTCAGGCCTCCCTGTTTCCTGAGACACAACTATACTGAAATTAGGCCAATTAGTAACCCTACAGTGGCCTCGAAGCATTCAAGCGGAAGGAAGAGTCACATGTCTCTCACTGTAAGTCAAAAACTAGAAATGATTAAGCTTAGTGAGGAAGGCATGTCGAAAGCCAAGATAGGCCCAAAGCTAGGCCTCCTGCACCAAGGAGTTGGCCAAGCTGTGAGCGCAAGGGAAAAGTTCTTGAAGGGAATTCAAAATGCAGTGAACACACAAATGATAAGAAAGCAAAACAGCCTTATTGCTGATATGGGGGAAGTTTTAGCGGCCTGGATAGAAGATCAAACCAGCTGCAACATTCCCGTAAGAGCCTAATCCAGGCAAAGCCCTGATTCTATTCAATGTTAATGAAGGCTGAGAGAGGTGAGGAAGCTGCAGAAGAAAAGTCTGAAGCCAGCAGAGGCTGGTTCATGAGGTTTGCGGAAAGAAGCCGTCTCCATAACATCAAAAGTGCCGGGTGACGCAGCAAGTGCTGATGGAGAAGCTGCAGCAAGTTACCCAGAGGACCTAGCTGAGATAATTCATGATGGTAGCTACACTAAACAACAGATTTTCAATGTAGATGAAACAGCCTTCTATTGGGAGAAGATACCCCCCAGGACTTCCATAGCTAGAGAGGAGAAGTCAGTGCCTGGCTTCAAAGCTTCAAAGCACAGGCTTACTCTCTTGTTAGGGGCTAATGCAGCTGGTGACTAAAAGTTGAAGCCAGTGCTCGTTTACCATTGTGAAAATCCCAGGGCCCTTAGGAATTATGCTAAATCTACTCTGCGTGTGCTCTATAAATGGAACAATAAAGCCTGGCTGACAGCACATCTGTTTACAACATGGTTCACTGGATATTTTAAGCCCATTGTTGAGACCTACTGCTCAGAAAAAGATTCCTTTCAAAGTATTACTGCTCACTGAAAATGCACCTGGTCACCCAAGAGCTCTGAAGGAGATGGCAATGAGACTAATGTTGTTTTTATGTCTGCTAACACAACATCCATTCTGCAACCCAGGGATCAAGGATAAAACATTAACGGATGATGAGTTGCTTCTTATCGATGAGCCAAAAAAGTGGTTTCTTGAGATGGAATCTACTCCTGGTGAAGATGGTTAAAATGACAACAAGGGATTGGAATATGACATAAACTTAGTTGATAAAGCAGCAGCAGGGTTTGAGAGGATTGACTCCAATTCTGAAAGAAGTTCTACTGTGGGCAAAATGCTATCAAACAGCATTGCATGTTACATACAGAGAAATCATTCATGAAAGGGAGTCAGTCGATGCAGCAAACGTCACTTTTGTCTAATTTTAAGTAATTGCCACACCCACCCAGCCTTCAGCCACCACCCTGGTCAGTCAGCAGCCATCGACGTCAAGGCAAGAGCCTCCACTAACAGAAAGGTTCCAATTCGCTGAAGGCTCAGATGACGGTTAGCATTTTTTAGCAATAAAGTGTTTTTTAATTAAGGTATGTATATTTTTTAAAAAATAAATTTATTTATTTATTTTTGGCTGCATTGGGTCTTCGTTGCTGCGTGCGGGCTTCCTCTAGTTGCGGCGAGCAGGGACTACTCTTCATTGCGGTGTGCGGGCCTCTCATTGCGGTGGCTTCTCTGGTTGAGGAGCACAGCCTCTAGGCACGTGGGCTTCAGTAGTTGTGGCACGTGGGCTTCAGTAGTTGTGGCTCACGGGCTCTAGAGTGCAGGCTCAGTAGTTGTGGCGCACAGGCTTAGTTGTTCGGTGGTGTGTGGGATCTTCCCAGACCAGGGCTCGAATCCGTGTCCCCTGCATTGGCAGGCGGATTCTCAACCGCTGCTCCACCAGGGAAGCCCCCTAACAGAGAATTAAATGTCTATATTTGACTCAAATGTCGAAGCCGCCTTTCTCTTCCCGACTTTTATTAGAATGTTCTGGAATTTTTTTTCTGAAGCCAGCAAGAGGCATATATGCTATGTCTTCCAAATGAATCTGAACCTTTTGGATCACTGCTGGGGGTGCAGGAGGGTGTGAAAATCATGGGTTCCGTTCTGAGGATGCAGCAATCAAAAGAGTTTAGCCTTGTTTGTGGCTCTAAGCATACCTGAATGTTCCCATCTCTACATGCTTGTGAGGACAAATGTGGTTTTATGAATACTGACTGCAAATACAGACTTATTAATATTAATACTGATTCCCCTTGGCTCCCAGTTTCCATCTGCTTATACGGAAATATCAGTGCCTTGCAAATTTCCCCTCCCCGGGCATTTTGGGGGTCCTCAGGGCTGCCTTGCAGGTGTCTGTTTATCAGACTCACTCCCGGCTTGCTGTGGCTGCCAGCCAAGTGGGGTCTCTGAATATGCAGGCCCTAAATCTCCTAGGAGGGCTGTGCAGTGGTGTCATTACACCAGCTATAGCTGCCTCTGCCGCCTCAGTGTGGCTGAGCCAGAGATTTGCTGCCTCTGTGGAGCTTTCCACGACCCTGCTGGCCCTGACGGCCCTGCAGAGGTACGTCACTTCTGCTCCCATGAGACAGAGTTGTAGCTGCTGCTTCCAAAACCTCATTCTTGTGGCCCACTTAATATCAGCATCCATACAGCCCCCTTCAAGGTGAAAGGAAGACTCTGTTCCACAGCAAGGCTGCTTGGGAACTAAAGTGCCACGAGGCTGAAGGAACCAGCAGTTTCCACTCCCACTCATGGCTCTTCTGCCTTGCTGGGTTCATCATACCACAGGGGGGTTAAGTTCACAGAAAAGCTAAAACTACTATCTCCTCCCACCCTCAGGCCATGTTCCTGAGTCTGGCTGGTTATTCTGGAGATCATCTCCCCCATCATAAATTCATGCCCAGGGCACCGGGCAGCCCTCCCTGAAATCCAGCCTTCTTTGGGGCCTTACCAGCGTGTAGAACTTGTTTTATACATATCTGAACTTAAGTTGTGGTCAGGGTTAAATATGCCTCACCCCCACTTCCCAGTCCCCAAGTAAATATGTAGATATAAACAAATAAATGTGTGTGTGTGCACGCGTGTGCACGTGTGTGTATCTGATGTATCAAACTTTGAAATCTGGCCCAGCCAGGGACCCCTGTTACAGAAAATCAAAAGACTTTTCTGTTAATGGAAGGCTTGATTATGGTCTACTATGAAGAGAATTAGATATGAGAGAAAACTATATATTATGAGAAAATATATATTTTACATTAGTCTTTTATTTTGAGAAAAATTATATGGCTAATAATGGCTTTTATGATGATTTTAATAAATGCACCACAAATATTTTTTCAATGAATGAATAAAAATTAAAATATACCTTATTCAATACAGCATTTTTCATCCATTCAGCAGCATCTATTAAAATCATCATTGAAAAAACATTCGTTGTGCATCTATTATCTACCAGGCATTGGGGATATTGTGGAGATATGAGAGGTCCCTACCCTGATGGATCTCATATTCTATTGGCGGAGTAATAAACAAGTAAAGAAATACATATATAACTTTCGAGTTGTGACAATTTTCATAAAGCAAATTAAAGCAGACCAAGGGGGTACAGAGTGACAGCTAGGGAATGCTACTGTAGAGAGACAGGATGGAGACAGAAGGCCTCGCTAAGGATGTAACTTTGGAGGGAAGACTTGAAGGAAGCAAGAGAATGAGGCTTGTGCCAGTCTTGGAGGAGACAGGCAGAAGGAAAGCACGTGCAAAGGCCCTGTGGGTAGGTGAGGACAGAGGATGGATGGAGCTTCTAGGCTAGCATGGATGGGCATTCCTTTAGGTCAACTTTCAACCTGAATCACACTCTCCTCCCTCCTTCCCTTTCAGAAAGTTTAAGCATGCTGCCTGAAACAAGTCCATTAAACACCACCACCCCCAATAACAACAAAAATCACCATTTATGAAGATCTACCACGTTCCAGAGATTTTTACATAAGCCACTGACAATATTTAAAATAAACCTGGGAGGTAGGCATCGTAATCCTCATTTTACATTCATCACGTGACCTGCCCATGACCACATAGTTGGTAAGTGACTGAACTCAAATCTACTGAGCTCCAGAGCCCAGTCTATTGCCATCATTTACAAAGTTTGCAGTCCTCTCCAACTTCAGCCTCTTTCTTCATATTAACTATTCTGTACTAGGTGGGTTCTGAGGCTCAAATGAAGACCCATTGGGCAGGAAGAAGGAGAATACGAAAGGAAGGTGGCTGTGCAGGAAGCTGGGTAGGTCCCAGGTGATTATACTGCTTCCATCGACTTTTGGAGGCCTCCACTGAGACCCTGAGAGCGACCCCACAGTGGGAAGCCTTGCAGGAAGAAGTCGGGGGAGCTCGTCTGCCTCACTGGCCTGTGGGTGTCCAGGAGTTTAGGGCCTGGAGACTGGGCATCCCATGGCCTGTGAAGAGAATTTCCCCGGAGAGGGCAAGTTATGATAGAGGAGGGCCTGTCCACTTATAGATCCTACAGGTCTTCAGCCTGTACAGATCAGGCTCACCATGTCATTTGTTCTGTCCCCCCGCTCTGAGTGTCTATGGTGGTCAGTAGCTGAGAGCTTTCCATCTCCTGTGGGGAGTCCACTAGGACCGGTGAACTCCGTGTCCTGAGCTTGGGCCAGAAGCTCTTCTCTGCAGGCAGAGGGGTGGTTCTGCCACACCAAGCACCCTAGACCAGCTGGAGGAGGGGTCTTTTTCTTCTCGATTCTCTGCAGCGAGATTTGACGGTTGTGCAGGTCAGGACCCCTCAGGGATTGTGGTTGGGTGGAACCCAGGATTCTCTCTTGTAAATCCAGCTTAGACAGGTAGTGGGCATTCTCTCTAGTACCTTCTTGAGGACAGGAATCTGTTTTATGTTTCTGAAATCCCAACCATGCTCTTGGAGTCTCTCAAGTCCTCTGCCTCCAAATGGGAATCCTAATTAGTTAAGTACTCGTTATTCAAAGAATGTAATTGTTCACAAACCCAATCGTTTATTCATGACTCCTTGTGTTCTTTTGCCCTTTGGGCCATCCCATTCAATTATCTAATACACAGAATGTAATTGAACAGTTCACAGCATCTGCAGCTGCCTGTTCACTACTATTTGAAACAAAATCACACACTTGTAAAGATGAGTACAAGGATAGAGTAACTGCTATGAAGAACTATCCTCAAATTTTATGAGAGTAACATAGCAAAAGCGAAGGTCTCACTTACATAAGAGGGTACCATGTGTATTCTCACTCTTATGACTCTCCTGGGATCCTCCTTTCAAATTGCTGGCTCAGGAACCCAGGTTCCTGCCATGTTGTGGCTCCATCTTCCTCTAAGTCCTTGGAGTTCTCTCTGTTCAATCATCTAGTGGAGAAAGAAAAGGAAAGGCCACATATGTGAGGACTGTGGAGGGTCATGAAGGGGGCTTATATCCCTCTGTCTCATATTCTTTTGGTTCAGACTCAATGATTTGGCTGCATCATAGGCTGGAAAATGCAGCTTAGCTGGCTACCCTAGAGGAAAAAGAAGTGATTTGGTGAACAGTTGGTTAGCCACTGTAAATTCATGGTCACTAAAATCAACTGGGATGCTGCCTGCCCAGCATCCTCTGTTGCCCTAATCAGCTCTTTCTCTTCTATCAGTTATTTCAAATCTTAGTGTTTCCCAAATTTTGGACTCTACCATAATTCCCATTATTCTTTTTTTCAAAATAAGATATTTCCGGGCTTCCTGGTAGCGCAGTGGTTGAGAGTCCGCCTGCCGATGCAGGGGACGCTGGTTTGTGCCCCGGTCCGGGAAGATCCCACATGCCACGGAGCGGCTGGGCCCATGAGCCATGGCCTCTGAGCCTGCACGTCCGGAGCCTGTGCTCCACAACGGGAGAGGCCACAACAGTGAGAGGCCCGCATAACGCAAAAATAAAATAAAATAAAATAAAATAAAATAAAATAATTTCCGACATATGCAAAAGTATAAAGAAAGAAGCTCACCTGTATATCCACCACCCACTCAGGAAATAAAATATTGCAAAGACAGTTGAAGCTTTCTGTATATGTATCCCTGATTCTTTCTTAGCAGGTGATGTTGGCTCTTATTTAACAAAGAAAATAAAAGCCCACCATATTGTAACTCCCTCAGTGTTCTGCCATCAATAATACAAACATCCTTGCTTCCATCACCATTTCCTCCTGTTTTCGGTGGCTCCAGGAGCTCCCCTCTCCTTAGCCCACCCCTTCCACTTGCTCTTTTCTCTCTTCCTCATTATCAGAGAACTCACTCTTTTCTTATCCTCAATCTCTATGTATTCGGTCTCTTCCTTGTCATCAACACTGAATTATCTTCAAGTCTCTTCCAACTTACTTACAAATACCAAAGCCAACCATCACGGCTCTACGTAACTTCTTGCCCATCTCCAGGCTCACTCTGCTCTTCATGAAAATTCTCTGTGAAATGTCTGTCCACGCATACTTTAATCCACTGTAATATGGACTCATCCCAGTGCTCCAAGGAACCAATTCTCTCCTAGGCCTTTATGACCATTGACTCAAGCCAGCAGATATTTCTCAGTCCTTATCATCTTTGACCTCTTAGCACATTTCACTCCATGGATCTCCCTCTCCTTCCTGAAATAGTCTTTTTCCATGGCTTCCCTGGAACTATGTTCCACTTTTTCTCCTATCACTGTCTAGATCTTAGTACATTGATCCTCTACATTCCCTTAAATGTTGGTATTTCTTTGTGTTTTTTTTGTAACTACGAAAAGTTTATTGGTGCGTATCTTTCCATACTTTTTCCTGTGTACATATTTTTAATTTTTAAAAACAAAACTGGGATAATATTCTACATATTATTTTGGTTAAACAGATGATAGTTATCCATACAGTGGAATATCCCAGCCATCTTTGTACATCATTAAATATTCTTCAACATTATTTTTAATGGCAGCATAGTATTCCATTTTAATGATAACCATCAAAATGATGATATTTCTTAAATGTTTTTTCCTAGATCATTTTCCCTTCTCCCTTTATACATTTTTCTTAAGTGATCTCACCTACTTCTTTGAATTCTCCCCTTTTTCTTCCATATGTCATTTTCTTCTGAATTCTTGTCAGCCCCAAGCCCAAATCTCTCCCACCAAAACCAAACAAAAAATGAACAACATCATCAACAACAAAAATTTGTCTTTCAACCTTTGCTATGCCATGCACCTACTGTGCTACTCCTTCTTAGCCAAAATTCCTGATAATTACCTACAAATGTTCCTCCACTTCCTCACCACCCACTTTCTCTTCAGCCCATTCTAACATACTGGCTTCCACTCTCATCACTCCACCATGATGATTCTTGAGAAGGTCATTGGTAACCTTCACATTGCTAAACCCAGTGGGTATTTTTATCCATCTTTCCCCTGACCTCTTAGTAGCCTAAAGCCCGTGGAGTGAGTGCTTGTTAAAATAGCCTTAGACTCTCTGACATCACACTTTCCTTCCCCTTTTCTGACTACTCCCTCTATGCCACTCTGCGGGCTCATCTCAAAATATCTACCTTTCAAATATTGAGCTTTTCAAGGTTTGATCCTAAGAACCTTTTTTGTTAAAATTCTCAAAGTCTCCCTGCCCTTGACTTCAGTTACTATTTAAATCCTGATGATCCACAAGTTTATTAAATGTCTGATCAGATCTCCCTTCTGAACTCCAAACCTGTATATCCAATTTTCCCCTCAGCTTTGCCACTTGGATATTTTAAAGGCTTCTCCAATTCAATATTTCCCAAACTGATATCTTGCATTTTCTCTCTACATTTAGATCTCGTTCCCCAGTGTTTTCTGTTTCAATGAATGACACCATCATCCATTCAGATACACAAACCAACAGCCCCCACTCCAAATTATACTTAATAATTTCTCCTCCCTCTCCCTCTAATTCTTCTTGTTATCTTGTCAGTTTTGCCTCTTAAATATCTTGCAAATTTGTCAATTTCTTTCCATATCTACCAACACTCCTCTCTACATATCTTGTACCAATTTCCCTTCCCCTCCCACCCCCCCAAGATCCTGCCATACTGACTTTAGAGGCCTTTAAACTAGGTTCACTGCTCCTGTCCTGTTTTGTGGAACATTCTCTTTTTCTACTCCATGTTTCCCTATGACCTTGGAAACCCCTCTCATAATTCTGATCCCAGCTTAACCACTTTTTTTCCTCAGGGGATTGTTCCTCGATTCCTCAGACTGGATCAAGTTTCTTTGGTATATACTCATGGTTTACTGTACATTTCTTTCAGTACCTAAAACAGTATATTTATATTTGTGTGATTATCTGATCAATGTTGAGCCTTCTCCACTAGATTATATAGCCTAGTCTGGATTGCTAACCTCCCTACTCCTGGCACAGAGTTCAGGACATGACACGTATCAGGTGTTCAGTAAATGTTTAAGTGGTTTCAAGTACCAACTGTAGGCTGACAACTGCTAAACTATCTCCAACCCAAGTTGCTCTTCTGAGCTTCAGATCTATATAACCCACTGTTTGCTGGGCATCTCTGACTGGGTATCTCACTGGCATCTCAATCTTAACAAATCCCAAACTATGTTTCTTATCTCCTCCACTCCCATCCAAACCTCAATCTCTCCCTGAGTTTCTGTCTTGCAGAATGATTCCCCGCAACCTTTTATTTGCCCAAATTAGATACCAGGCATCAGCTTTGAAGTTTCTCTCTCCTTCATCTCTCACGTCTGATAAAGCACCAAGTCCTACTAATTCTACCCCTCAATTATGTTTCCAATCTGTCTGTTTCTACTCTACCTCATGGTCCCCATTCCAGTTCAGATTATGATCATCTCTAGCCTAGATCACTACAAATGGTGATCCCTTTACTGGCCTCCCTCCCCCTAGCTTTGTGTTCCTTGTAGTCATTAACCTTTACAAGCAGTAATATGTCAAAACTGAAATGCTGGTCATACATATTCTTCAACCCCCTAGAGAGCTTCCCATCACTTAACTCTGAAGGATCCAGTTCTTGCTTGCCTCTCCATCATCATCTTTCATTCTTTTCCCTCCATACTCCTTTCTCTATCCATCCTAGATTACTTCTAGTTTATTGAATGGACCCTGCTCTCTTATACCTTCAGATTTTCTGCATTAGTAAGTTACTGTTGCATAACCATTCCAAAACTTAGCGTCTTATAACAACAATCATTTATTATTTCCCATGGACCTATGGGTTAGCTGGGTAATTCTTCTGTTTGGGCCAGATTCATCTGATCTCCAGTGGACTAGCTCATTTGTCTTTACTCATTTAGCAGGCCAGGTGGGGGCTGGCTGGTCTGGAATGATCTGGCTCCCCTCCACGTAGTTCCCCACCTCCAACAGGCAAGCCCTGGTTTATTCCCATGGTGGTGGCAGAGTTTAAAAGAAAGAAAAAAAGAGAGAGAGAGCAGAAACATGCAAGGCTTCCTGATGCCTAGGCATGAAGCTGACATAATATGATTTCTGTTGCGTTCTATTAGTCAAAGCAAGTCACAAGGTCATCCCAGAATCAACGGGTTGGAAATAGACTCCACCACTGGATGGTAGGAGCTACAAACCCACATTGCAAAAAGATGGGTACATAAATGGGTGGAGAATCTGGGCCGTTTTTGCAATCAGTCTACCAAATCGACTTTATTTTCCTTTTGCAGAGAATACCTTTACCCCAGCCCTTCTCTTTAATAACTCATAATTCTCTCTGGTCTCAATTCAGGTGTCACTTCTGGGAAGCTTTCCTAGATTCCTCTAGATGTCTTTCCTCTGGACCTCACCATTACAGCACGTATATTAAACATCTGACTACTTATCTAACCCTCCATAAGTCTTTGAGGACAGCGTCTTATTTGGTCACTTCCTAGTACAATGCCTGGCAACAACAGCAGGGACTGTGATAGGTAAATTTAAATTTAAAATGTGCAATAAAAATCAATCAAGCTAGGTCTCAATAAGCAAATTTAAATGTAAAATGCACAATAAAATCCATCAATATCAGCATGTGCGTCCCCTGCCACTCAAATCTCTGATTATGGATAAAACAGCATCAAGTATTTTCCCCAACTCACCTTTACCCCTTTATTTTCCTTTCTTTTTTCTTCCTCAGTAGAAGCAAAAGAGCAGGATTTGAACTTTACTGTGTGATTCTACTCATGCAGGGTAGTCACAAACACAAGAATAATGGGCATCAATCTACCTTGTTTTCTTAGTGGGGCAGGAGTATTCATTTCAAGCCCCTTTTTTTACTGCACTGTTCTCATCGCCCATCTGATAAGAAGTAATGCACTGTTTTATCTATAAATTACTTTTTCTCAGGGCTCAGTAATTTTCATCACTAGTCTCATGTCTTCTGTGAATCCTTGATGTCTCACAACAGAGCTAAATCTGGTATTCATGGTGCAATCTCTAGAGCAGTGAGGCACAAGATGACTCCAACTTCCTTCAGTTGGCTGGCTTCTTTTTGCCATCTTATCACATTAATTTCCAAGTTGTTACTGACTTTTCTTAATCGCCTCTCTCTCTGTAATTACTTTCCTCTTGCTGTAGCAGCTTCTTCAACCACACACCTCACCTCACCCCATGCACAGGTTTCATGTGCTGCTGTATCTTCCTCTTAGGACATGGGAGTTGACAATTTTCTAGTCACTTTCCCATCCACCTATTTTCTTTTGCTTTCCCATCCACAAATTTTTTTCTCTCGCAAGTTATTATTATTTTAAGTATCTGATCCAACCGGAAATGCTAATCCCCCATCCCTATATAATTCATTTTAATAGCAAGTTGCGATGAAATGGGAAGTTATCGCTCTTATATCTTTAAGCCCATCAAGGCTTATACTGTCCACTCCTCACATGGATACACTCCCATGGTTCCCATCATTGCCACTGCAGCCCATCTTCTTGCCCCTTCACCAACTGCCCCTGAGGTCAACTACCATTTATCACAAAAGAGAGGATAAGCAATAAGAACAACCCATGCAAAAAGTATTTCTCAGAAACTCCCCACAATGACCATTAGAGTTAGTCAACTAGGACTCTGATTCAGCAAGATAACCCTTAGATTCTCAAAGTAATGGGATGAATGCTAAGTGAGCCACTATTCCCAGCCAGTAGAAGGTTCAGTATTCATAAATAATGCCGAAGTAGCCCAATTTACCTCTTAGACAAAGTTACTGGGTAGTCTTCAGTAAAATACTTGGCAAAGTTTCCTGGGTAGTCTTGAGAACCATGAGGGAGAATATAGATAGGATGATTCTATGGTTGCATAATTATGTGGATGGCTAATTATTCCTACACATAGAAGTTGATCAGTGGGGTTGGAAATGTTTTTTTTTTAAATAAAGGGCCAGGTAGTAATTATTTTAGGCTTTGTAGGCTGAACTACTCAAGTCTACTATGGTAGCCCAAGAGCAGCCCTAGGCAATACATAAAAGAACGAGCATGGTTGTTTTCCAATAAAACATAATTTACAAAACAAGCACGGGCTGAATTTGGTCTATGGGCATAATTTGTTGACCCGTGTCTTAGGGTCTAAGCTACCAGGGGACATGACTATCTCTTGCAAGTTTTAGTGACCCATACAGCATAGAATTCAAAACCTTCAATCTGCAACTGGACTGTCGTCTTTAATTACTGGACCTCACAGCACTGTATTAGTGTTCACACTTGCTGATGCACACATGTTCACACACAGATGCTCAGTCACCATAGAGTGGTTTTCTTTTATTCAGGTTAGTATCATATATCCTTCGAGAGAAAAGAAACATTGAGCCCTTTTTTAACAGAAATCAGTGCAGATTAAGAATTCATCTACACATAGACGAGCTCATAAAAAAAGTAAGACAACATTAGCAGTTAATTAGAAATTAATGCTAAATGACGTTCTTAGATTAAAGCAACTACATCACACTTGAATTGTTAATATGGCAATTAGCTTAGTCACCTACAAAGTACTTGTTAATAAATACTTCATAAAGACTTCTGTTAAATGAGAGTACAGCAGGTTTAGAAAATGTACGTTTATATGGTCTTTAAAAATGTACTTAATATGCTTGCTTTTTAAAAAGTCTAGTCATGGTACCTTCTTGAAAGAATTCATGCCACAGCTAAATGTGAAATATGTTTTTCCTTTCTGAAACTAAAGCCAATACTTTACAGTAGTGGTTCTCAAAGTATGGTCTGCAGACCAGCAGCGTCAGCATCGCCAGGGAACTTGTTAGAGATGTCAACTCTTGGGCTTCACCCAAGACTTACTGAATCACACACTGTGAGGTGGAGCCCAGAAATCTGTGCTTTAACAAGCCTTTCCAATGATTCTGATACAGTTCAAGCTTGAGAACTACTGCCTCACAACCCTGAGGATTAACTGCAAGTAAGGTTCAGCTGCGCGTGTCCTAGACTGTGTGCATGGGGCAGTGGGTCCTACTATGTCAGGTCCTACTATGTCACTGTGTTGGAATCACCCGGGGTACGTCATAAATACTGATGCCTGTGTCCTATGCAGAGATTACGTTTAATTGGTCTGATGTATGGCCTGGGCTTTGAAATGTTAAAAAACTTCCCAGATGATTCTAACCTGCAGACGTGTTTAGTAAACATTGGAGTAGAAATCATACTCCAACCCAAACATGGCAGAAAAAGCTATTTTTGATGGTATGGAGGATGGCTGTCTGCTTCTTAGTTCCCTCCCAGGTTAGATTTAGCTGTGTTTTTGTTGAAAGATGCTTTATTTTCTGTATTTGTCTTTGGGAAAATCCTAGGTTCTTAATAGCATCAGCTTAGACAGGCTCTTTGTGAGGCTGTAAAGAGTGGTATATAATTGTATGGTTATACACCTGTACTCTTGTTTTGCATACATTAAAATATAGTTTCTTTTATCCTTAAAACATCTACACACACACACAGACACACACAGACACACACACGCTTATCTGTTATGCTGTAAGTCCATAGTGGCATGTACACCATGCCTTTTTGTTAATCTGACATATAGGAGACAACGAATATTGTTTCCAGATTACCAGCCATTTACTAGACAAGCAAAAACGAAACAAATGAATCCAGCAGTCAACTCAAGAAGCAAATAATAAGAAATATAAACGAAAGGAAAGCAGAAGAAATTCACTCACAAATATAGAAAGACATCAGTAAATGAAAATGCAGAAAAAAAATTGCCATGTTTTCCTTAAAAATGAGAAAAAATAGATGAACCACTAACTGGTCTAATTAAGAAAAAAAGATGAAACTCAGCAAACAAAATTAGGAATACAATAGGAGCATCATATATACAGAGGAACAGAAAAGAATTATACAAATATTCTACATACTTCTATGCTAATAATTTTTAAAATTTGGATAAAAAGGAAAAATTTCTAGGACTACACAGTTGTAAAAAGATGATGCAGAAAGAAGGAAAATGTTTAAATAGCTCAGTAACTATAGGAGACAGTGAAAAAAAAAGTTTTCACAGGTACATTTTTTCAAATCTTAAGTTTCAAATATTCCTAAACCATTGAGACAGTTCCAGGGAATAGTGAAAAAAAGGAACATTTCATCTTTTTACAAAGCCAGAAGCTACAGTGATGCTGACAAGCACACCTGACATTCAAAAAGATTTTCACAGGCTGGAGAGAGCAAAGGAGCAGGGGAGGGAGAGAGAGAAACTGGGGATTTCGCAAGGACTTCACAAAATGGATCTAAGGAAAACTAAATGTTATTAGCCCAAGTGGGAGGCCAGGAAAAGGCCTTGAGCCTCTGGAGCTCCCATTGTTGCGGGATGAATGGCCTGGGGGATCAAAGTATTTCCTTGATTCTAAATCTCCATTGACTGTAAAACCATCAATTTAATTATAGATACTTTAGGGATAAAACAAACTACATTGAATTAACCCAAAATTAGAAAACACGCATTCATATACTAATATACCACCGTCTCAATATCACCAGATTGCGTCTAAGCCTTCTTCACACTGCAGAATCTAAAACTTCCTGGGACTCATTTTCAGCGGCTGCAGTGGTGAACAGCACACAGTGATGGGCTGATTTCAACATCTGAGCTGCTGGACTTGACCTCCCCACCAGCTTTAGGATGACAGTAAGTGTGGAGAACTATCTAAGAATACCAAGGCTGTGCCTGCATTTCTTATTTGGTTAAACTCTCGCTTCTGATTCTTTCGTTTAATCAAATCCCGTATTCGCTGGAAGAGATTCAGCTTCCGTTGAAAGTGAGCCAGAAGCTTTAGACTAATAGCTCTTTGGTGCCTGGGTAATAGTCCCTTCTCACATGTGTAGGAGCCACACCAACCGCTCTTGGCTTTCAGAATCCTATGGTCTCTGCTGAGATTTTTTATTTCTACTGCCTTTGTTGTCCTGGTATTTTCACAAGAAATCTATTTGCACAGTAATGTCTCTTTCCAATGCAGCATGAGTGGAATATTTTTAAAAGTCATTTTAAAAGACAATTAAAGTAACTACTGCCCAAATCTTTGTTTGTAATACCATTCTCCAATAAAAGGAACTAGGGCTCTTTGGACAAATAGTTGATTCTAGGGCTGGGGCAGGAAATACACAAGTCTGGAGCATCTGGTAGAGGTAGAAATAAAGGAAATGCTTAAAAAAACCCCACAATGATGGGAGTATGTCGAGGGATGCAAGAGTCAACTGAAGGAACTCCCAATGGACGAAGCTGGAATAATTTGAGCAACAAAATAAAGCAGTATAGGATTATTATCCAAAGTATAGAATAAATATCCATGAGTCCATATGGATATAAACAAATGGTTGGATGACTAAGTAACTGACTGAGTAACTAACTAGAGGAAAAGCAGCAAATCCCCCCAGGCATAAGAATTTCAAATAATTTATGTAGATACTCTGCCCTCAAGGAGGTGGAACATTATTCCCCACTTCTTAAGTTTGGGCTACACAAAGTGACTTCCTTTGTAATCTAATCAGGAGACAAACATCAGACGAATTTCACTAGAGAGAAATTTTACAAAACAGTTGACCAGTCCTCAAAACTGTCAAGGTCATCAAAAACAAGGAAATTCTGAGAAACTGTCATAGCCAAGAAGAGCCTAAGAAGATACGACAAATAAATGTAATGTGGTATCCTGGATGGGATTCTGGAAAAGAAAAAGGACATTGGGAAAAACTAGGGAAATGTGATATGGACTTCAGTTAGTAATAATGTATCACTATTGTTTCATTAGTTGTGACAAATGTACCATACCAATTAGAGAAACTAATAATAGGGGAAAGTGGTTATGGGGTATGTGGGACTCTATTATATTCCAACTTTTCTGTAAGTATAAAACTATTCTAAAATAAAAAGTTTATTTAAAAAAACAAGGATGTAAATATAAATTAAAATTCAACTGTGTGTACCACGTTCAAAGCAAATATCTAAACGGTGGTGGCAATCAGATGAATGGATTCCTTTAATACATGGCTAAATTCAAACATTCAGGCTAACAACGCAGATTTTCTTTCTCCTCTGACATCATGTTTTAGAATGCATACTGATTTCACAAATATTAAAATCTAACAAAAGATCACTTAGTGTTAAGGATAATTAATTTTAGCATTTATTAAGTGCTAACGGAAGAATATTTATTTTTGTGCTGTGAGCTCCTAAAGAGTACGACTGGGTTCCATTCATCTCTGTCTGCACCCGACAACACGGGTGGCTCAACTGTATTTGAAGTACGTGACGCTGAATGCATAATGGCATAAATTTACTGAATGATTAATAAGGGTGCCCGGCTCTGCCCGTAACAGGGAAGAGCTAAATCGGACTCCATGTTCGATCTGCTTCATTGACTTTAACCTTTGCTTTTCGTTGCTTTTGTTATCATAATCATACGTAATGGCCTGCCTCAGGGAACCCTGCCCCTCTGCCTGAATGTTAAACTAAAGTGCCTTTGTTCAGCTCCCAGGGAGACAGTCTGACCCCTCCCACCTGTGGGTGGCTGCAAGAAGGAAGAAAGTAACACATCCCCTCCCCGAGGCTGGCCATTCCAGGGGATATTTGCAAAACTTACGGCCTTTTAACTTTACGTCCTCATCTCCTCCCGCTCTGTGTGCTATAAAAGAAACTGGCATCCAGACTCCGATAAGATGGTTTTTCGGAGACTCTAGTATGACATCTTCTCGGTCTGCAGGCTTTCCCGATAAAGTCGTCTTCCTTGCATCAACACCTCGTCTCCGATATATTGGCCTGTTAGTGGCGAGCAGAGCGAGCTTGGACTCGGTAACATGCCCACCAGGGCGGTTACAGAAATGGAGACGTGAAACCGAGCAGGACCTTGCGGGGCTCCTGGGCACAAAAGCCTTTCTGTGTCCCCCATGGTTTTTTTTCGCCGTGCAGCTTGCGGTAGTTCCCCCACCAGGGACTGAACCTGATGTCGAAAGCTCAGCCTCTCTGTGCACCGGTGCCGAATCGAATCTCGAAGTCAGAGTTTTGGGTGAAGTAGTAAAGGACCGCTTTATTGCTTTGCCAGGCACGGTGGGACACCACAGGCTCCTGCCTCGAAAAACTGAGTCCCGACCCAGGGGCGTTTGGTGAAGAGTTTTATAGCAACGATTCAAGGGCGGGGCTGCTGACAAGATTAGGGTCTCAGGTGGTGGGTCTCCTAAGCTTGATGAGCTTCTCGGGCCCCTTTACTCTCGCCTCAGGTGTTTTCCTGGCTGCTCATCCCTTGATTAGAAACTGTTCACATCTGCCCTTTGGAACTCAGGGAAGGTCATGGAGGCTGGAGTCTTGCCTACAAGAAACACGGGACAAAAAGGGACTCTGTGCCCAGGAGCCCCACAGGACCGCACTCGGTTTCAAACTCTTACCGTCAGCAGTGAAAGCCTGGAGTCTTAACCACTGGACCACCAGGGAATTCCCCCGCCCCCAGTTTCTTGATTACAGGCAATAGGCTTCATTCAGCCCCCCTGACCTTCCCTGAGTTCCAACAGGTCAGTGCTAATTAGGGAAGGGAGGGGATGCGGCGACAAGGGAGGAACAGTCAACAGAAACAACAGTGCTGCCTTGGGGCAGGGTCCTGGTTCCCCTCAAGGGACACACATAACAATATCTTTGAGCTGTTCAGCAGATACTGAAACCCCCGCCAGGTGGGACACGTTAACTGCATGCTGCCCACAAGCACGTAGACCCCAGACCAGCTGGAACCAGAAGTTTGATGATGCTGACGCCCACTTACCTCCCCACCAGCCAATCAGAAGAACGTCCACGAGCTGATCACGCCCTCTGTGAACCATTACTATCAAACTTCTGACTACCCCCTCCAGGTGGGGACACACAGTTTTGAGGGCACGGGACCGCTGTGGCCCCCTTTGCCTGGCAAAGCAATAAAGCTATTCTTTTCTACTTCACCCAAAACTCTGTCTCCGGGAATTAATTGCATGTCGGGGGTACAGAGGTCTGATATCGCTTCAGAAGGAGTAATAAAAGGAACACAAGCAAACTCATACACATACAGCAGCAGAAATTCTGCTTTGACACTATTTTCTTAGGGTCCTTTGTTTACGTAAGTGGTTTTGGTCTAATTTTACAGGTGTGCTCTTTCAGATGTCAAATTGATTTTCTTATGATTGTTCTTTTGAGTTATTTTTTTATGCTCAACAAAATGGTAATTTAGAACTATTTCACCAAAAGCATTTGTAAGATATATTTAAATAAAACAAATATGGGAAAAACAACAAAAACCCCAGAAGCTTCAAATTTTCTTGAGGACATCTGGAGCACTGTCCCCCAGTATCTGCCAGGCATGCTGGAGGGACTGTGGCTTCTGGGGATGACGATTCTAAATGAGATGAGTCAAAGAAGAGTTTAAAGTTTTGTGGCAAACTGAGTGTTGTTAAATTGTCAAAGAAGACTTTAATCTTTATTTGCAGATCTTCTCCTTCAGTGACCCCATTCCCACAAACCCACCTTCATTCTCCCAGTGAACCCTTTCAGAAGCCCATGGTCCATCTGGATCCTTCCTTCTCCACATTTCAACAGCAAATTAATCACAATATCTTGTACTTTCTAAGCACAAAGCTTCTCTTGAATTTGCCCGCTTCTAAAGGTGGTGACTCCTTTTGTCTGAGTGATCACTGTTCACTAACGGATTGCTTTTCTTTGATTCTTGTCCTTTCTGATCCACTGCCACACAGGAGCCAAAGGGATTGTTAGCAAATGCAAATTGTATGATGTCATTCTGAATGACTTCCTGTTGTTCTTGGCAGAAAGCTTAAAACCTTTCCGCAGCCTCTCCCTCCTCTGTAGTGAACCTCACAGGGCAGGGCCCAGACCCCTCCCTTCAGGATCCAGGCATTCATCTCCCACTTGATGATGCAGGGCTCACAGCTGTCTCTCCCTGGGAATCACGCTCAGTTGGGATTATCATCCAATGACTGGTCAATGGTGGGATGTACAAAGGTCTGTCCCCCTTGCCTCAGTGTGGGACAACCCTGAAGGGCGATCCCAGCTCCCCTTGTTATCTGCCGAGTCCTCTTCTGCAAAAATGTTGAAGTCCAAATTCTCCCTCTGCTCAATCCTGCTCCTCCTGACCTCCTTTAGAGGCTGTTCCCCTGAACCCAGTTTAAGACACCATCAACTCTCTTGCCTCACCCCTCCCTCTCTGCATGCAATGCATCCTCTGCTCCATCTCTGTGGCGACCTGGATTCCAGTCCTGCGTCTGCACCAGCTGATGGAGCCGAGGCTCATCATTTGACATTTACTCTTCTGTAACAGAAGGCATTCTAGATGAGAGAGTCTTAAACTTTCACATACCTACGAATCACACCGGTCTTGCTGAAATGCACGTGTGGATTTTCTGAGATCCTGCATTTCTAATAGCAGCTCCGAGGTGATACTGATTCTCCTGGTCTATAGACCACACTCTAGGATTAAGAGTCGAGAAATTCTCTTAGATTTGTTGCAGCTGTACTAGTTTGACAGGTAGCAGCACAGAATTCTGGATCAAAAATTCTGCGGTAACAGAGAATTGGTTTCAAACCCCGGCTCTGCCCCCTCCCAGCTATGTGGCCTTGACCCGGGTATTCAGTCCAAGCCTCAGTTGCCTCATTCACAAAATGGGAGGAAATGGTGCCAACTCTTGCATACCGGTGGAGACTGAATGATATAATACAGGCAGAACACTTGGCACAGTGCCTGGCACATGGCCCTCAAAAATCATCAGCTTCGGGCTTTCCTGGTGGCGCAGTGGTTGAGAGTCCACCTGCCGATGCAGGGGACGCGGATTCGTGCCCCGGTCCGGGAGGATCCAATGCGCGGAGCGGCTGGGCCCGTGAGCCATGGCCGCTGAGCCTGCGCGTCCGGAGCCTGTGCTCCGCAACGGGAGAGGCCACAACAGTGAGAGGCCCGCGTACCGCAAAAACAAAACAAAACAAAACAAAAAAAACCACATCAGCTTCATACTGTAACCACACATCAGCATCCCAGTCCAGAACGTGCAGACGGCTATCATGGATCAGTTCCTTGAGCCGCAGCCAGACATTCAGATGGGCACTGCTGGTAGCACCATCTCTGAACTCGAAGTGGTACAGAGCTGCAGAGACGAATCCAGAACAAAACTGACTGTTTGGGTGCAGAGAGGTGAAGAGGGGCTCTATCCAACAGAAGAGCAAAAGCTAGGAAGGGAGATAGCACTGCTTTCTGGAATTTTCCATGTCATGTCACAAGTAAAGAAAGGCACATAAGTCTTAGCTCCTGGTCGTTCTGTGTTCTGTGAGTCAGATGACCTAGGAAGTGGGGAATGGACTCCTCGCAGAAGCAGAAGAGAACCCATCATATAAAATAGATAATCATCGAGGACCTACTGTATAGCACAGGGAACTCTACTCAATATTCTGTAATAACCTATATGGGAAAAGAATCTGAAAAAAATAGATATATACGTATGTATAACTGAATCACTTTGCTGTACACCTGAAACTAACACAACATTGTTAATCAACTATACTCTAATATAAAAAAATTAAATAAAAAAAAAGAAGTGAACTCATCACGTTATTCGTCTTTTCTGCCCTTTGTGCTTTGTAGCCCCTCCCGGAATATACCCTTAAGACTCATGCTGGATTTAATCCTAGCAATTGTATGTATGATCAAAAAACCAATAGCCCCCAGACACAGCATTAAATAGGACTCCGTGGCCTTAACATCTTTTCTTTGATTCAGAGCAAAGGAGCTCTATCAACAGGAAGCACCGTTGTTTTCTCTCAGTAGGGATGGCTGAGAGCAGCAGCTGTTGTATGAGCCAGCATACCGACAAAGGGACAAAGGGACAAAGGGACACACCCTGGAGCTGTGTGAGACAAACAGGCAAACAGCGAATGTCTTTCATTCCATTTCAGCCAAGATCAAGTGCAGATGGGCTGGAGAGGCAAGGCCACACTCAAGGCAGCAAAGTTGGGGGTTGGGGGGTGGCATTCGGGGACGGGGTGGGTAGGAAGCTGCCTAGCAAAACTGCTATGCCTCTGAGTCCTTGGTAGTCCCTAACCTGAGCAAACACACTGTCAGAGGAAGGGCAAAGGTAAGGCAGGCCTGAGTGAAATAATTCTGTTTTTAACTGGTGAAAGGAGATTGACATAGAGGAGGGCACATTTTGCAAAAGACCTACAACACCTCTGGAAACACAAAGAAAGGGGAAAAGGGAACATGAAATTTACCTGAGCCGGTTATAACAGTCCTGCTTGCTTTTCAACAAGTTCAGTTGCTGCTAATGTTTCAGTCATCTACTAAGAGCAATGTGTTCACTGTTCTAAATGAATGAAATTTTCCTATACTCACAACTCATTCATTCATTCATTCAACTTCATTTCTAGCTTCCTCTACTGCTACATGTGGCCAAAGGATGGGGTCCTCACCGATGGAACACAAGCGGAAGGGATACACTCCAAGCCTGGCCCATACAACCTTCTCTCCCACAGTCCTTACTCTCTTCTTCATTTGACTGCAGAACAGAGAAGATCTGAAGAATCTTCTGGAAGACTGAGCCACAAGACAGGAGACTGAGTCATTAACTGATTGAATGGAGTAGAGTTCAAATGCTCAACTGATTCCACGGCCCCATTATATGCGTGAGAAATAGACATTTATTGTGCTAAGCCATTTCAATTTTAGTGCTGTATGCTGGGTAAGACCACTAAATTGAATGGCTTATTTGGGAAATTCTGTTTTCATATGGTTGGAATGTTAGATGGCAGGTGAGACTTGACAGGCAGCAGACAACTGAGGGGCAGGGGTGGGCAAACTATGGCTTGTGGGTCAGTTCTGACCTGCTACTTGTTTTTGTATAACCTGTGAACTCATAATGGTTTTTGTATTTTTAAATGGTTGGAAAAAGTGAAAAGAAGAAGAATATTTTGTAACATGAAAATGATATGAAATTCAAATTTCAGTGTCAATAACTTAAGTTTCATTGGAATACATCCAGCTCATTCATTTATATATCGTCTACGGCTGCTTTGGCACTACGATGGCAAATGGCAGAGGATGAATAGTTGTGACAGAGACCATATGGCCCACAAAACCTAAAATATTCACTATCTGCGTTTTTACAGAAAAAGTTTGCCAACCTCTGCTTTAGAGTCTGGACTCGATCATGTGTGATAGACCACATTATTGTTCCCATTCTTCACTTCTCCTTGAATCCATACTCTTGTCACGTGACTTTGAATTTCACACCACTGGGTGGAGTATGTTTTTCTGCTTCAATGATGCTGGGCTTGGGCCATGTGACTTGCTTCAGTCTATGGAACATGAGCGATAGTGCACTTGTTCCAAACCTTGGCAATAATAGAAATTACATGTTTTTGCTTTTCCTTCTTGTATTTCTGTCATTGTCACTAGAAGGACACATCCCTCATAGCATAAGAATAAAAGGAATGTGGAGCAGAGCCACTGGAACTGAACTTCAGACACAGAATCTGAACCAGAGCCATTCCAGCCAATTCTCAGACCTATTAGAGGGTGAACAAATGTTTATTGTTGTATGCCAGTGAGCTCTGGAATTGTTTGTTAAGCGGTAGAAGCCGATTGATATATCATGTAGCTGCTGAGGAGAGAAAACACTCAGATGCAAGCCAAGGCACACTTCCTCATAACCAAACGTTAAAGAACATTAGCAAGTTAAGGTTGCAGAGACCTGATGCTAAAGGCATTTTATTAGTCATATGGAAGCCCGGTTCGAAAGCACAATCACAGTGAATTCAGGCAGAAAACATTTGACTCTTTCTCCTTTTCTTGAGATCTGAATAAGGCCTCTGACATTCCTTCCCTAAAGTTAAGTGGTCCTATATTTGCATAGAAATTGTCTTTTTCTTCCTTTTACCACAACTAATATTTGTTTTGGTGTACCACTGCTACGTCTTCAATGGCTCTCGAATAGGGATATGTCCCTTCCCACAGTCTGACCTGTCATAGTTTTGGAGCTTGAGAATCTCTAATTCATCTATCCCAGGAAATTCTCAAATATGAATCATTCTCTGAACTAAGAAAGGAGATGAGGTAAAACACTAAAAGTGTCCCTTCCGGGTTTCTTGGCTAATAATCTATGTGGGTTGTCTTGGTGACTGGAGAAGAGATGGAGAACAGAGCAGAGACTAGAGAAGATATTGTCATACTGGGACCTATAAAACCTTTGTGAACATCTGCTTCTCGGAAATTAACTCAGGAAATGGCATCATTCACTGACTTGGTTTTCTGGGTATCATAAGGTTAATGAAATCCCCTCAAGATTCTACAAACTGGGATTATTTCTTTTTTCCTCTTATCCCAGAGTCTTAGGGGTCATGGCTAGGAGAAGAAGCATCCTGGGCATGGTAATATTAAAATTTTAAATTTGATATGTGCTTATTTATTTGTTATATCAAAATTTCCCACTTCTTTTCAGTTGCCACCTGCCCTCTCACCACCAGAATTAAGCAAATAAGACAGGCAGACACATAAAAGCACAATCATACTCAAAATAACTAAATCACAATCTCTGGGGGATGACACACAGGCATCAGTATCTTTTGAAACTCCTGCGTGATTCCAGTGTGCAGATCAGTTTGAGAACCAGTGTTCTGAGCCTGTTCTTGGTAAAGCAGCATTCTCCTCATCATAGGGGCACAAAGAGACTATCACGCCATTGTAAGAGCTGGGGACATTTAGTCCAGATCAAGACATGTATCAGCTAAGATATTTTCAGTTTCAAAGTAACAGAAATCCTGATTCACACCAATTCACATAAGGCCATTTGCAGTGTCACACACATGGAAAGTTCAATGGCATGGCAGGATTCTTTCTGTCTCTCCATGCTGCCACTCATGGTGTCATCGCTGTCTACGAGAGCATTCCAGAAGCATCTGGGGCTATACGCTTTCCTTTCAGGTTCAGTCCTAGAGAGAAAGCTTTCTTTCCTTCAACGACTGGACAGTGTCCTGCCTTTGCTTTGATTGGATCAACTTAGGTGTGTGCCACCCTCATCCACATAGTAACCAATCACCAGCTGTCTTAGCTCAGGCTGCTATAACAAAATACTACAGACTGGGTGGCTTCAGCAACAGAGATTTATCTCTCACAGTTCTGGAGGCTGGGAAGCCCAAGACCAAGGTGCCAACAGATTCAGTGTTTGGTGAGAGTCCATTTCCTGGGTTGTAGATGGCTGCCTTCTCGCTGTGTGCTCACACGGCCTTTCTCTGGTGTATGCATGTGGAGACAGAGGGCTCTTATACCTCCTCCTCTACTTATAAGGCTACCTCATGATGGCATGAGGGCATCACCCTCATGACCTCCTATAAACCTAATTACCTCCCAAAGGCCCACCTCCAAATACCATCACACTGGGGGTCAGGACTTCAATATATGAATTTGGGGGGCACACAAACATTCTGATCATAACACTAGCTAACTGGCCAGGAAGGTCTTTACAGATTGGCTTAGAGCTAGGTTACAACTCATCCCTGAACCAATTACTGGGACGAATGTTTGGTTTAGGCCAATTAGGCCTCACCATTAGAGCCGGCACAGAGAATAATTCCATTCAGAAATCCCAGCTGCTCCACAGTAGGATACGACTGGGTCCTGTTAAGAAGGGAAAGGTATGGAATAGCTGCTGGTTAGGCAAAAAGCAAATATCCACTGAAGAGTAGAGACAAAGCAGAAGATGCTTGAGGTGCTTCACTGGTTCCCCTTTGGCAGCAGAATACCATTGGATTTCTCCTGAGAAGAGGAGGCCCTTCCACACATTCTTTTCCAAGTTGTGAGCCATGCTGACGGATGATAAGCATCACCAAAGTCTGATCATTCCTGATGTTTTGGATTTCTTCTGTCTTCTTAACCATTCTAGGAAGAGGGGAGCAACATAGCTATTTGCCACCCAGGCGGCCAGAATGTACCAAGGAGTCAGGAACTCCTCATTCATGGGCCCAAGAGAGCTGACTGCTTCCTTATGATAAAAGCAATGGTGATTCTCTACCCCATTGGGAAGATGTCAAGCCACCCTCTGAATATCCTCAGCGATCCCTCAGCCTCCGTAGAAGAGGGCAGCTACTCTCCTTGTTTGATTCGAGTAGCGCTCTGAAGAGTAGGAAATTGAAAACCACTAGAGATTAGCCTCTTGGGTGAGGTAGTTCCCCAGTCAAGATGGAAACACTCTTTGGATTTATCAAGTAAGTCATTAACTTCTATAAACCTTTTAGTGTGGATCATAGAAAATCAATCTTATGTCTTCTAAGAGAGTTAAAAAAGAGCAGGACTAGTGGACAAGTTCTCAACTTGAGCTGCACATAGGAATGTCCAGGAGATTAATTAAATCAGAAACTCTGAGGGTGAGACTCTGGTATCAATCTTTTCAAGCTTTAATGGAGATTCCACTGTACAGGTTAGATGGAGACCTGGTCTTGGTGAGGGCTTTTGGGACGCCTTGGATGGATGAAGCACCTGGAAGGCTTTGGAAGCTGGACAGTAAAGTAGGTGGGGTGGGATTGGGATAGAACCACAAGGAAAGACAGTGGTGGAAAAGGAGTTTGGGTACCAGAAACGATCTGTACCAAAAGAATACATATCTCTATCTTCACACTCCAGCCTTGGTGTATTCATAGTCTGTTTCTGATGAAATGATGTGTCGAATTCCCTGGTATGCTCTTCTCAAACTTTAATGTTCTAACATCCCTGGGGACATGTAAAAATTCAGATTCTGATTCGGTAGGTCAAGAATCAGTCCTGAGATTTCTGCATTTCTAACGATCGCTGAGGTGCCGTTGCTGCGGTTTTGCAGATGAAATTTGAGTAGCAGTTATGCATATTACAGTATGTATGTATACATACAGTATGTATACATACAGCAGTATGTATATTACAGGAGGGAACCATTTTGCCTGCTTTAGGGTACCAGCGCTCTTTCCCCCTATAAACTTATAAATCAAAAAAGATATTGAAATTTGACACATTTCCTGCTTATTAAAGATTGAACATGACCAGATAACACATCTCCCTTGTAGGGGAGGAAAAAATTCTTTCCTCTACCTCTCTTAGGTTCTCAGCTACGTCTCCATGACAAAATAAAGATTAAACAAGAGACAAGCACACAAATTTATTTAATGTATTTTTTACATGACTTGGGAACCTCAAAAAAGGAAATGAAGACCTGAAGAAACAGTTACATTTGAGTGTTTCTATATTAGGCTTGGTGATGAGTGGAAAGTCGTGGAAAAATATGACAGGACAAAACGGTATGAGCTAAGGGTAGTCAACTCTGGGAAACTTAGCAAGGCCTGTTGGTTCAGATTCCTCTCGGTGTCCCTCCATCTGCGGACATCAGGATGCTCCTTTCCTCCGAGTATCCGGAGGGTACTTCTCACAAGAAGATCTTATGATCTGTTTCACGGGAAAGTCAGAGAGTCCTTCCAGCACCTGCCATTTCTCCAATTCCTTCTGTTTAAAATATTCCGTAAGTTAAGGTGCCATATTTTGAGGTAGTGTGTCCTGAACCCCATTACTTCTTGTCCCACTGTCTGGCCAGACGTGTCCACCTACAATAAAATCTCAGGGTTCCATTTGCACCATCTAAGCCATGCTTCACTGTTAACCTGGCTTTTCTGATTTAATCCTGTGGAGTTCCTGAGGGTTCATATGTACTGAGACTGAAGCTCTGAAGTTGACAAAGAATAGCCAGGGACACAATAAAAGAAAGAAATGCTTTCAGAAGGCTGTCCCATGTCCCCTTGGAACCAATGATGCATGCAACAAAAAGAAACGGGGTGTGGGTGGGATAGATTGAAGTCAAGGACCTTAAAGGCTCCAATGAAAGGAAAATACATGGTAGAAAGTTGAATTACTCAAAAAGCTAACAGCAGGATTTCTCATTTGCCTAGCAAAACGGACATTCTGAATTAAACATTAACATCAAATTGAGCCAGTGCTAGTGATGTAATGCTCAAATAAATGAGTTTTACAAAAATCGTATTCTTTAGAATGCCAGCTTCCTACCGCAATAGGCATTTTAGTCCAACTTGTCCTCTCTCTGGATCAAAAGGAACATTCAAATTTTTAAGGTAATGCAACAGAAGCTTCAGATTTCTCCAAGGGCCATTTATAACAATAAGCATAGGCTAGCAATGCCTTCTTATCCAGGAGACCATAATCTGAATTTGAATTGAAATTCAATAAAGTAGCATTTGGAATGCAAACAGGAAAGTAATTAAGGTAACAAAAAAGGATGTAAAAGTATATGATTCTCTGAATGCATCCTAAAATCTCTTTGGTCTGAAGAGCCCCTCTAGCTGGAGCCTGTGCAGAATAAGTTGTGCTAATACAGAAGCAAAAAAGCAACAAGATTTTTTTAAAAATTTCAGTTCTTTAATGTTCTTTCAAATTAGCATGCTGATAATGCAGAAATCTTTGCAATGAAATGGAAGGATAAAAGCAGTGCACGCATACTTATTCCAGAGAAACTTCTCCGGGATGAATTAGCTCTCTCAGTCAATAAGCATGGATTGCGACGACACCATAAGATAGTTAGCTGTGGGGTAGCTGATAACAGAATTTGGCCTTGCGATCTTTAAACACATAAAGAAGAGGCGGTGTATTGTATTACTGCTCACAGCTATTCATTCTCTTGCCTCCTTCTCAGAGCACCTTTCTGCCCCACTGATTCTAGACTTGGCTACATAACTTATGTTTGGCCAATGAAATAGGAGGTCATGTGATATAGATCAAGTTCAAACAAAAGCTTTGAGTATGGCTGTGTGGTCTGGCTTAGCCTTTTGCACATCCTCTTGGCCAGAAATGGGCAGACCGCCTCAAGAGCTCCTTGAGCCTGCATGTTAGAATGAGAAAGACAAGGGAAGCAAAGCAGAGCCAATCAGAGCTAAGGAAAGCCACAGTCCATGCAACTGACCCACAGCTAAGGTGTCACTGCCGACACGCTACGTGTGTGAGAAATAAATGTTTATGACTGTAAGCCATTAAGTTCTGCGGGACTGTTTGTCACTGCAAGCAAAAGTGGCTAATACAGAAACTGGTATACAGAAATGACAAGCTGCCATAGCATTCTCTCCCTCCCGTCTCTCTGTCTCTCTCTGTCTCTGTCTCTCTCCCCCTCTCTTTTTGTCTCTCTCTCTACACACACCACACACACACACATACATGCATATGTATGGGAGTGCAGGTATGGTGTGTATGTGTGTCTGTGTGTTTTAATTTTCTTGGTTTTACTGCTTTGTTCACATGCAATTTTAAACTATGTTTTCTTGTTATCTTTGTTTCAAAGAAATAAACATTTAGGAGGAGAATACTGGTTAAGGTCATGGATCTGCAACGATCGTGCCTATGCTTGAAAACTGGCTTTAGAAAATAGGGATAATAACAGTTTGACATCAAAGAATTTTTGTGCACACAAAACAAGCTTAGTCACTGAAGTCCTTACAAGAATTCCTGGCTCTGAGAGGCACTCAACACTGGAGACCTAGTCATATATTATGTTTGTACATACTACATAACATTGTGATAAAAACAACGTAAGTTGAAACTGGAAGTCTGTAAGAAGAGTTTTCCTTTTTATAAAGGTTGGACACCTCTCCAGCTAAAAAATGAAACTCTTCAATTTGTCCTCCAGCAGCTGACTGAATATAGCTTGTGGGCGATGGTGATTTTAGGGACTGAGGGGTGACAGGCAGTGCTGCAGAGAGTGTTAGAATAGTTCATGTGTGGATGTGGATGTGTGTGTGTGTGTGCGTGTGCGTGTAAGAGAGATCATTTTATTTTATTTTTTAAAAAAAGTTTCTATTGAAATAGAGTGGATTTATAATGCTGTGTTAGTTTCAGATGTACAGCAAAGTGATTCAGTTATACATACAAAATATAAATACATGTATTTTTTTCTACATTCTCTTCCATTATGGGTTATTACAAGATATTGAGTATAGTTCTCTGTGTTATACAGTAGGTCCTTGTTGATTATGTATTTTGTATGTACTAGTGTGTATCTGTTAATCCCAAATTCCTAATTTATCCCTCTCCCCCTTCCCCTTTGGTAACCATAAGTTTGTTTTCTATGTCTGTGAGTCTATTTCTGCTTTGTAAATAAGTTCACTTGAATCATTTTTTTTTTAGATTCCACATATAAGCGATATCATATGATACTTGTCTTTCTCTGTCTGACTTACTATGAATCTCTAGGTCCATCCATGTTGCTGCAAATGGCATTATTTCATTCTTTTTATGGCTGAGTAATATTGCGTTGTATACATGTACCACATCTTTTTTATCCATTCATCTATCGATGGACACTTAGGTTGCTTCCATGTCTTGCCTATTATAAATAGTGCTGCTACGAACATAGGAGTGCGTATATCTTTTCAAATTATGGTTTTCTCTGGATATATGCCCAGGAGTGGGATTGCTGGGTCACGTGGTCATTTTAGATCTATCTTCATTCCATAAAAAGAGCAGGCGTACACACTATTAAAAAGGACTGGTGGGGGCTTCCGTGGTGGTGCAGTGGTTGAGAGTCCGTCTGCCGATGCAGGCGACATGGGTTCGTGCCCCGGTCTGGGAAGATCCCACATGCCGCGGAGCGGCTGGGCCCGTGAGCCATGGCCGCTGAGCCTGCGCGTCCAGAGCCTGTGCTCCGCAACGGGAGAGGCCACAACAGTGAGAGGCCCGAAAAAAAAAAAAAAAAAAAAAAGGACTGGTGGAGGAATAGGAGATAGCAGGGGGCGGCCTGCTTTGGTCAAAGACCAAGAGTATCTGCCTCTGTCTTCTCCCTCCTTCCCCATTTTCCTCTCCCACTCTCAGGGACTCCTCATAAGAAGTTTGCTTTTCAGACAATTTTTCAGATCAGTGTTCATACTTACAGATTTTACCCAAGATTCTCCCTTTGGACTCACACAGAGATGGATAAAAATGCCAATCCAGCCTTTTACACACTTTCTTTCAACCCTCTGTACATTTGTAATAAGAGATTCTTGGGTGGAGAAATATATTCTCCTAATTTTGAAAGTTCTGGAGTCAGAGAATGGGCAGCCTTTCCTTAGGTTTTTTTGTTTCCATCAGGACGTAGTCGCTCTTGAAGCTACTCAGAGAAAGAATGTCAGGAGAAACATTACTGAGGAAAATTATCCTGTCTAGTGTCCCTGGAAAGTATTTACTGAGAGGAGCTTCTTAAATAGAAAAATCTGATGGCCTAACTCATGTGTGGAGCTAGTTAGCAGAGCACAAGTGATGTAGGAGCACGATGTATGAAAGTGACAGGGGTGATAACTGCAGGTCACATGTCATGCGAAGACAGCATGAAGACATTATGAGAGCGGCAGGGTAGGGTGAACGCCTGGAAAAATCATTTAACTGTGCCCTGGAGAATCATGCAAACTGTTGACATGGATGCAACTTCCAGGATATGGGCTAAAGTTTAAACACACTGTTACTTACAAGTGCAAAGAAAATATAGCTTTATTTTTCTCTTATTAATATTTGTTTAAAAGTATTTATGCATATGTCATATATATGTCATATATATATAATTTTACATAGATGCATGAAGGTGAATATGTACATGCTCTTTGGAGACCAGGGGTCAGCACACTTTTTCTATAGAGGGCCAGAGACTAAATGTTTCCAGCTTATGGATCCCGTGGTCTCTGTTGCAACTACTTAACTGTGCCCTTGTAGGCGAGAGCAGCCACAGACAATACATAAATGAATGAGCAGGGCTGTGTTTCAATAAAACTTTATTTACAAAAACAGATGGTGGACTGGATTTGCCCTGCAGGTGGTAGTTTGTCAACCCCATTTTAGATCTTTTTTTCCTTTTCTTTCACTGTTTACCTCTCTCTCTCTTCCCCACACACGTGCCAATTACCTCGAATTTCACCCTGTACATACAACCCATGTGAACTAGCATGCATGTCCTTCCATATTTTCCTTCATAAAATAGCTTTATATTTTCTTCCTATAACTCATTAGGTCCTTGATCCACAGGGAAGTAGGGAGATTAAAAACTTAAGTTGTAAATTAATGATTTCTTTATTAATTAGGGTAAAAAAATCCTAGCTGCTGTAACAAACTCCCTAATCTTAGTAGCCTAACCCAATAAAATGTTTAGTTCTCGTTCATACAAAGTACAGTCAGTTGTGTATGAGTAGCGGGCACCCTTCCATGGGGGGATCTCAGAGATCCAGTTTCTCTCCATCTTGTGGCTTTGTTACCCCTCATGTTCTAAACGTCCTAAACTCTGCTGGAGCTTCTGCACATCACTGATAGAAGAGATAATGCAGAGGATCACACAGGAGACTTTTAGGGGCAGGGCTTAGAAACAGAATGCATCTCTGTCCACATTCAATTGGTCGGAACTTAGTCATGTGGCTCCTTGTGACTGCAAGGGATTCTGGGAAATATAATCACGCTGTGTGCCCAGAGACACATCCCTCAGCCCTTAATATACATAGTTTGGCAGACTTCTTTCCCTTCTAGTTTGAGAAATAATTTGAGTGCTGGAACTCACTCTTTGAGTGCTGACATGTAACTCCTTCATGTCTTACTCATTCTTAGACTCAGTTCAAATGTCATCTCCTCTCTGTACCCTCCCAACATACCCTATGCAGAATTGATAGTGTCATTAATTCCTTGTAGTATTAATAGTTTCTTCATTTTTAGTCCTAAAGATCTTTATATATGTCCCTTTATTTTTGACCTGGTCACAATATTTTCATCATTTGGTTCAACTTGTAAGTTCAGATCCATGCTATCCTTGAGGTCAAGGTTAGTGATTTTGTTAAAATAATTTTGTTGGCCCTAGTCCTAACATACTGCCTCATACAAAGCTTGGACTTGGGAGCCAACTCTTCTGGTTGAACTTCTGACTGTCCTTATGAAAGTTGCTTACACTCTTTGTTCCTTAGTTTCCTAAACTATAAAATGGAGATAATAAAAATAGTACCTACCTCATACAGTTGTAAGGATCAAATCAGATGATATTTATAAAGTTCTTAGGCATGGAGTATAGTAAGCACTATATAAGTGCTTAATAAAAATAAATACTTGCGCTGGACAGGGTGTGGAGAAAAGGGAACCCTCCTACACTGTTGGTGGGAATGTAATTGGTGCAGCCACTGTGGAAAACAGGATGGAGCTTCCTCAAAAAACTAAAAATAGAGTTGCCATACGATCCAGCAATCCCACTCCTGGGCATATATCCAGACAAAACTATAATTCAAAAAGATACATGCACCCCTATGTTCACAGCATTACTATTCACAATAACCAAGACATGGAAACAACCTAAATGTCCTTCGACAAATGAATGGATAAAGAAGATGTGGCATATATATACAATGGAATACTACCAAAAGAATAAAAGCCACAAAAAGAATAAAATAATGCCATTTGCCACAACATGGATGGACCTGGAGATTATCACACTAAGTCAAGTCAGACATAGAAAGACAAATATCATATGATGTTGCTTACGTGCGTAATTTAAAACATGATACAAATGAACTTATCTATGAAACAGAAACAGACTCACAGACACAGAGAAAAGACTTGTGGTTGCCAATGGGCAGGGAGGGTGGGGGAGGGACAGGTTGGGAGTTTGGGGTTAGCAGATGCAAACTAGTATATAGAGAATGGATAAACAATGAGTTCCTACTGTAGAGCACAGGGAACTATATTCAATATATTCAATACCATGTGATAAACCATAATGGAAAAGACTATGAAAAAGAATGTATGTAAATGTATAACTGAATCACTTTGCCGTAAAGCAGTTATTAACACAACATTGTAAATCAACTATACTTCAATAAAATAAGTTAACAATAAATAAATAAATATTTGTAATAAATGTATTCTACCTGGTCAGCTGAAGCCAATCAGGATTCTTCCCTTTCTAGTAGTAATCATGTCATGATGTGGATCTGACCTCGAGAGAAGGTTTTCCCATCTGCATTGCCCCAAATTATGGTCACTGCTGAATTGTTTCCTGAAGATCTAGGGCTACATATGGTGCCATATATGCCACCATATCCTTGTGAAGCTTTTCTAAAAGGCAAATAGCATGTGAATTAAATGTCCTCTTGGCTCTAAGAAGAACAAATACGTACAGTAAAAACGAGTCCTGCATAGATAAGCTGATATGGTCATACTGGTTGGCATAAGAACTAGTTCAGATGTTTAGATGTATAAGAGTGAGTAAAATTTGCTGTGTGTGTGGAAGATAAGTTGTAAGTGTGTGCCCACTGAGGACATGGGACTGGCTGGTCAGATAGTATAAGCACTAATGCAAAGGCCAAGGCAAGAGGAGGACTTGCTAGCAGGATAGTGCCAGCAGGAAGGCAGAACAAACAGCTCAGAAACAAAACAGTAGGAATTCCCTGGTGGTGCAGTGGTTAAGAATCCGCCTGCCGATACGGGGGACACGGGTTCGATCCCTGGTCTGGGAAGATCCCACATGCCACGGAGCAACTAAGCCCTCGTGACACAACTGCTGAGCCTGCGCTCTAGAGCCCGTGAGACACAACTACTGAAGCTCGCACGCCTAGAGCCCGTGCTCCACAACAAGAGAAGCCACCGCAATGAGATGCTCGCGCGCCACAATGAAGAGTAGCCCCCGCTCGCTGCCGCAACTAGAGAAAGCCCGCATGCAGCAACGGAGACCCAACGCAGCCAGAAAACCAAAAAACCAAAACAACAGTGCCTGGCATAAAAATGGGACTCGCTAATGCAAGACCTCTTTCCTACATTACTTCATTACCTACCTCCTCCAACTAAACCCCTTACCCCTAGTCAATTGAACGTGGCCTGCCCTTGGGTTTACTCTCAACGACCAGATAACTCATGGTCATATGACTTCAACTGCAGGCATATTTATCCCCCATTACACTGAGATGTCAGGTTTATGTGGTGAGTTTGACTTAAGCTCACCCCAACACCAGAATTCATGTTACTCTTCTAGAAATCTTTCATAAAGATGTAATAGATGACCAATATTCTGATTTACTTACAAAAACATGAACTGCAGCCTTACTTACAGCTGCAGAACAAAGGAAACACTTTAACAATGGAGAAAGGGTTAACTAAGTTATGAAGCATGCATATTCTGGGACATTATGCAGCCATTTACATTCCTGTATTTAAAGTCCATAAAGACAAAGAAATATATGATTACAATATACATTAGGTTTTTCTTTTTTTTAATAATTATAATAGAGATTTATTTAAATTAGTACATTTACAGCCCAGATAGTTCTACATTGTACATTTTAGGTTTAACCAGCTTCATAAAAATACTTTAGGATAGCCGTATCCAGATTTAGACTACATGATTATTTCTTTGCCCATTCTTCTCTCTCTTTTCTTTCCTGAATAACCTCTTTCAGATGTGGTTCAAGGTAGAATTTATCCTCCTCATATTTTGTCCACTGCTCTTTAGGCAAGATCTGCTGCCTCATGGTCAGGTCCAGTGCTCTCTTAATGCGAAACACCCTGTCATCATAAAGGTTCTCAGGAAGCCTTCTTATGGCTTCTTTTACATCGTCATTCTCACATATTGTATCATCTCGCATTAAGCCCAGTGTATTGAACCCGGCAGCATTGTAATACCATTTTCGAATACCCTCCAGCCACTTGCTTGACGCTGCAACGGCAGGCCTACTCACCATTTTAACCTGAGACAGAAGCGTTGCCTGCTGGGTAAGTCTTATACATTAGGTTTTGTTATAAGATTACAGAATGACTTGCACAACATAATTCTGATTTTATTAAAACTTATATATATATATGCACTGACACAAAGGTGAAAACTAAAAGGAAAAGTATCAAAAAATTAATATTAACCATATCCAGCTATTGGATTTATGGGCTACTTGCATTATATTCTTATTTTTTTTATGGATTCCAGATGCTCTTTCCTAAGCAATATTGCCTTTATAAGCAGAACAAATACACTGTAATTAAAACAATTTTAATTTTTATTGACAATTCATGTGAGAAACTGTTAGGTTAGCAAGTAGTGCTTTGGGACAACATTTCACAGGGAGAGTTCCAGGGTGCAGTTGCAAAAGCTGCAGAGCTGATCAGATCTACAGCTGCCATGGCCAACCCACAGCTAATGACTTGTGAGCAAGAAAAAAAGTTTCTTCCTATAAATTACTGTAAATGAGGGTTGTTTGTTATTGCAAGAAAGCTAAGTCAGAAGATAATGTTTGAAAGTTTCATGACCCTGTTAGTTGTTCTCTTTACTATGAATCTTCTCCTAATAAAATTCATATAAGGCTAGATTGGAACACTTTGGGGTTTGTTTTCCTTTCTAATTTTTCACATGAGTAAGCTGAGGCTCACGCATGTAAAATAACTACCCTAAAGGCACAGTGATTTAATTACAAAACCACGATTGGAGTTTTCTTTGTCTAGAGTCTCTTCACTATTTTTCTAGTGGATGGGGCAACTGAGAGATTATTGGGGAGATCTTGTATGCTGGTGCCCCAAGTACCATCCATCTAGGTCCAGTTTTTTTTTTTTTTTTAACCATAGTGTTACTGAACAGTTCAATTTCTGTCCTCTCTGTTGTAGATTACAGACCTGGAATCAGAAGCATGTAATAAAAGCTGGGCAGAATCTATATATGAAAAAATTTAGGAACTTATTAAAAGTCACTAAAGGACACCAAATAATTGTTTATGGTTAGAAAATCAAAACAATGTAGATATACCACTTCTCTTCAAAGTGGTGTATAGAATCAATGGAAGTTCAATGAAAATCACAACAGATTCTAATTCAAAAATTTATATGGAAGAGAAAGGAGTCTCTTTCTCCTTTCTGTATGTACATTCATGAAGAAAAATAGGGTGAGCTTATTTACTATGGGAGATATTACTATATAATAAAGTGAAAGGGTATGGTAATTAGGACAGTGAAGAATTCATACAGGGATAGAAAAAAATAGACCAATGATACAGGAGTGCCCAGAAACAGATACAAGGAGAGCATTTCAGATCAGTGGAGAATGGATGGGCTTCTCAATAAACAGTGGTCTGACTAATTAATTAATTAATCTATAAAGAAAAAAATGGATCCTAATTACAGATCATCCACACAATTAGTTCCAGGTAGTTTAAAAACTTAAGTGAGGAAAGCAAAACTTTAAAATTTCTAGAAGAAAAATAGGAGACTATCTTTATGAGCTTTGGGTGGAAAGGAGTTTTATAAACTACATATAAAAGTATAAGCTATTAATGAAACATGATAAATGTGATAACATTAAAAAAATAAAGAACTTTTGGGCTTTCCTGGTGGCGCAGTGGATACGAATCCACCTGCCAATGCAGGGGACATGGGTTCGAGCCCTGGTCCAGGAAGATCCCACATGCCACGGAGCAACTAAGCCCGTGTGCCACAACTACTGAGCCTGCACTCTAGAGCCCGTGACTTACGACTACTGAGCACGCGTGCCACAACTACTGAAGCCCACGTGTCTAGAGCCCATGCTCCACAACAAGAGAACCCACTGCAATGAGAAGCCCACACACCACAACAAAGAGTAGCCCCCACTCGCCACAACTAGAGAAAGCCCACATGCAGCGACGAAGACCCAACGCAGCCAAAAAATAAATAAGTAAAATAATAAATAAATTTATTTAAAAAATTAAGAACTTTTGGTGATCAAAATATGCTATAAAGAAATTGAAAATATAAGCCACAAACTAGGAGGAAATATTTGCAACTTACATCATCAACAAAGAATTATTCTCCAAAATACATTAAGAAATTATAAAAATTCATTTAAAGATCCATATAAAGATATAAAAATCTGTAGACATCCATATAAAGATAAGCAAACTAAGGAAAAATGATCAAAGGACATTTACAGAAAGAGGAAACCTCAGTGACCAATAAACTTAGAAAAACATGCTTGATCTCATTACACGTTGGGGAAATTTGAAGGAAAACTAGAATGAGATGTCTTTGCAGTCCACCAGTGCTATGGACTGAACTGTGTCTCCCCCAAAATGTATATGTTGATGTCACCCAATGTGACTGTATTTGGAGTAAGGAATTAATTAAGATTAAATGACATCATTAGGGTGGGACCCTAATCCCATAGGATTAGTGTCCTTATAAGAAAAGACACAGAGAGAGCTCTCTCTCTCTCCCCTCCATCCCTCTCTGCCAAGTGAGGACAGAGTGAGAAGATGGCCATCTGCAGTCCAGGAAGAGAGCCGTCATTAGAACCCAACTATGCTGGTAACCTGACCTTGGACTTTCAGGCTCTAAAATTGTGAGAAAATAAGTTTTTGTTGCTTAAGCCACCCAGGCTATGGTATTTTGTTATGGCAGCCCAAGCTTACTAAGACAATCAGATAGGCAAAACATTTTAAAGCCCGACAATGCCAAGTGGTATGCATATGAGTGAGGGGAAATCTTATAGATTCCTAGTAGAATTATAAATAAGTACTTTGAAAAAATTTGGCACTATTCATTAATTTTTAAAATAGCGTAACCTCCAACCCAGATATTCTACTTCCTGCTATTACCCTAGAGAATCTCTTCTATGTGCACATAGGAAACATAAACAAAAATGCTTTTAGCCACATTTTTATAACAGAAAAAAGCACAAACAAAACAAAAACCAAGAACAGCAACAACACTAAAAGTAATATAAATGCCTGTTTTAGGAGAAAGGTTAAGAACATTCTGGAATAATAGTAAAATGGAACACTCCACAGTAGAGAAAATTAACAACCTAGTACTAAATTCATCAACATGGGTTAACCACAGAGACATAACACTGAATAAAAAAGCAAATGGTAGAGGAATACCATTTATAAGAATTTTAGAAAACAGTTTAAACTCTTTGCATTTTAAGAATGCATGTGTATGTCCACATGTGCCACAGAAATCTTAAAGAGAATCAGTATAATAATACAAATGCTAAATGTGGATAATCACTACCCTGGAGGAATAAGAGAGGAGTCAAGAAAGGACAAACGGAGGGCTTCAAATTTTGCATATGTTACATTTCTTAGCTGGTGATTGGTACACGGGAGCTTATTTTATTAATATTTTATAGGATACACATACTCATTTGTATTCACCAGATATTTTAGAATAAATGACAAAATTAAAGTTATTGAGAAGTGTATTCTGGAAATTAATGTGATTTTCTTAATTAATGGGTACATATCCTTAAGTTCTAGATCGTACTGGAGAAATATAACTAAAGAAACAAGGTACATGACTCATGACAGAATTTAAATCTGACTAATTGGAACTAATTGCTGAGAAACACACTGTGATTTGCTCAATTTTATCATTAAGTTCAGGGAACGAGAAACCACCATGAAAAACCAGTGAAACAGCATCTCAAAATGTACCTTGCCTGATTACGCAATGATTATGTTTAGCTTCAATTAATTATGACAATTAAGTAGTTCTTACTCTAGTGGTAGCATTAACTCATTACATTAATTTGTTAGCAGAAGAATTAGCTTGTGACCTGAAAGGGGAATGGCTTTTTCTGATACATTGGCATTTGAAAAAATGATTAATATGCCTCTTTTGAAGGGACATATATGTAGACTCTTTCTGTGAAACATTTTTTATTAAGTGAGTCTTACTTTCATATCAGCTAATATTACACACTATTAAGTATTATATAATATAAAATATATTAACCCTGGAGAGAAAAAAGTAATGATGGATTCTGTTTCAGAATTCTATACTGAACACATAGCCTCCCCCTCCTTAATAAAATCTTTAGAAATGATAGCAAAGATATGATAAATTAATGACTGCATCATCAATTACAAAAACAAAAAGAAGAACGTTGGCAAACCAGAAACTCTGAGAAAGTTCTGAAAAGTAGAAAACCAAGAAAACTGTACTGAAAAAGGAGATAGCAGACCCAAATGCTTGGAAGTGAGGTCCACATCAAAAGGAGAGAACAACACTAAGAACTCTTCCCTCCTGGGTGTCCATGATCCCAGGAGCAGAAAGGGGCTGGCTCCTGCATGTTGGTTAGTGTAGGGCAGCAGCAAGAGTAGTCAGGGATACTCCTGCATGAACTGAGCCGTACACTAGCAAAGGGGAATGCCTGTCCGTCTCTTGTGGGATCTTGAATCAAAGAATAAAGTCATATCCCTGAGAGGGACAGGGAAACCAATCATAGAGGATAAGCTGCTGAGGTTCAGTGCCTGGCAGTTCAGCTGTCCATCCACTAGTCTTACTTCAAATGCATTGAAAATAGAAATCACTGTAGCATCTCTTGTCTATCCAGAGATTTTGATTACAAAGTTGAGTATACAAGCCCAAATTTCTACACGTTTAACGAAAGCCAATTATGAAGGGGAGACAAGAGACCCAGCAAACGAAAGAATTTCCAACTAAGGAAACAGGATAAGAGGAGCAAATGGGACAGGGTTTTAAAATAAGTTTAATTTGTATCCTTAGAGAGTAAAAGGGATTTGTACCTATGAAGAAAAACAAGTGTTGTCAATTATAGTCTTAGATATTAAAAATAATAATTAGAAAATAAAAAGCTCAACAGGATAACTGCATAGCAGATTCATAAATTCCAATATCCTTAAATATTTCTGGAAAGAGAAAATAGAGATAATGGAAGTACAACTCAATACGTCAGGATTTCTCAATGGTAAATAAAGAATAGTCAATAGAAAGAATAAAGACCGACCCAACCACTTGCTGAGCAAAATAAATTGAACAATACTCAGTGCCACACACACAGACACAGACACAGAAACACATACACACACGCTTGTTTGGCTTCACTGTGCGTGGGGCACACGAACTTGGGTTCAACAACAGGAGACAGTGGGGTTCAAGAAGCAACGCTGGGGCTTCCCTGGTGGCGCAGTGGTTGGGAATCCGCCTGCCAATGCAGGGGACACGGGTTCGAGCCCTCGTCCGGGAAGATTTCACATGCCGTGGAGCAACTAAGCCCGTGCACCACAACTACTGAGCCTGCACTCTAGAGCCCACGAGCCACAACTACTGAGCCCGTGTGCCACAACTACTGAAGCCCACGTGCCTAGAGGCTGTGCTCCGCAACAAGAGAAGCCACCGCAGTGAGAAGCCCGCGCACCGCAACGAAGAGTAGCCCCCGCTCGCCGCAACTACAGAAAGCCTGCGCGCAGCAATGAAGACCCAACGCAGCCAAAAACAATAAATAAATAAAATAAAGTAAATAAATTTATTTAAAAAAAGAAGCAACACTAAGCAGAGAAATTAGTAAGACTTCTTGTTAAATCAAAATTAGCACTAATTATACATTTTAAAAACATGTCCCATAATACATCTCCACATCAAGGGGATGACAGAGATAGAAGGTAAATCCAAGCATGCTAATTATTTTGCTTTATTTGGAGAAGGATCTTATACTGATTTACTTTAGTTTGGAGGAGGGCAAACCATCAAAGAGCCAGAAGGAAAAAAAAGAGCAGCAAAAAGTAGCTACAGTGCAAAAACAAGAGATGCCTATAGTACATAATAGACTAAATATATGAGTATTAAAAATAAATGAGTGTATAAACTACAACCCAGATAAATAAACACATGAATAAAATATATCAGGCAAAATGCCACAAAATGGACGGATTCAAAAAAAAAAACAAAAAACAGAGAAGAGTTCTGTTTAGGCAATGGCCAAGTCACTTGTATCCAACTATCAATCCCACAGATAACAATTAAAAACTGGCAATGCAATTTTAAGATAAACTATTTTAAAAGTGTGGTGAATGAATAAAGCTGGAAGAAATAAGACAGAAATTGACCCTTGAAAGAAAACTGCACTGGGTTAAATTTACATTTATAGGACTTTCTGCCTGAGGGCACTCCAGCCAGCCCAGCAAGGGGCTGCTAAAACTCCAGCAGAAAGCCACAGTCTTAACTGCTTGACGAATTCAAAGATAGATAGAGTTCTGAACTACTAGAGCAGTGGGAAAGTAAGTAGGCTTATCCTAAAGGAGGGAGCCATAGAAGGGGAGACTGGAAATCTGATATTAACTCCACCCAAATACTGTGTAAGTAGGATTCCAAGAGTCCTAGGGAAAGCCAAGATCTGCAAAGCTAAAAGAACTGAGCGGGTTCAGCTGCCACCTACTGCCAAAAAGAGTTTTGAATTTGAATCCAGCCGAACTGTTAAAGCAACTTCCTGTGCCCGACACACAGTCAGGCCAAACACACGGAAACGTCCGAGTTTGGAGCGGAGAAAGGCCATGCAAGGAGAGGGGCGGCTCATGCCCTAAAAGCCCTGAGCTCCCCGACGGCTTTCGGCAAAGCACTTTTAAAAGCCAGGTTGGTCTGTGTCTTTATTTCTGTCCTGCCCCTAGGTTCATCAGAACCATTTTTTTTTTTAGATTCCATATATATGTGTAAGCATACGGTATTTGTTTTTCTCTTTCTGACTTACTTCACTCTGTATGACAGACTCTAGGTCCATCCACCTCACTACAAATAACTCATTTTTTTTCTTTTTATGGCTGAGTAATATTCTATTGTATATATGTGCCACATCTTCTTTATCCATTCATCTGTCGATGGACACTTAGGTTGCTTCCATGTCCTGGCTATTGTATATAGTGCTGCAACGAACATTGTGGTACATGACTCTTTTTGAATTATGGTTTTCTCAGGGTATATGCCCACTAGTGGGATCGCTGGGTCATATGGTAGTTTTATTTTTAGTTTTTTAAGGAACCTCCATACTCTTCTCCATAGGGGCAGGACAGGAATAAAGACACAGACGTAGAGAATGGACTTGAGGACATGGGGAGGGGGAAGGGTAAGCTGGGATGAAGTGAGAGAGTGGCATTGACATATATACACTACCAAATATAAAATAGCTAGTGGGAAGCAGCCGCATAGCACAGGGAGATCAGCTCTGTGACCACCTAGGGGGGTGGGACAGGGAGGATGGGAGGGAGATGCAAGAGGGAGGGGATATGGGGATATAAGTATATGTATAGCTGATTCACTTTGTTATACAGCAGAAACTAACACAACAATGTAAAGCAATTATACTCCAATAAAGATGTTAAGAAAACATGAATCTCAAACCAGCAAAATAATATGTAGTGGGTCAACTTGATCTCTGACATCAAAATAAACCTTGCATGGACCCCATAGTAAAAAAAAAAAAGCCAGGTTGGCGAGGGTGGTATCTCAGGGTCTGTGATCAGCTTGTGCACAATTCTCTGATTGGCTGACGGTGCAGTAGCAGGGCGGTGTCATAGGGGTTAACATCATCAGTCCTTAGGCTCCGGGAGGCCTGGGGATATGTGCTCATGGTCTTCAAGTAGTTAACATCTTCCATTTGTTGGAGAGGGGGGATTTTTACATCTGCAAGACAACTCAGGAAATGTGCATCAAATACTATTATCTAGGTACCTCAGAGAAGAGCTAAAGCAGAGGATATGGGGGAAGGCCTGTCCCAGGAAGGCCCCCATGGGGTCTTGCTCGGTTACAAAATTAATTGCCTACTAGAATAAAAATCATCCCTTTTCAATGGAAGATGATGTAATCTAAAATCTCTACAATATTTTTTTCTAAATTTGGTGACATATTTAAACTCATGTATGTAAGAAGCTCAGTGAACCCTACACAGGATAAATACAAAGAAAACCATACGTAGGCACATCAGCGTCAAACTGCTGAAAAGCAAAGATAAAAAGAAAATCTTGAAGGCAGCCAAAGAGAAATAGTACATTGAACACATTGCAATGATTCAATTAATGACTCATCTTATATCAGAAACAGTGGAGGCTAGAAGACATAGAATGGAAATCTCTAAAGCCATAAAAGAAAAAAGCAAATCAATACAGAATTCTATTCAAACATCCACTAAAAAGAAGGCTATTTTCCCTCCTTCCTTCCTTCCTGCCTTCCTTCCTTAATAATTCAGTCCAAAAGCCATGCAAGGTAATTACCAGCAAGGGTGGTTGCTAGGACCCTGTAGGGGTGAGAAGGACAATGATACGGAGGAGGAGTGGTAGCTCAGACTGCCCATGTCAGACCCCAAGTAAGTTAAGAAAGGTGTCTGGATGGGAGTAGAGGTTTTGATGGGAAGACTGGTTACATACTAGAAAATTGATCCTATAAGCAAATATACTGAAGATAATTGTAGTCAGGTTTCTCACTGCTGGATAAAAGAGGTATTAATATATAGGGAGAAATTTAGAATATACTTTATTGTATTATGTTGGAATCGGAGGTATCAGTGTGAATTCAAAAATCTATATAATCAGTAGAAATAAGCATGTATAGTATCTAGATCTTGGTTTTTGAACACTGTTTTCCAGTAAATGAACCAGAACTCCTTAGAGAAAAGGCCAATTCAAGGTCAGGACAGGGAAATACAAGATTAGCTTGAAATATCTCACTCACCAGAAAGTAACAACTACTCAAAAAAATTTACCAGATATTCCAAAAGGATACAGGTAGCTGTTTGAGGAGGCTCATATTAGTAAAATCTAGAGCAATTTGAGCATGAAAATAAAGAGATTAATGGATAACTTAATAAACTAAGAGTCTATGAGTCTATACTAATGAAAAAAAGCAGATAAATAAATTAATGATGGGGAAGAAAAAACCCCTTCCTTACAGAAAAACGCCAACCAATAAATAGAGAATGATGGAATTAGAAAACCACCAATGGATGCTTAAACTAATGGGTAAACATCCGATGAGGCAGAGTATTGAACCCATATTTACTCATTGATTATAATGGGGAGAAGCATAACTGCACAGTGGTGAGCCTGGAAAACTCCACCTTAATCAAGTGATCAAAGTTAACACTACCTATACTGGGGCAAACCAACCTCACGTGGATTCTGATATCATACACTGAGAAGGACACGATATCACTCCTGTGGTGTTCCTGCCAATAACGAATAATCTGGAATTTAGTCATGAGGAAACATGGTTAGGAGCATCCTCCATGATTGTTGGCCTGTCTCTTCAACAACGTCAAGATTAAAAAGAGCAAAGAGGCTCGGGGATATACAGATCTGGAAGGAGTCGCTTTCACTCTTTTTAACAATGACAAAAGGATGGGAAAACTGCAAATTCATGAGTTTCATGAGCCATAGGGAAGCTGTTTCATAACAATGTTGACCCAATATCCATGAGAAGCAAACCCTGATTTATCTGGGGTAGACCCAACTGCACACCAGTAAGAAGAATGCAACCAGGGTAGTTTGCAGATTTGCAGAGGGTGAGACTGAACCCTCTTCAAAGTTTTTCTCCACACTCACCACCAGGTACGTACAAAACAGATTAAAGAAAGTATTAAGAAAATGTCCTTGGGACTTTCCTGGTGGTGCAGTGGTTGGGAATCCGCCTGCCAGTGCAGCGGACACGGGTTCGATCCCTGGTCTGGGAAGATCCCACATGCCGTGGAGCAACTAAGCCCGTGCGCCACAACTACTGAGCCTGCACCCTACAGCCTGTGAGCCACAACTACTGAGCCCGTGTGCCACAACTACTGAAGCCCACACGCCTAGAGCCCGTGCTCCACAACAAGAGAAGCCACCGCAGTGAGAAGCCCGCGCACCACAGCGAAGAGTAGCCCTAGCTCACCCCAACTAGAGAAAGCCCGCGCACAGTAACGAAGACCCAACACAGCCAAAAATAAATTTAAAAATAAATAAATTTATTAAAAAAAAAAGAAAATGTCCTGTGTGGAGCAGATGACGTGATGGAACCACCAAAGCTAAGGGGCCACAGACCCTTCTCCTCTATCTTCTCTATAGAATGAAATCCTGTCATAAAAGTTATAGAACTGCCATAAATGTCCAGTTAGTTTTTTTAAAGTGAAATTTGTATTGAAATATAATGTTATCTTTATCCATTCACTTGTTGATGGACATTTTTGGTTGCTTCCATGTCTTGGCTATTGTAAATAGCGCTGCAATGAACATTGGGGTGCATGTATCTTTTCCAATTATAGTTTTCTCTGGATATATGCCCAGGAGTGGGATTGCAGGATCATATGGTAACTCTATTTTTAGTTTTTGAAGGAATGGATAAAGAAGATGTGGTACATATATACAATGGAATATTACCCAGCCATAAAAGAGAATGAAATAATGCCATTTGCAGCAACATGGATGGCCCTAGAAATTATCATACTAAGTGAAGTAAGCCAGACAAAGACATATATCATATGATATTGCTCATGTGTGGAATCTAGGAAAAAAAGATACAAATGAATTTATCTATAAAACAGAAATAGACTCACAGACATAGAAAACAAACTTATGTTTACCGAAGGGGAAAGGGAGGGGAGGGATAAATGAGGAGGTTAGGATTAACATGCACACACCACTATATATAAAATAGATAACTGACAAGGACCTACACAGGGAACTATACTCAGTATTTTGTAACAACCTATAAGGGAAAAGAATCTGAAAAAGAATCTGTGTATATATATATATATGTATATATATATGTATATATATATGTATATATATATAGCTGAATCACTGTGCTGTACATCTGAAACTAACATGATGTTGTAGACCAACTATATTTCAATTAAAAAAATATGTCATACAGAAAAGTACACGAATAAGAGTACAACTTAATGCATTTTAACAAGACAAAAGCACCCGTGTAACCAGCATCCATATAAAAAACCCCACAAAAACAGAACATTGTTAACCCCCCGAATCCTGCACCCCCATGCATTGTCCCAGTCACTTCTCCCCCAAATACAACAACTATCCTGACTTCCAGCACCATATATACGTTCTGCTCAATTTTGACCTTTAAATAAATGGAATTATGTAGTTTGGATGTACAGTTAGTTTTAACATGCCAAGAAAATAAAGAGAATAGACCATAAAATAAGCTTCAAATGCCAAATCCTTATTAACAATGTCTCTTGGATGGGGTAGTATTAGACAGTCAGCCGAAGACGACCAGTAATTATCAGAAAAGTGGGTCATATCTGTGTTGACAGCTCTGTTTTAATCTTAATGACTTAAGTTTGTAGCTAGAATCCTCATCAGAAAGTATACACCCATTAAAAAGTAACTTGAAAAGCTTGGAAAAGTTATGATATGCATTGCTAATGTTTAGCTGTCATAAATGTCTAAGGGGAAGCTAGGGACTTACTGAAAAGGCACAAAAAAGAAGGTGGTAAGCGCAAAATTCCAGCACAAGAATGCCCAAACCTCTCGGGTTGGGAAGAGTGGTCCTTTAGAGCAGCGTTTTCTCAGCCTATGAAGTTTTCCATTTGTTTTATCGGTGGTAGTTACCAGGATTGTTTAGAAATATGATAGAGCTGCACTTTCCTGCCTCCTTGAAGCAGCCATGTAACTTGTTTCAGCCAACAAAGCGACAGCAGAAGTAACCTGTGTCATTTCCAGTTGTCAGCCTTAAAAGCCAGTGATTGGCCACAGTCCTATCCCTCTGCTGTAGTGATTACAAAGCAAGTGCTGAGTGAACACCACGAGCAGAAACCCTATACGTGAGAAATAATTTTTATGTTCATGAAGCCACTGAGAGTTTGGGGCTGTTCGTTACTGCAGCATATCAATACTGATAGAGTATTGGTTTCCCTCTCTTTCTTGAAATGACTGAAAGATGAAATCATTATATGAATACTTTTCCTTTGAAAGAGAAGTATTTGAGATTATCTTGAGTTCACAGTGATATTTGCATATGATATCTGTCTGTATGACAAGTAGTGGAAATCAGATGAGCACACTCAGTAGTGACTCCAACCATCACTTATGTACAAAGCTCCCAAGGAGCTTATCAGTATCATAAAGTTTCAAAGTGTTTCCATTCTGAGTCAAATATTATTTAATTTAATTTAATGTAATAATGAACTGATGCGTAAGGCAGGACTTATAAAGCACACTGATGTTGAAACACTGGTTAGTGAAGAGCATAGAAAGGATAACAGTTCTGTGGGTGAGCCTACAGATGACCTCCATCAGAGCCATGAGCTGCATCCATTTGGTCCAAATTCTCAATTCGCACATGAAGATTACTCTAGGACTCCCAAAGACAGTGTGAAAGGTTAAGTGGTGAAAATTACATAACTGTCACTTTTCATTCATTGAAAATGAAGACCCTCCACACCTGCCAGGTATTGTTTGCACACTTACAATTGCAAAGAGCAGCGGCTACCTCTACTTGATGTCACTTAGCAACAAACCTCCAAATTATACAAATAAGCCAAGTGGGTGTTTAAATAAAAAATGCAAGAATTCTAAATATCATGCCATCCAAATGATTCTTACCAATTTTAAATACCACAACACATTGTTCGACATTAATCCATGGCTTGTCTATTCAATTGCCAAATTAAATATTTATATAAATTTTGAATTTAATTTAATAAATTATACATTTTTGTTTAAAAACTTATTTAAAATAAATCAAATGCTTGTATCACCCTAAATGGGAAAAAGTAAAATTTGTCTTTATGAATTATGATTATTACTATACTTCAATTAAACTTTCTATTAAATTATTTAACAGTATAATGATCTTAAGTAAAGTATATGTGCACATTTTTCCTTAAAACTATTTACCTCTTACCAAGAAAAGAGCCTAAGTGATTTTTAAAATGTCCAAAGGACGTTTACAGGATTAGTATATATTTTTATGAAAGAGGACTACAAGTCAAGTAAGGTTTATAAACAGTATTTTAAAAAAGCATTATTATAGTTATGAATATATTTCTAGAGTTGAAAATTCTATTAAATCAATGGTTATATCATGTCAATCCTTACTAACAATTAGAGAGCCATTTGTTGGTAAACAAACCACTTTTACATACTTTCCCATTTTATTCCTCTCTACAATTATCCACTTTTTATTCAATAGATAAGAGGTTAAAGAGTTAAAGAGACTTGCTTAAAGTTTACACTCTATTTAGTGGGCGATCCAGGAGGAATCTTCTATAAACTACTCACTTCTGCTATACCAGGATCAGGAGCCAGTATACTTTCAAATATTAACCAGGATGTAAACTGTATCAGAAAAATTAAAGAAGCCAAACATGTTTGGTCTGAAGAGAACAGAAGGGAAAAAAAGACTAAAGACTGCAGGATGTAGCATGATTACTATATTATCTTCTAGTATTTTAAGGGGTGAATGAAGATTCTTTTTATAAATCCTTTCCTTCCACAGAGGAAAAGAATCATAACTTCCATTTATTGGACATCTTATATATGCCAGGAGCCACAAATACATTAACTCATTTCTATTTTACAGTAGTTCTCAAATTGGGGTTTATCATTTCTGTTTTTGTTTGTTTGTTTGTTTGGCCACACCATGTGGCTTGTGGGATCTTAGTTCCCCGACCAGGGATTGAACCCCAGGGCCTCAGCTGTGAAAGTGCCGAGTCCTAACCACCAGACCGCCAGGGAACTCCCATCATCTCTGTTTTAAAGATAGAGAAACTATGATTTGGAGAGAGAGAGAGAGAGAGCGAGAGCGAGCCAGTAAATGCAGGAGCCAGGATGCAAAATTGTTCCATATATCTCAACCAAAGCCCAACACTTAGCCACTATGATCTACTGGAGGCATGAAAATAAGTTAAATTGCAACAAGACACAGAAGATTAAGGGTCCTGTTGCTGCTGCTGTTCTTGTTTTGTTTTCTTTGTTTTTAAATTTCTGAGCTTCCAGAAGAAACTCTCTGGTTTGGGTGTGCTCAGACTAGAGGCAGGCTTGGAATTTTTTTTTTTTTAACTTTGAGTATAGTTGATTTATAATGTGTTAATTTCAGGTGTACAGCAAAGTGAATCAGCTATACATACATATATATATATATATATCTCCACTCATTTTTTAATAATTTTTATTTATTTATTTATTTATTTTGTGGTACACGGGCCTCTCACTGCTGTGGCCTCTCCCGCCGCGGAGCACAGGCTCTGGACGCACAGGCTCCGCAGCCATGGCTCACGGGCCCAGCCGCTCCACGGCACGTGGGATCCTCCCGGACCGGGGCATGAACCCGTGTCCCCTGCATCGGCAGGCGGACTCCCAACCACTGCACCACCAGGGAAGCCCTCCACTCTTTTTTAGATTTTTTTCCCATATAGGCCATTACAGAGTATTGAGTAGAGTTCCCTGTGCTATACAGTAGGTCCTTATTAGTTATCTATTTTACATATAGCACTGTGTATATGTCAGTCCCAATCTTCCAATTTATCCCCCCACCTCGTTTATGTGGGAAGACTCAACCATATCATGGAACACTTTGAGACCACGTGCCTCAGTACTTTGCATTTCACCTGTCTCTGGAGACCCAGTCTCCTCTAGCCTGAGCTTGGTCTTCCCTTTACTGAGCTGACACCACACTGGGAAAGGAGCCTTCCTGAGAATGCACGGCTTGCATTTCAGACAGCCGCATCATTTTGAAGCCAAAACATGGGGAACATTTTTTTTCTCTGCTTCGGGCATTAAAAATGTTATCACTCACTCACTCAATCACCTAACAATGTAAATGTGCACACTGATAAAGTTTCCCAGCCCTCAAAAGACCCCCATATGCATTAGTACTCAGCTGTATATTTTCCACACATATATCGTACATTTTTACTTTATCATTATGAATATATGTTCAAACTCACCATACAACATTCCCTAGTCTGCAAATGCTATAATCATGGTTCCCTAAAACAGTAGTTCCTAAACAATTTGAAGTTGCGAAGTATTAACACAGTTTGATTTGGTGACACCATTCTTCTCACCTGAAAATGCCCTATGATATTTTATATATTAAAGCTAACATTAGTTTGTAGATTCCTTGTTTCTCCTCAAGATAACTGGAGGCACCTTGTGGTACTATAAAGCCAGGGTGGTAAGCACAGTAGAAGCTGCAAAAATTAAATTCTAGGAAGCACTCAGTTAACTCTAGGAGTTGAACCTCACGTTTGTTTTACCTCCTGGAGGTGGTGGTGGGATGGGCAGTAAGAAACTCTCCCCAGGGGAGGCCCTTCCGATGGAGAGAACTAGAAATCTAAAAGTCCAGAGCAAAACAAAGTTGAAAGCAGTGAACGGGACCAGGTATCACAGACAAGAATATGGGTGAGGGAGAGAGTGGCTCAGAATAATTTACGAAATGGTTTGCCTGCCATTGTGGCTGGCCTTGATTAAGCCCAGCAGTTCATATGGCATTTCTTATTTCTGGGGTATCTTAATTCCATGTGGCCCCTGACACATAAATTGTAAGTCAGTGATGGTCTGTAGTGAGCTTGAACCATCTTTGGTACCAGAAAGTGCTGCCCCTGACCATGGTTCCATAAATAAAGCAGACTGATGAGAATAGATTTCAAAAAATAGAAAGGAAGAGACTGATGAGCGGGGAGTGGGAGAGAACTGAGGTAGTGTACTAGGTGATGAAGTGGGAGAGAGCTGGCAAAGTAGAGGAGATCAAAGGTAAGACAACAAAGGGGACGGTTGACATGGAAACAGAGTCTGGACCTTGAAGGATACCTACATGTTGGCTTCTCCTCTGGTCCCTCCTCAGAACAATGTCCTGATACACAAGGCGGTATTCTTTGGAGAAAGGTGAGGAGGGTGTATGGAAGAGGCTGCTGAGATAGACATCTATTGGAAGGTGAAATAATACAAAGTCTTAACAAGTCTTCCTCCTGAGATCTTAGAGCTGATCCTGTCAGTGGATAGAATCTCGGCCATTCTCTGGCTATGCTCTTTGGGAATATCACTTACTCTCTTTAAGCCTTAGTTTCTATATCTGTAAAATTTGAAGACAATGATACTTGCTTGATCTATTTCATGGATACTCAAGTAATAACATATAGCAATGCACGTGGCTAATTGTCAAGTTCTAGAAAATGAGTAATTAGTTAACTATTGTAGGATGTTCCTTGGGGGCATGAGTGAGATGCTCCCCAAGAAGTTGGAAAGAATGTGTCTCAATGAGCATTAATCTAGTAACACACACACACACACACACACACACACACACACACGCAATCACACACACATACAGTCACACACAGAGAATGTCCAGGGGTAAAGCTAGGGGTAAACTTGCATCTGAAATGTCAGATACCAGAGTTGGACACAACTTCAGTCACAGTGACTTGAGCATACATGGAGGCTGAGTGGGAAAGTGAGCACCATTTAAGTAGCAGAAATCCAATTCATTGTAATTTAACCTGTTTGGAGAAAGGCTATGAACATACGATTGTCAGGTTTGATCATAGTGTTTCTCAAATATTTTTAAATCACCAATATTTTTTAAATGAAATAGAACAAAATAGAAAATATCTGAGGTATGTGTTGCAAGGGTGAGAATTGTTCAGTGAAAGTTTTCTTTCAGTTGGGGTACATGTGTGTGTCCTCAGGTGTGTGCTTCTGCCCCTGGACTCCAGCCCTTTTCTCTCTGTTTTGGCATAACCTGTCATGGATCATAAAGTTTACGCTCCTTCTGATCCCCTGCTCACCTGAAAAATTTCTGCCAATCATTGGTATTTGCATGAAGCTTCCCTATGAGGAGAGAATGCTCTGATCTACCAGGTCAGCCTTCCAGTGGTATTTGGCTTTATGTGTCAGTTTCAATAAACATGGAATGATGTGAGTCTTCCCATAGGATGGATCTACTTTCAGTGTGGGGAATAAAAATCAAATTTCTAAGCCTGGACTGGGGTGAGTTCATCAACTTAAATGACACTGTGGGAAACCTTTTAGTGACAAGCAACTTTCTCTGGTGACCTCTAACCTCGACCAGCTCCTAGGGTAACCAGCTGTCCCTGAAATGCCTGGGATTATGAGGGGTTTCTGGGACATAGGATACTCGGTTCTAAAACGGAATCAGTGCCAGGCAAATCAAAATGAGTTGATCACCCTACCAGCAGCTTTTTGTTTGAACTGCAGCAGACATTCTGGCACAGTTGTCATGAAGAGGTAGTGATGTGAGGGGCAGGAGGAAAAAGAAGACACTGCCTACAGATGGGGACACAGGAACACACAGGGGATCCAGCAGCTGCCTGAAGGCAGCTGGTCTCTTCTGGAGCTCTTCTGGAGCTGATCTCCAGAAGGCAAAGGGGCAACCTTCCGTGGCTTACAGACCCCCGGCAAGATCACCTGAATGAGGGAAAACCCCTTCAGGTCCTTTCACAGCTCCCCCTTCTCATTCTCCCTACTATTCTGAAGCCTCTAACCACATGTCTCCCCAGGCACTGGTGCAAATAATTGGTAAGGGCGACCAACATACTGAGGCTGAAACAAGCCTGGATGAAGTGAAGATAAATTTCCCAAGTAAACTTCACTTGCAAATTGCCCTCTTAGCAGTCCCGAACGTCAGACCCACCCCAAAGCCTATTTCTGTAGCTAGTTACTCACATCTGGTCTCATATTTTCATTGCACAACCCCCCCCCTTTTTTTTTTATTCTGGAGCCATTTCACCATCCTTTTACTCAGAATCTGCAACCCTGTAGAGCGTAATTCACGAATTGAGGCCACTTTTGAGATACCGCATCTTAGCCCTGGAGTGGGCACTCTACTAAGAGTCATACTATCCACGCTGTAGACCTCACTCTAATTTGCTTTTTTTTTTGAAGGGGTGGTGGTGGTATGCAAACAGGATGTTTATTGGTCCTAAGAAGGCAAGTCAGAGAAAAGTATCCTTTCATGAAAGGTTTGTACAGCTTTCCTTTCAAGTCCAGAAGTTGGAGCAACAATTGTGTTGGCAGATATTGATTTCATAGTTGTGGTTTTCTTAAAATTAATTAATTTTTGGCTGCATTGGGTCTTCGTTGCTGCATGCGGGCTTTCTATAGTTGCGGTGAGCAGGGGCTACTCTGTTGCGGTGCGCAGGCTTCTCATTGCAGTGGCTTCTCTTGTTGCAGAGCACGGGCTCTAGGCGCATGGGCTTCAGTAGTTGTGGCTCATGGGCTCAGTAGTTGTGGCTCACAGGCTCTAGAGCACAGCTCACTTGTTGTGGTGCATGGGCTTAGTTGCTCCACGACACGTGGGATCTTCCCGGACGAGGGCTCAAACCCGTGTCATCTGCGCAGCCAAGGAAGTCCCTGTATTTCTTTTTTATTGAGATATAATTCATGTACAATAAATGCCCAGATACTAAGTACACAGTTTGATAAGATTGACAACCTATACAACCGTGCAACCATCACCTAATCAAGATTAAGGAAACATTTTCATGAATGGTTATAAATGTAACAACTAGTGTTGTTCTGAACTGTGCTTTCTTAAATTAAATTTTTAATTTTGGAAGTAATTGCATAGCTCTGTGTTAAGAAATAACACAGAAAAATCTCATATATGCTTTATATAGCGTTTACCCAGTTTCTACCACGAGTAACATCTCATAAAACTAACTGCACAATATTACAAGGATATTGACAATAATGATGCAGTCAAGATACAGAACATTTCCATCACTGCAAGGATTTCCCCATGACCTTTTATAGCAGCACATACTTACTGCCCTCATCTCCTGGCAACCACTAATCTCTTCTCCATCTCTATTATTCTGTCATTTGAAGAAAGTCCCATAAGTGAAATCATAAAGTATGTAACCTTTGGGGATTGACTTCTTTCACTCAGTATAATTCCAAGGAGATCCATCTACCTTGTTGCAGGTATCAGTAGTTACTTCCTTTCTATTGCTCAGTGGCTTTCCATCTAACCAGCTTTTTTTTTTTTTAACATCTTTATTGGAGTATAATTGCTTTACAATGGTGTGTTAGTTTCTGGTTTATAACAAAGTAAATCAGCTACACATATACATATATCCCCATATCTCCTCCCTCTTGCGTCTCCCTCCCACCTTCCCTATCTCACTCCTCTAGGTGGTCACAAAGCACCGAGCTGATCTCCCTGTGCTATGTGGCTGCTTCCCACTAGCAGTCTATTTTACATTTGGTAGTGTATATATGTACATGCCACTCTCTCACTTCGTCCCAGCTTAAATTTCCCATTGCCCATGTCCTCAAGTTCATTCTCTACGTCTGTGTCTTTACTCCTGTCCTGCCCCTAGGTTCTTCAGAACCATTTTTTTTTCTTTTTTAGATTCCATATATATGTCTTAGTATATGGTATTTTTTTTTTCTCTTTCTGACTTACTTCACTCTGTATGACAGACTCTAGGTCCATCCATCTCACTACAAATAACTCAATTTCGCTTCTTTTAATAGCTGAGTAATACTCCATTGTATATATGTGCCACATCTTCTTTATCCATTCATCTGTCGATGGACACTTAGGTTGCTTCCAGATCCTGGCTATCGCAAATAGAGCTGCAGTGAACATTGTGGTACAGGACTCTTTTTGAATTATGGTATTCTCAGGGTATATGCCCAGCAGTGGGATTGCTGGGTCGTATGGTAGTTCTATTTTTAGCTTTCTAAGGAAACTCCATACTGTTCTCCATAGTGGCTGTATCAGTTTACATTCCCACCAACAGTGCAAGAGGGTTCCCTTTACTCCACACCCTCTCCAGCATTTATTGTTTCTAGATTTTTTGATGATGGCCATTCTGACGGGTGTGAGGGAGGTGATACCTCATTGTAGTTTTGATTTGCATTTCTCTAATGATTAGTGATGTTGAGCAACCTTTCATGTGTTTGTTGGCAATCTGTATATCTTCTTTGGAAAAATGTCTATTTAGGTCTTCTGCCCATTTTTGAATTGGATTGTTTTTTTGATATTGAGCTGCATGAGCTGCTTATAGATTTAGGAGATTAATTCTTTGTCAGTTGCTTCATTTGCAAATATTTTCTCCCATTCTGAGGGTTACCTTTTCGTATTGTTACGGGTTCCTTTGCTGTGCAAAAGTTTTTAAGTTTCATTAGGTCCCATTTGTTTATTTTTCTTGTTATTTCCATTTCTCTAGGAGGTGGGTCAAAAAGGATCTTGCTGTAATTTATGTCATAGAGTGTTCTGCCTATGTTTTCCTCTAAGAGTTTCATAGTGTCTGGCCTTACATTTAGGTCTTTAATCCATTTTGAGTTTATTTTTGTGTATGGTGTTAGGGAGTGTTCTAATTTCATTCTTTTACATGTAGCTGTCCAGTTTTCCCAGCACCACTTATTGAAGAGGCTGTCTTTTCTCCATTGTATATTCTTGCCTCCTTTATCAAAAATAACGTGACCATAGGTGCATGGGTGCATTTCTGGGCTTTCTATCCTGTTCCATTGATCTATATTTCTGTTTTTGTGCCCGTACCATACTGTCTTGATTACTGTAGCTTTGTAGTATAGTCTGAAGTCAGGGAGCCTGATCCTCCAGCTCCGTTTTTCGTTCTCAAGATTGCTTCGGCTATTCGGGGACTTTTGTGTTTCCATACAAATTGTGATATTTTTTGTTCTAGTTCTGCGAAAAATGCCATTTGTAGGTTGATAGAGATAGCATTGAATCTGTAGATTGCTTTTGGGTAGTATAGTATAATGTTGATTCTTCCAATCCAAGAACGTGGTATATCTGTCCATCTGTTTGTATCATCTTTAATTTCTTTCATCAGTGTCTTATAGTTTTCTGCATACAGGTCTTTTGTCTCTTTAGGTAGGCTTATTCCTAGGTATTTTATTCTTTTTGTTGCAATGGGAAATGGGAGTGTTTCCTTAATTTCTCTTTCAGATTTTCCATCAATAGTGTATAGGTATGCAAGAGATTTCTGTGCATTAATTTTGTATCCTGCTACTTTACCCAATTCATTGATTAGCTCTAGTAGTTTTCTGGTAGCATCTTTAGGATTCTCTATGAATAGTAACATGTTATCTACAAACAGTGACAGCTTTACTTCTTCTTTTCTGATTTGGATTTCTTTTCCTTCTCTGATTGCTGTGGCTAAAACTTCCAAAACTATGTTGAATAATAGCGGTGAGAGTGGACAACCTTGTCTTGTTCCTGATCTTAGAGGAAATGGCTTCAGTTTTTCACCACTGAGAATGATGTTGGCTGTGGGTTTGTCATATATGGTCTTTATTATGTTGAGGTAATTTCCCTCTATTCCTACTTTCTGAAACGTTTTTATCATAAATGGGTGTTGAATTTTGTTGAAACCTTTTTCTGCATCTATGAGTTGATCATATTGTTTTTATCCTTCAGTTTGTTCATATGGTTTATCACATTGATTGACTTATGTATATTAAAGAATTCTTGCAGTCCTGGGATAAACCCCACTTGATCATGGTGTATGATCCTTTTAATGTGCTGCTGGATTCTGTTTGTTAGGATATTGTTGAGGATTTTTGCATCTATGTTCATCACTGATATTGACCTGTAGTTTTCTTTCTTTGTGACATCTTTGTCTGGTTTTGGTACCAGGGCGATGGTGGCCTCGTAGAATGAGTTTGGGAGTGTTCCTCCCTCTGCTATATTTTGGAAGAGTTTGAGAAGGATAGGAGTTAGCTCTTCTCTAAATGTTTGATAGAATTTGCCTGTGAAGCCATCTGGTCCTGGGCTTTTGTTTCTTGGAAGGTTTTAAATCAGAGTTTCAATTTCAGTGCTTGTGATTGGTGTGTTCATATTTTCTATTTCTTCCTGGTTCAGTCTTGGAAGGTTGTGCTTTTCTAAGCGCTTGTCCATTTCTTCCAGGTTGTCCATTTTATTGGCATATAGTTGCTTGTAGTAATCTCTCATGATCCTTTGTATTTCTGCAGTGTCAGTTGTTACTTCTGCTTTTTCATTTCCAATTCTATTGATTTGAGTCTTCTCCCTTTTTTTCTTGATGAGTGTGGTTAATGGTTTATCAATTTTGTTTATCTTCTCAAAGAACCAGCTTTTTGTTTTATTGATCTTTGTTATTGTTTCCTTCATTGCTTTTTCATTTATTTCTCATCTGATCTTTATGATTTCTTTCCTTCTGCTAACTTTGGGAGGTTTTTGTTTCTTTCTCTTCTTTCTCTAATTGCTTTAGGTGTAAGGTTAGGTTGTTTATTTGAGGTGTTTCTTGATTCTTGAGGTAGGATTGTATTGCTATAAACTTCCCTCTTAGAACTGCTTTTGCTGCATCCCATAGGTTTTGGGTCATCATGTTTTCATTGTCATTGGTTTCTGGGTATTTTTTTATTTCTTCAGTGATCTTTTGGTTATTTAGTAGTGCATTGTTTAGCCTCCATGTGTTTGTATTTTTTATGGATTTTTTTTCCTGTAATTGATATCTAGTCTCATAGCATTGTGGTTGGAAAAGATACTTGATATGACTTCAGTTTTCTTAAATTTACCAAGGTTTGATTTGTGACCCAAGATATGATCTCTCATGCAGAATGTTCCATGAGCACTTGAGAAGAAAGTTTATTCTGTTGTTTTTGGATGGAATCTCCCATAAATATCAATTAAGTCCATCTTGTTTAATGTATCATTTAGAGCTTGTGTTTCCTTATTTATTTTCATTTTGGATGATGTGTCCATTGGTGAAAGTGGGGTGTTAAAGTCCCCTACTATGATTGTGTTACTGTCAATTTCCCCTTTTATGGCTGTTAGCATTTGCCTTGTGTATTGAGGTGCTCCTATGTTGGGTGCATAAATATCTAAAATTCTTGTATCTTCTTGGATTGATCCCTTGATCATTATGTAGTGTCCTTCTTTGTCTCTTCTAATAGTCTTTATTTTAAAGTCAATTTTGTCTGTTATGAGAATTGCTACTCCAGCTTTCTTTTGATTTCCATTTGCATGGAATATCTTTTTCCATCCACTCACTTTCAGTCTGTATGTGTCCCTAGGTCTGAAGTGAGTCTTGTGTAGACAGCAGATATACGGGTCTTGGTTTTGTATCCATTCAGCCAGTCTATGTCTTTTGGTTGGAGCATTTAATCCATTTACATTTAAAGTAATTATCGATATGTATGTTCCTATTACCATTTTCTTAATTGTTTTGGGTGTGTTATTGTAAGTCTTTTCCTTCTCTTGTGTTTCCTGCCTAGATAAGTGCCTTTAGCATTTGTTGTAAAGCTGGTTTGGTGGTGCTGAATCCTCTTAGCTTTTGCTTTTCTGCAAATGTTTTAATTTCTCCGTTGAATCTGAATGAGATCCTTGCTGGGTAGAGTAATCTTGGTTGTAGGTTTTTCCCTTTCATCACTTTAAACATGTCCTGCCACTCCCTTCTGGCTTGCAGAGTTTCTGCTGAAAGATCAGCTCTTAACCTTATGGGGATTCCCTTGTATGTTATTTGTTGTTTTTCCCTTGCTGCTTTTAATATTTTTTCTTTGTATTTAATTTTTGATATTTTGATTAATATGTGTCTTGGCATGTTTCTCCTTGGATTTATCCTGTATGGGACTCTCTCTGCTTCCTGGACTTGATTGACTACTTCCTTTCCCATATTAGGGAAGTTTTCAACTATAAGCTCTTTAAATATTTTCTCAGTCCCTTTCTTTTTCTCTTCTTCTTCTGGGACCCCTATAATTCGAATGTTGGTGCGTCTAATGTTGTCCCAGAGGTCTCTGAGACTGTCCTCAATTCTTTTCATTCTTTTTTCTTTATTCTGCTCTGTGGTAGTTATTTCCACTATTTTATCTTCCAGGTAACTTACCCGTTCTTCTGCCTCAGTTATTCTGCTATTGATTCCTTCTAGAGAATTTTCAATTTCATTCATTGTGTTGTTCATCATTGTTTGTTTGCTCTTTAGCTCTTCTAGGTCCTTGTTAAACATTTCTTGTATTTTCTCCATTCTATTTCCAAGATTTTGGATCATCTTTACTATAATTATTCTGAATTCTTTTTCACGTAGACTGCCTATTTTCTCTTGATTTGTTTGGTCTGGCTGGTTTTTACCTTTCTCCTTCATCTGCTGTGTGTTTCTCTGTCTTTTCATTTTGCTTAACTTACTGTGTTTCGGCTCTCCTTTTTGCAGGCTGCAGGTTCATAGTTCCTCTTGTTTTTGGTGTCTGCCCCCAGTGGCTAAGGTTGGTTCAGTGGGTTGTGTAGGTTTCCTGGTGGAGGGGACTAGTGCCTGTGTTCTGGTGGATGAGGCTGGATCTTGTCTTTCTAGTGGGCAGGACTGCATCCGGTGGTGTGTTTTGGGGTGCCTGTGACCTTATTATGATTTTTGGCAGCCTCTCTGCTAATGGGTGGGGTTGTGTTCCTGCCTTGCCAGTTGTTTGGCATGGGGTGTCCAGCAGTGTAGCTTGCTGGTCCTTGAGTGGAGCTGGGTCTTCGCGTTGAGATGGAGATCTCTGGGAGAGCTTTCGCCATTTGATATTACATGGAGCTGGGAGGTCTCTGGTGGACCAATGTCCTGAACTTGGCTCTCCCACCTCAGAGGCTCAGGCCTGACACCCGGCTGGAGTACCAAGACCCTGTCAGCCACGCAGCTGCTCGGGGGAGCCCCGTGCGCTGGCCACTGCCCTCTCTGCCTCCCTGTTATTCTTTTAAATATATCTTCATTGGAGTATAATTGCTTCACAATACTGTGTTAGTTTCTGTTGTACAACAAAGTGAATCAGCCATATGCATACATATATCCCCATATCTCTTCCCTCTTGGGCCTCCCTCCCACCCTCCCTATCCCACGTCTCTAGGTCATCGCAAAGCACTGAGCTGATCTCCCTGTGCTATGCTGCTGCTTCCCACAAGCTATCTATTTTACATTCAGTAGTGTATATATGTCGATGCTACTCTCACTTCACCCCAGCTTTCATATCTTAGACAAGTCATTCTGTTTCTCTTGACTTTACTTTCTCATCTGTAAAATGAGGGAGTTGGACTGGAGGACACTAAGCATTCTTTTTCAACTGTGAAATTTTTATTTTATGGGTTCTCATCTCCTCTTAGATATCCTTTCATGACTATACAACACAACTCAGTCTCTTCTTTCACCCCATCTGCTTCCAGGCTAAAGGCATGAATAGGCAGCCCTGTAGCAGAGGGGAACAGGCAGGAAGCAGGAGTTTGGCTAGCCTCAGCAGTGATCTGAGCGTCTGATTATGTTTTCTCGTGGATTTAATATCTAATGAATGACTTTGGGGCCTATCCATGAGTTTGATCACGACACCCTTTCCTTTCTCCCTTAGTATCAAAATTCACTTCATTGCCTGAACATGTTATTTGAGTTTTGGCCTAGACTGAAAATCTGGTGGGCCAAGTACAAGGTGGAGGTCAGAGCAAAACGAAACCCTCGAAACAATCTAAATTGTTAACATTTTTGACATTTGCCAGAAGCCATCAAAATAAAAGTCTACAGCTTTGCAAGTCATGTTCCAGTTTAGCAGTTATTCATTCTGTATGGGGTTCTGGCTGGTGCTGGAGTGGAGGCGTGGGGAGAGAAATCTAACCCCTAATAAACTGCCATGAATAATGGAGATCCATATTTACATTTGAGAAGAAGTGAAGCAGCACTAGGTTGACAATAACGATCCTTCCATCATCTCTACTGGAAAACTGGGGGTCCTTCTTACTGTGCCTCCCTAGCACTTAAATATTCAGGGCAAGGTAACTGCATAGTACTTCCTGGATCCTGTGTCTATGTGTTCAGCCCATATACAACTCTGAGACTAGAACCTGCATCTCAACTTGTTCAGCTGATCATCAGAACTGGGTTGATCCTTCTGTATCGTTAGTTATCTGTCCTTTCATTCAGCTTCTCAATTAGAGACCCTTTTTTCCCCCAGTCGCCTAAAACGCCACAAGTCATTTATTTTTCTTGTGACAATTTCCCCAGTTTTCAGATGAAAATATCTCAGAGAAGTGATTCCTGACTCTGGTTCTGCAACTCCCCAGGACGTCTCCAATTATCTCAAGAGGTGTCACAACATTCTCCCAAAACAAAATTCTAATTAATTTATTAATGGAAAAAAAGAATTCTGGAGACAGTATGGGGGTACATAGGACTCTAAGTTGTCACAAAATCTAGCAATGGCAGAGCATTCTGTTCCAGAAGGTCAGGAGTTGCTGCGAATGACGGTCTAACCTCTAAAGCCCCATGCGGACGCCCCGTCAACTTGCTGTTTGCAGCGAACATGTGCCGTCTAAGGATGACTGGCAGCTATATGAGGAGAAAACTGCAAGTGATAGTGAAGGAGCCCAGACAATTTGAGATGTGAACTGAATTACCTAATTAGGCATGATTTTGCTTTTAAAATCCAGGCAGTGCTGTATTTTCAAGTGAGGTGGGCATCATTTGGAATTATCCATAGAAACAATGTTATAAATAACTATTGGTTTCTTGGGAGATGAAGGAGCCCCAGAAGCTGAACTAATGGTATTAGTGTGAATTCTGGAAAGCTGGGTAGGGCAGGAGTCCATGGCATGCAGAGGGGATGTGCAAGACAGGGATTAAATTGGTTTTTTTCTTTCAGAGCAGTATTTAAAAAGGTTGAAGTTTTTCTTGGATGCTCGCCTATCTTTACTTTCTTGCCTTTGTCCTAGTGAAACTTTCCGCCCATCCTCAGTAGTCTATTCAAGACTGTCATACCTTGTCCCCAAATGCTCGTGTTCCACCAATTTGATAATATAAAAGAAAAAACAAAACTTTCCTCAGGATATCCTCGTCATCTTGCAAGTCTTTAAGATGGCACATAATTTTATAGTTACTGTTGCTCCCATTTTCAACTCTTTTCCCACCATTTCCACTTGAATATCTAACTGACACCTCACACTCTACACGTACGTGACTGGACTCCTGATCTCTTCCCCAATACCTTCTCCTACCACATCTCAGATAATAGTAACTTAATGGTTCCAGTGTTTCGGGCCAACCATCTTGGTGTTCTTGGTGATTCTTCTTTCTCTCACACCTCACATCCGATCCTTCAACAAATATAACCACTTTGACCTATGCACTGCTACTCTGGTAGAACCATTCGCCTCTCCTATCAGATTCTTGTCATTGCTTGCAGTAGTCTAACTTACCTCCCTTCTTCCTACCCTTGCCTCTGTATGGTCATTTCCCAGCAGAACTGCCACAGCGATCCTGCAAGATGTAAGCAAGTTCACATCACTGCACTGCTGAAAATTCTCCAAGGTTTTGCCATCTCACGTGAGTACCAATGGAAGTCTTTCCAATACCTTAGAGACCCCAGGATCTCCTGTCTTTTTCCCTCTGTCTGGAAATGTCTTCCCTCAGTATTCATCAGGCTTGCTCTCTACCAACTCCGAGTCTCATCTTGGTGTAGTCTTTGTCTTAACAAGTCTATTCTAAAGAGCACATCTTACTCCCCATCACACTCACTCACTCGTTATCTCCTTTCACTGTCTTTCTTGGCTCCATGGGACTTAGCCCCTCTAACAAACATTCTTCCATCAAGTAGGAAGAAGCAAACTTCCCCTTGAATGAATCTACAGGAATTTTTATTTGATTAATACTCTAATATCTCAGACTGGGGAAGTATCATTTTTTAAGAAAATCCTTGTTATTACAAGTAAATTTCTTACTGGCAAAATTTCCAGTATACACAGCTGAAGTGAAACATTTAGGCAGCTTTGGAGGGCAAGAAGATTTACATGAGGACGTGGTGTGTGTGACTGCAGGGGTTGGGTGACTGATGGGAAGGGACGTCGTAGGGGCACAAGAGCCTATGAGTCTCTTCCTAACCAGGCCTCCTAAACTCCCCTTCCTAATTTTTATTCTCCTAAGTCTGAATCTGGAGAAAAGGTACCATTTCTTCCCCAGTGGCTTTCTTTCCGTGGCAACTGGTAATCTAGTGGTTTTGCGTAGGGTCACCTGTACACAGGGAATGGAGGATGTCATCTGTTGGCTAATTACTTGTAAATCAGGCATTCCTTGTACTTTCTGAGTTGATGTATCTGAATGGCTTAAAACTATACCTGGCATGTAGAAAGTTCTATATGTGATGGTTATTATACCACTGTATAAAATAATATAATAAATTATTATTGTTGTTAATATTTTTAGTGACTATTCAAGCAAAGGAGGATTAAATCTACAGATTAGATATATAATATATGTGTAATTTATAAATACACATACATGTATATGTGTGTGTGTATATATATATATATATATATATATATATATATATACACACGCACACACATATTTTTCCTTGCTGCATATTTACAGGAAGGTTTTCCAACATCTATCATCCCCATCTCCATTCAAGAAACTATGAAAATAACATAATCTAAAATGGAATGTCAGGGCTCCACCCTGGACCCTGTAATAATATTATTTAATGCCCTTATGAAATCCCTATTGACAGACATGAAACCATGAGACGCTGTTTCATCCCTTCATTAATAAATGTTGCAATTACATTCTAAAAATACAGCCATGTTTACCAATTAATTTTAGTGGACCAGGTCACAGGTAAGCATTCGCTATGCAATATGCTGCTGATTAAAACCAGAACATTAGTCACATATGGTGAAGTAAATCATCCTGTAGGTTACTTATGGGGAAGAGCATATTTTAACTCTTAATTTGTTAAATTTGACATCAATCATTTTTAGAAGTTTGCTTCCCATGACTTAACTTGTACAGTCTGAAGCCATAATGAGCACAAATTTACTGACAATGTATTTGGTCGCAAATATTCTCTACTCAGGATCTCTCCCATTTTTCAAGCTCATTTTCAAGCTTGTTTTATTCTGTATAAGGAACACTAGAGTGGGCTAGTCACAGTTTTGCTTCTAAGTGGCTATGTGCCTTTGGACAAACACCTGTTCTTTCTGTATCAGTTGCCTCAGTTGTGTAGCTGGACAACTACAGTGATTCTCCCATTTCCTCCATCCTAGTTGTGTCCTTCATTATTACATTCCTCACAGACACACCCAAACCCTTTCTCCCTCTCTCGCTCTCTCTCTCTCTCTCTCACTCTCTCTCTCTCTTTCTCTGTCTGTCTGTCTGTCTGTCTGTCTCTCTCTCACACACACACACACAATTTTTTAAAACTTGGTTATGTTTTAGATTTACATAAGAGTTGTAAGCTAGTACAGAGGGTTCCTGTATACCCTTCACCCAGCTTCCCCTAATGTTAACATCTTACACAACCATGGCGCACTTCTAAAAAGGAAGAAATGCTTGTCTCATTTGAAATCACTTTGGCTTCTTCCACCTCCAAAATTTTACTCCTCTCGTGTCTCCTTCGTGGAATACCTCTCCACTATGTTAAGGCATCCATCTTTATACAGGAACTCATCACAGACCACTGCAAACCTTGGACCTGCTTCTTCCATTGCAACCTCCCAGACCCCAACATCATGTGGCAGCTCATTATATTTGACATTATTTATTGTTATGCCTCATTTTTCTTATGACATTGGAAGCTCCCAGCAAGAAAGAACTACATCTTGGCTCCCAGAATGACTGAATGGAAGCAGAGCCTTCCCATGTGTTCCCCATCTTCCCTTGCCCCTGTTGACCATCTTGGACTATTATGTAAACAAATAAACTGTTTAAACCTCTGAGATTTTCGTTTATTAGAGTATTTAACACGAAATGAAGTATCGTGGAACAAATTAGGTAGAAGAATTACTGTGAAAAAGTACATTATTAGTTCTTCCCAAAAGAACACCTCAACAGACTGTTAAGTTGATGGTAAGTCAATAAATAATTATTTCAGATGTTTACTCACTATCAGAAGGACACGTCACATGAATTGTTTTCTGAAGGATGGTTGGTGTGCATCAATGTTTTTCACTTGAGAAGTGAAAAACAGGAGGAATCTATGGCTTTGTTGGAGATCAAAACTATATGAGCTACACTGAGGCTGTGCCTGGGCATCAACCTTGTTACGCTTATGCTGAAGCTAGCTTTCTGCTATTACTACACCTCAATCTTACGAGCACTTTTGTAGCCTCTTTGCCATTTGATTCCCATAATCCTGGGAGGTTGACAGGATGAGAAGTGTTAATCCCACTTTTCAGATGAATAAACCAGAGCTCAGAGATGTTACCTGAATTGCCCAAGGTGACATGAGAGGTGGTGACAATCTTGCTTGTCTTAAATCTCTAAATCCTCTAACCCTCTGCCTTGCAATTTTGTGCTGCAGCAATACCAAACAATTTCTATTTTCTTCAACGTAAAATACAATTGCTCATCTTCTGGCTTTGATTCGTGCTATTCTGACTCTAATGCCATTGCTTTTCCTTTTGGTCACTGTCACGTCCCTGATATAAGTATTTCTCTCCCTCCATTTCTCCTTCCCTTATGCACGTACACATACCTACATACTGTCTTACCTGGCTATGGGAATGTAAAATGCCGCAGCTGCAGGGCAAACAGTCTGGTAGTTTTCTTAAAAAGCTAAATGTAGAGTTACCATATAGACCCAACAATTCTACTCCTAAGAAGATATTCAAGAAAATAAAAAAACACGTATTCACACAAAACCTCGTACACAAATGTTTACAGCAACATTATTCATAATCATCAAAAAGTGGAAACAATCCAAATGTCTATCACCTGGGGAATGGATAAACGAAACGTGGCATTTCCATACAATGGAATAAAAAGGAATGAAGTACTGATATGTGCTACAACATGGATGAATCTTGAAGCATTATGCTAAGTGAAAGAAGTCTGATACAAAAGGCCATACATTATATGATTCATTTGTATTAAATGTTCAGAATTAGCAATCCATAGAGACAGAAACTACATTAGTGGTTGCCCAGGGTTGGAGGGAGACAGGGAATGGAGAGTGATGGCCAACGGGTATGGAGTTTCTTTTTGGAGTTCTGGAATTAGATAATGGTGAGAATTGTATAACCTTGTGAATATGCTGAAACCCATTAAGTTGTACAATTTCAATGGGTGAATTTTTTTAACATCTTTATTGGCGTATAATTGCTTTACAATGGTGTGTTAGTTACTGCTTTTTTTTTTTTTTTAAAGGAAACACACTCTCCTTATGACTTTTGAGTGGTTTGTTCTCCTTTTTTTTAAATTTATTTATTTATGGCTATGTTGGGTCTTCGTTTCTGTGCGAGGGCTTTCTCTAGTTGCGGCAAGTGGGGGCCACTCTTCATCGCGGTGCACGGGCCTCTCACTATCGCGGCCTCTCCTGTTGCGGAGCACAGGCTCCAGACATGCAGGCTCAGCAATTGTGGTTCACGGGCCTAGCCGCTCCGCGGCATGTGGGATCTTCCCAGACCAGGGCTTGAACCCGTGTCCCCTGCATTGGCAGGCAGACTCCTAACCACTGTGCCACCAGGGAAGCCCAGTTACTGCTTTTTAACAAAGTGAATCAGCTATATGCATACATATATCCCCATATGCCCTCCCTCTGTATCTCCCTCCCTATCCCACCCCTCTAGGTAGTCACAAAGCACTGAGCTGATCTCCCTGTGCTATGCGGCTGCTTCCCACTAGCTATCTATTTTACATCTGGTAGTATATATTAGTCTGTGCCACTCTCTCACTTCGTCCCAGCTTACCCTTCCCCCTCCCCGTGGACTCGAGTCCATTCTCTACATCTGGGTCTTTATTCCTGTCCTGCCCCTAGGTTCTTCAGAACCGTTTTTTTTTATTCCATATATATGTGTTAGCAAACAGTATTTGTTTTTCTCTTTCTGATTTACTTCACTCTGTATGACAGACTCTAGGTCCATCCACCTCACTACAAATAACTCAATTTTGTTCCTTTTTATGGCTGAGTAATATTCCATTGTATATATATGCCACGTCTTCTGTATCCATTCATCTGTCGATGGACACTTAGGTTGCTTCCATGTCCTGGCTATTGTAAGTAGAGCTGCAATGAACATTGTGGTACATGACTCTTTTTGAATTATGGTTTTCTCAGGGTATATGCCCAGTAGTGGGATTGCTGGGTCATATGGTAGTTCTATTTTTAGTCTTTTAAGGAACCTCCATACTGTTCTCCATAGTGGCTGTATCAATTTACATTCCCACCAACAGTGCAGGAGGGTTCCTTTTTCTCCACACCCTCTCCAGCATTTATTGTTTCTAGATTTTTTGATGATGGCCATTCTGACCAGTGTGAGATCATATCTAATTGTAGTTTTGATTTGCATTTCTCTAATGATTAGTGATGTTGAGCATCCTTTCATGTGTTTGTTGGCTATCTGTATACCTTCTTTGGAGAACTAATGGGTGAATTTTATAGTATATAAATTATGTCACAATTTTTTAAAAGGCAAAAAAAAATAGTCTTACCTGGCTAACACCTATTTGCAATTTACTACACCACACATACATCAACTCCTTCAGAAAGTCTTCCCTTGAATTGCTATCATATGTTTGCTTTCATTTTTAATCAATTAAAGAGCAATACAATTTTCTCTCTGAATATTGTCTGTCCCTCATTCTCTGTGTATTACTTCAGGAATTCCTATTGAGCACGTTGATCTTCCCTATTGTATCTTCTATTTTTCTTGACTTTTCTTTTGTGATAATCATTTCTGTAGATTTCTATGCTGCATTCTGGGTAACTTTCTCAGATCCAAATTGTAGTTAATTAATTTTCTCTTTAGCTATTTCTAATAGAATTTTTAACCTGTCCACTGACTTAATTTAAGCGACTATGTCTTTCATTTCTAGAAGTTCTTTTAGCCCCCTATTTTGTCTATCATTTTTATTAGCATCTGTTTCTTAGAGTCTGTTCCTTCTTTTTTGCTGTTTATACCTACTAATTTCAAATTCCCTTCCAGAATGTCATTTCATTTTCCTGAATTCTTCCCAGTTTGAATATGTGGACTGTTATCTCCAACAATTCTCATCCATTATAAGCTATTTCCTTCTAAAAATATCAAATTTTGTTCTTGAAACCATTCTTAGCAGACATTTGTATTGTTTTGTTTTTCCATGAATATTGTTTGTGGTATGGGTTATGGGAACATTTCTCCTGAAGAATTTTGTGTTTGGTTTCCTGGGTGTTCTTGGTCCAAGTTGGTAGTATAAATATGAACCCCAAATCTGTGTGAGGTGAAGGCCCAGGAGCTAAAACTCTCAGATGAGAGTACCCTTTCTCAAGGCCATCTTAAGAAAGACAGGAGTTCAAAGTTTCATCCTATGTCCCTCTGCTGATGGGTGGATTTTTATCTATTTCACGCTTTTATTGAGGGTGCAGCCCTTTGAGATCTTAGTTCCAACTTCTCACCTCATTCAGGCTCAAGACAACACCTTTGTCCCTTTCTGGGTATTAAAACCTAAGCTTGCAAATGACTGGGTAGTGTCAACTCTCCCAGACAGCCAGTGCTGGCTCTCTTGCTGGCTTCTTTGGGATTTTACCTCCTTCATTTCTGTCATCTATATTTCTTATGACCACACACACTTCCTTAAACTATTTTTTCTTTTCAGAACGTCTAGCTATTCACAGCAAGAATATTTTTTCTGATATCTTAGGCTACCATGTTTCTGGAGCCAGAGGTTTGTAATAACTTCATAAATGGATTCCTTGCATCCAATCTCACAATTCTCAGATCTAGTTTTACAATTATAGGCAGAGAGATAATTTTAAAATGCAAATGTTACGCCCCAGCTTAAAAATCTGTCATGGCCTTAGGGAAAAAGACCAACTCTTTGGCATGACCACAAGGTCCCCTGTGATACAAATCACACCTATCTCTAAAATCTCACCCTTGCACTCCTGACCTCATTCTCCATGTGTTGGTGATAAAGAACTGTTTTTCTGTAAATGGGTCATACTCTCTTTCACCTCAGAGTACTCACATAAGTTGTACTTTCTGCATAAGCCCTCCCCACTTTTAGCATTTGCCATTCTTACTGATCCTTCTGGTTTCTGCTTAAATGCCTTCTTCCAAAAGGCCTTTACTATGTATGCCCTGATGGTACATGCACTTCTCACCTTCTAACATCCTTATGGTAACCAAAGGGGAAAAGGAGGGGAGAGGTAACTTAGGAGTTTGGGTTTAACAGATACACACTACTATATATAAAATAGATAAACAAGGTCCTACTGTACAGCACAGGGAACTGTATTCAATACCTTGTAATAACCTGCATGTTTACTGCAGAAAGAAATGTTCACAGACTCATATAACTGTGCTAGAGGCAATGCTAGTCTAAGCTGAAAAAACAGGAGAGTGTTCAAGGCTAGAAAGTGAGGTCTGTTGGGGAAGGGCAACCTAGGGATGGGATTGGCATCGCCATCCTTTCAGGAAAAGAGGTGGTTAGGAGAGGGGAAGGTGACAGATAACTAACAATAACCTGTTGTATAGCACAGGGAATACTCAGTACTCTGTAATGGCCTACATGGGAAAAGAATCTCAAAAAAAAAAAGAGTGGATATATGTATATGTATAACTGATTCACTTTGCTGTACACCTGAAACTGACACAGCATTGTAAGTCAACTACACTTCAGTTTAAGAAAAAGAAAGAAAGAAGATAACATCCTCAATCTTGTAATTATCGTTCAGCTCTGTCTTTCTGCCTCAGTGCTAAGCTTCCTAAGATGTGAGAGGTCTCTCTTGCTCACTGCTTTCTGTCTGGCAATTAATCTAGTACTTGGCATATAATAGGGGCCTAATAAATCTTTGTGAACAGATGAATGAACAAATTAAGCACCCCATTCGTGAATGGAATTCCCTGACTGAAGCTTTGCTTAACATCAGATTGTTGCCATCAGTTTTAAGAACAGAACAACTCCTGAAGGACGTTTCTCTTTTAAAAAATAAATGCTGTACTGGGAAAATTCTGATCCTTGAGAAGTGAGGACGAAAGTGAAGTAGAAATCCAAATTTCTGTTTCAATTCAGTCTCGTTCAAAGAAGGGTCTGAGCTGAACAGACCAGAAGAGAGAAAGACAGGCATGGCTTATGAGACTTCAGTGCAGGCATAGTAATGAGATTCAATCAATGAGAATGCTTGGATGAAACAAAGGAATCTTTAAAAGATGAGCAAGAATCATTTTCTATTTCTTCTGGATCAGTGACCTCCAGCAGGACTTAGAAAAGGCTTAGGACACATGTCACCATTTTGTCAAAGAGCAGGTTGTCTCGTCATCAAGTACAACGTAAGCATGGACTCACTGGACTATGAATCACTAACACAATTTAGATATCATAACCATTGTGTCAAGATACTCCTTACATTGCTATCTCTAAAACCATTTATTTCAAGAATCAGGTATTCATTGACTAGAAGACCAGATCTGTAATTGTGTCCAATACATTTTTATGATCACATGAAACTTGATTTTATTTCCTTTTAACTTTAAGGTTAATCTTTCACTACTTTTGCAGATAACATCCTTTCATGCTAATATTCATTTTTACTGCAAAACACAGAGGCAAGCCTCTTTTTAAAGTTTTCCTTCTATGTCAAGATCTAGGATGAATAATTACTTCCGATATGTAGGTTGTCTTCGCTTCTTTTCTTTCATCCTCCCCTTCCCATTTTTTTCTTTATTTATTGTTGGAGTCACAATGAGAGGGAGCATAAAGGATGAAGTGTTTTCTTTTCAGAGTCTACGAATTATCCTTTCCCATCAACTCCATCAGGAATATAAAAAACAAAGCCCAAAAGACTAATTTCAAAAGATAAAAATAAAACACAAACGTTTCAAAAGTGATTATTTTTATCTTCTGAAAGAAGCCCTTGTATACCAGTCTCTGATATAAAAATATGACCATGACCATTTAAAAAGCCCTCTCTAGATATATCTATTACTATTATGGAAAGTAGATATTATTGGAGAAATTTGAATGTCTCTATTATTGGGAGAGAATAGATTATGAAAAGCAATTCCTAAGGCAGTGATGATATCTAAGTCATCTCCCATCGTTCCAAATACCTCACCAAATATTAACTGAATTTTCTACTTACTTAATGTGCCTGAAATACTGATGCTGAGAATTCAATTAGCTTATCAAAGCTACCTTTTAAGAATTCAAATTCCTTTGGAAGGATTAAGAAACCATTTTCATGTTAGTGTGAATTAGTTCAATTAGCCTGCTTTAATATTATCTCAATTTCACTGAATGACTTAGAGATTCAGAGCTTTAACCAGGAAGGAATGGAGGATTTGGGACAGCATGAAAATACAGATACTCTTAAGAGAGGGGCAAAAAAGGCAATATGAGACTCATAAAGAGAGACGGGACAGTATTAAAGTAAAAGGGCATTTTCTTCTTCCTCCTCACATCTGAAGTAATCTAGTGTTCAGGCACATACTATTAATATTGGGGTCTGGCTAAATCATGGTTTATATAGTCTTTTAGAACCACCTGTATGACCTAGCTGCCATTTAAATATATTTTATTTATTGGAAAAGATATTCTGCGATTGTTAGGATATACTGAGATTTAAACCCTGATGGATAATCATACTTTTGATGTTACAGATTGTTCCTAAGTTGTTATGTGTATCATATCACGTCACTTTGGAACATAAATTTTGAGGCCATACACAGTAAAAACTTAGATGCTTAATTGTTAGTTATTGTTTCTTTGAGTTTGTAAAAGAGTATTAATATATCCTCTTCTTGGCTTATTGAGAAGAGAAAAACCTCCCTCCAGTTCTTTCCTAGACTAATGCTTATTTTTGGAGAGTAAGCTATTACAGTCTACTGACATTTATAAGAAAGAAAGAAATCCTCATTCTTTCAGTTCTCAAGTTGTCACCTATCAGGAACATAGCCAAGAACAAAAAATAAGTTATAAAAATGTGTCCGATCAAAGTACCAACATCTCCTGTTCTTTACTCATAGGAAAGATACTCAGACAAACCTCAACACTTATTTACTCTTACTTCTAGTAAGCTGGACTGTCTGATCTCCAAATCCAAAATAGCCTGGAGACAGTGAATTAAGGGCTGGCATGGGAAGACGTCCTTATGTAACCTCATGGAACATTGTAAGTGGCATATTATGAGAAGTTATCTTTATTTTCCTCAAGAAATCTTTTCTAACTTACCTTTCTCTTTTGTAAGATTTACTTATTATTTACTTATTTATTTTATTTATTTTTGGCTGCATCGGGTCTTAGTTGCGGCACGTGGGATCCTCATTGAGGTATGCGGGATCTTCCGTTGTGGCACACGGGCTCTTAGTTGTGCTGCGCGGGCTTCTCTCTAGTTGTGGCATGCAGGTTTTCTCTTCTCTAGTTGTGGCGTGCAGGCTCCAGGGTGTGTGGGCTCTGTGGTTGTGGCGTGCGGGTTCCAGGGCATGTGGACTCCGTAGTTTGTGGCATAAGGGCTCTAGGTGAGGCATGCGAGTAGTTGTGGCACGTGGGCTTAGTTGCCCCACGGCATGTGGGATCTTAGTTCCCTGACCAGGGATCAAACCCATGTCCCCTCCATTGTAAGGCAGATTCTTTACCACTGGACCACCAGGGAAGTCCCGTAGCTTACCTTTCTTGAGGGAATATCCTTTTCCCACTTTAGGGCTGAGCACTTTATACCTTACTTAATTATATCTCACTCAATTTAATGAGTTAGGAATTACTATCTTTATGCATTCTCTCCCATTCCCTTTTCCCCTACCCTCATAGAACTAAGTGGTTAGGTAGGGATATTATATTTATTGAATTCATATTATAGGTCATGCAATACTTGAAAGATAAGGCTAATAGTTCCAATAGCATAAAGGGTATTATCCTAGGGAAATTTTCTATCATGATTGCTGTTAAAAGGCTATATATAAAACCTCCTCTCCTCCTGCCTCACTTCGCTATTCCCACAGCAGATGGCTTTCACTTTTCTTTAGAGAAGGCTCCAGGACATGGGCAGGTTTCCTGCCTATCCCACAGTAGCAGCTAACCACCACCTTGTGCCTATGCAGTTTTGTTTTTAATTGGGGTCTAGTTGTTTTACAATGTTGTATTAGCTTCTACTGTATAGCACAGTGAAGTAGAGTTCCCTGTGCTATACAACAGGTTCTCATTAGTTATCTATTTGATACATATTAGTGTATATATGTTAATCCCAATCTCCCAATTCATCCCAACCCCTTTTCCCCCTCTTGGTGTCCATATGTTTATTCTCTACATCTGTGTCTCTATTTCTGCCTTGCAAACCAGTTCATCTGTACCATTTTCTATGCAGTTTTGTTCTACCCTCAAACTTAGGCAGAACTTACAAGCCTGCGAGCATATGTATATGTATGTATAAAGTTTTCTCAAATTCACTAGTAATCAAGGAAATGAAAGTTAAAACCTGTTCATATTACTTATGGTCAGCATACACTGATGCTAGGAGTATAAATCTGTACAAAAATTTAGAAATCAAGTTGGCAATATCTATCAATGTCATTAATACCCTGTTACCCAGACATTCTGCTCTTAGTTCTATGTGCTCAATAAACTCTCATGCATGCACATATAGGCACAAACACAACAGTACTATTGGTAGCAACTTCATGATAGCAAAAATAAGAAGAACCCAAATGCCAATCATTAAGAGAATGTTTCAATTATTGTTTATCTATCCCACAGAATAATAAACAGCAATGAAAAATCCATGGGCCCAGAGCTACATGTATCCATAGAGATGAAAATCTAAGCTTAATGCTGAATGAAGACAGCAAATTTCAGAAGGACAAAAACAGTTTACAATTTATGTAAAGCTTAAAACATTAAATATTATTCAAGCAAACATACACACATAATTAAACTCCAAAGAAATCCACCAAAACCTAGGCTGTGATTATCTATAGAAGGGTGTAAATTTTGATCAAAGAGGCCTCAACAAGGAGTATCAATTCTTTTGGTAATATATCATTTCTTAAGTTGAGTGAGATGTACATACATTTCTATAATATTATTTCAATACCTTTCTGTATGACTGAACTATTTCAAAATAAATTGAAAAATTAGAAAGCGATATAAAACATTGGTTACTACCAAGTCACAAAAACTCACACACCAAAGTCAAAATTCTCTCTAACAAATATCATCAAGATGACAGCAGAGTTGCATTTCACCAGAATTCTGTTACTTTCTAGCCTCAACTAGTAGAAATAAAGGTGAATTTCAGGAAGTGCAAAAATGTGTATATTAAGACATAAATGGGCACACAAACATGTATGCACGGACACACACATACTCACCTGCACGCTCATGAAAGGCATGAATATTACACTTTGAAAAATACTGTACGTAGGCATTTTAATGACTATAAAAAGTGACAACCAGCTTCAAAGAAGAGGACAAAATAATGCATTATCCAGGAACATACTGCAAAAGCTCAGGAGCACAGAGTCATTTAAAGTAGGACCAGATGCTTATGATAATACAATACATTATTATTATGGTCACTGTTTTTATTGTCAATATATCTGTCAATTTTCTGTCCATCCTTCAATTCCCCTAACACATTTTAACCAATCAAGCAATGTTACATACTCCAATTACTTTCAGAAGCCAAACCATCAATAACATGCCTATTACTAATGCAGATTATTGGTTATTCCTACGTGGGAGAATAAAGAGGGGCAAGGAAGGAATTCTGTTTCTTGAACAGTATACTTTCATCTCACGTCCCTTCTGCCCATGTGAGTGAGGAGAAATGGCTAAAAAGACAAAGCCCACTGTCTTTTTACTAGCTTCCCCATATCAGATCTATAAGAGCAGCTTCTATAGAAGGGAATTAAATTTTTTGTACTGATTATGATTTTCACAGAGAAATTTTTTTTTCAGGGAACTAAAATAACATTTTTCACTTAGTATCTATCTATTATAGAATTCCCTTAGTTGTTTGCATGACTGATGTCACATCTTCTCTTACTCATACAGAAACTCCTACATTTAGTCCACTAGGTTTACGTAAAGAACTAGGTTAGGTTCATTTGGAGTCCAGTTTTAGTTTCTTTTCACTCCTAGAGGCTTTGATTCTAATTTTTAGTGGAAGTGCACCCTAGGCTGGCATGTTTGGGGTCAGACTGGTTTATTTTTGTCAGTACTTGCCTTTTAGGTTGTTGGAATGAGTAAAGCTAGTGGTTAAGTCTACCCAGACAGGATTTTTCTCGAGAAACACGTGTTCTGCGGACCTTCGTCGTGAAATAAGGGAGCAACTGGTCATAGTACCAGCTGAAGCCTTCCACTAACACCTTTACTTTATCGTGTGTCACAGCCAAAACTGGTCGTTGCAAGTTTTTATCTGTATGCTCGAGCTTTCTAAATAGTCCTCCAGAATGCCATACTAGTTATTGTATTTCATTAGTGAAAAACTAGACATCAAAGGGAGAGTCTCTGAGGAGAGGTAGGCATGAATGAGAGAGAAATGCTGTTTTGAATTTTAATGAAAAGAGCCAGTAGAATGTGAACTGATTTCGTCTATTACTGCTCTAAAAAGAAAACCCCAAAGGCATATATGTAAAATTTTAACACGTCTCTGCATTGTTTGGGGAGACCATTTGTTCATTTACAGAGTAAGGAATTAGAATCACACAAATTAGATTGTGAGTCATTTTTGGAAAGAGAGGAGACTGGGCTCGCTGGTGTTGTGTCTGAGGCTCAAGAAAGCGACCCAGGAGGAGGCTAGCGCTGGAGAAGACAGTCTTCCCTGCTGGCCAAATATGATGCTCCTTGAATGGGGTGCGCCTGGCTGATGGAGTGGTTATCACCCGCCTCTAGTAGGCTTGGGCCGCCTTTGGACTTCTGTAAATGTAATGCCTGCTCCACTCTGGAGCTGTATTTCTGATACTCCAGAAATTTCTACCTGGCCCCCTGTTTATTAACAGACCCAAACCCGGCCACTCTTTACCTTTATTCAAATGATGATGAGGTTTGGTGAAAGTTTTTCCTGATTAAGACTGCACTTGTCTCCTTACTAATGGTCACCATGTTTTTTTCATCTTGGAAGTTCCACAGGTAGGGTGAGACCTAGACTCCTGGTTACCTGAAAAGAGTAAAAAAGAAAAAATCATCAATAAAACACTAATGACAAATTCAGGGAAAAGGGAGGAGGGAAGAGAATGAGGATGGAAGGAGAGAAAGAGAGAAATAACTCTTGGTAATACAGGAGAAAAAGCAGAGACTCCAGTCCACCTCCATCTTGCGTCCTTGGGAACCACACTACTGTACCTGATGGATATTATTTCATAAGAAAAAAAATCTCTTTGAATTTGTCTTCACCATGTGAATTTGACCACAGAGGTTTTGCTTGTACTCCCTCCTCAAATACAAATGCTCAGAGCATGGATGCCTAAGACAATGCCTTATTGAATCCTCTTTTAAGGGTGGCAAAAGATGTTTATCCCAAACCAAAGGTTCAGAGACCCATTAGTGCATTTCCTTGTCTGAGGCCCAACTAAGCCCTATGCTCTTCTCTGTGCCCTTTATGGACAGGTTCCCTAGATGGTCTTGATTCTTTTTTCTTTTTTAAATTTTATTGAAGTATAGTTGATTTAAAATGTTGTGTTAAGTTCTTCTGTACAGCAAAGTGACTCAGCTATACATACATATATATATTTTTTCATATTCTTTTCCATTATGGTTTGTCACAGGAGATTGAATATAGTTCCCTGTGCTATACAGTAGGACCTTGTTGTTTATCCATCCTATATATAAAAATTTGCCTCTGCTAATCCCAAACTCCCCTTCCTTCCCTCCCCTCCCCTCTCTCCCCCTTGGCAACCACAAGTCTGTTCTCTATGCCTGTGAGTCTATTTCTGTTTTGTAGATAGGTTCAATTGTGTCATATTTTACATCTCACATATAAGTGATATCATATGGTATTTGTCCCTTTTTGGCTTACTGCGCTTAGTATGATATTCTCTAGTTGCATCCATGTTGCTGCAAATGGCATTATTTCATTCTTTTTTATGGCTGAGTAATATTCCATTGTATATGTACCACATCTTCTTCATCCATTCATCTGTCAATGGACATCTAGGTTGCTTCCATGTCTTGGCTATTGTGAATAGTGCTGCTATGAACACTGGGGTGCATGTATCTTTTTGAATTATAGTTTTGTCCAGATATATGCCCAGGAGTGCGATCACTAGATCAGATGTCTCACTTTTAAGTGATAAGCACAAAGTCCTTCCGGGGGCCTAGTGGAGCAAGACTGGGTGATACTAGGCAGTGTTTCTCCAAAGCAGATACTCCATCTGATGTGCCCTGAAATCTAGTCCTGCAATAACCCAAGAGAGCCCACCAAGCAACACTTGTTGCTTCCTTTGCAGTGTTGAACTTCGCTACCAGAAGAACTTGGCAAAAACCCCTGAGCTGAGAGACACAGAGTTCAAACTGGATCACAGATACTCTCTATTCACTCAAGTCCCAAGTCCAAACTAAGTGCAATAATGATGCTAGTTTGTTTATGCATAAAGACATTCTCTATTATGGATTGTTTAGTCTCCCATGCTGTTCTACTCAACCGTTTATGCCCTTCCTTTCACTGCTCCTTCCTTTAATTCTATTGACCTTTAAACCTGTAGTTTAAAATCCATCTGTTCCACCAAACTTGTCTAGATCACTTATTTTAGCCAGCAGTTATGTATCTCTTCTCTGAATTGCTGTTGGTATAACTATGCATTATCTTGTGATCATCCTCTCAAAGAGCCATTTAAAAATTTTATTGTTATTTAATGAGAAACACGTATCAGGTATATTTTCTCAAAAAAGACGGTGAACCTTTGAGAGAATACATTATGCTTTTTTGTGTCTGCCATAATGCCTACCACAAATATCTTTAGTGGACATGATATTTGCGTTTGCATAATGGCTTCTTCAAATACCTGCAAACCATCAACTCTTAAAGATTTCTGCTACTGGAGAAGGTCAAGTGGATATGAATAATCCAAAACTTGAATTATTCAAAAATCATTTATACTGAGTTAGGGAAGATATTAGTGGCAGCTACATTCTTTCTCTAATAAATTATTTATTAAAAAAATAATAGTAGCTCCATCAGAGGGCAGACAGCAGAAGCAAGAAGAACTACAATCCTGCAGGCTGTGGAACAAAAACCACATTCACAAAAAGATACACAAGATGAAAAGGCAGAGGGCTATGTACCAGATGAAGGAACAAGATAAAACCCCAGAAAAACAACTAAATGAAGTGGAGATAGGCAACCTTCCAGAAAAAGAATTCAGAATAATGCTAGTGAAGACGATCCAGAACTTCGGAAAAAGAAGGGAGGCAAAGATCGAGAAGATGCAAGAAATGTTTAACAAAGACCTAGAAGAATTAAAGAACAAACAAACAGAGATGAACAATACAATAACTGAAATGAAAAATACACTAGAAGGAATCAATAGGAGAATAACTGAGGCAGATGAATGGATAAGTGACCTGGAAGACAGAATGGTGTAATTCACTGCTGTGGAACAGAATAAAGAAAAAAGAATGAAAAGAAATGAAGACAGCCTAAGAGACCTCTGGGACAACATTAAATGCAACAAGATTTGCATTATAGGGGTCCCAGAAGAGACGAGAGAGAAAGGACCCGAGAAAATATTTGAAGAGATTAGAGTCGAAAACTTCCCTAACATGGGTAAGGAAACAGCCACCCAAGTCCAGGAAGCGCAGAGAGTCCCATACAGGATAAACCCAAGGAGAAACATGCCGAGACACATAGTAATCAAATTGGCAAAAATTAGAGACAAAGAAAAATTATTGAAAGCAGCAAGGGAAAAACGACAAATAACATACAAGGGAACTCCCATAAGGTTAACAGCTGAATTCTCAGCAGAAACTCTGCAAGCCAGAAGGGAGTGGCAGGACATATTTAAAGTGATGAAAGGGAAGAACCTACAACCAAGATTACTCTACCTGGCAAGGATCTCATTCACATTCGATGGAGAAACCAAAAGCTTTACAGACAAGCAAAAGCTAAGAGAATAAAGCACCACCAAGCCAGCTCTACAACAAATGCTAAAGAAACTTCTCTAAGTGGGAAACACAGGAGAAGAAAAGGACCTACAAAAACAAACACAAAACAATTAAGAAAATTGTAATAAGAACATACATATTGATAATCACCTTAAACGTGAATGGATTAAATGCTCCAACCAAAAGACACAGGCTCACCGAATGGATACAAAAACAAGACCCATATAGATGCTGTCTACAAGAGACCCACTTCAGACCCAGGGACACGCATGGACTGAAAGTGAGGGGATGGAAAAAGATATTCCGTGCAAATGGAAATCAAAAGAAAGCTGGAGTAGCAATACTCATATCAGATAAAATAGACTTTAAAATAAAGAAGGTTACAAGACTATATAATGATCAAGGGATCAATCCAAGAAGAAGATATAACAATTATAAATATATATGTACCCAACATAATATAGGAGCACCCCAATACATAAGGCAACTGCTAACAGTTATAAAAGAGGAAATCGACAGTAACACAAAAATAGTGGGGGACTTTAACACCTCACTTACACAAATGGACAGATCATCCAAACAGAAAATTAATAAGGAAACACAAGCTTTAAATGACACAATAGACCAGATAGATTTAATGGATATTTATAGGACATTCCATCCCAAAACAGCAGATTACACTTTCTTCTCAAGTGCACATGAACATTCTCCAGGATAGATCACATCTTGGGTCACAAATCAAGCCTCAGTAAAATTAAGAAAATTGAAATCATATCAAGCATCTTTTCTGACCACAACGCTATGAGATTAGAAATCAATTACAGGGAAATAAACGTAAAAAACACAAACACATGGAGGCTAAATAATACGTTATTAATTAACCAAGAGATCACTGAAGAAATCAAAAAATACCTAGAGACAGATGACAATGAAAACACGACGAACCAAAGCCTATAGGATGCAGCCATAGCAGTTCTACAAGGGAAGTTTATAGCAACACAATCCTACCTTAAGAAACAACAAACACCTCAAATAAACAACCTAACCTTACACCTAAAGGAACTAGAGAAAGAAGAACAAACAAAAGCCAAAGTTAGGAGAAGGAAAGAAATCATAAGTATCAGAGCAGAAATAAATGAAACAGAAACAAAGAAGACAATAGCAAAAATCAGAAAAACTAAAATCTGGTTCTTGAGAAGATAAACAAAATTAATAAACCTTTAGACAGACTCATCAAGAAAAAGAGGGAGAGGACTCAAATCAATAAAATTAGAAATGAAAAAGGAGAAGTTACAACAGACACCGCAGAAATACAAAGCATCCTAAGAGACTACTACAGGCAACTCTATGGCAATAAAATGGACAACCTGGAAGAAATGGACAAATTCTAGGAAAGGTATAACCATCCGAGACTGAACGAGGAAGAAATAGAAAATATGAACAGACCAATCACAAGTAATGAAATTGAAACTGTGATTAAAAATCTTCCAACAAATCAAAGTCCAGGACCAGATGGCTTCACAGGTGAATTCTCTCAAACATTTAGAGAAGAGCTAACACCCATCCTTCTCAAACTCTTCCAGAAAACTGCAGAGGAAGGAACACTCCCAAACTCATTCTGTGAGGCCACCATCACCCTGATACCAAAACCAGACAAAGATACTACAAAAAAAGAAAATTACAGACCAATATCACTGATGAATATCGATGCAAAAATCCTCAACAGGGCTTCCCTGGTGGCGCAGTGGTTGAGAGTCCGCCTGCCGATGCAGGGGACACGGGTTCATGCCCCGGTCTGGGAAGATCCCACATGCTGCGGAGCGGCTGGGCCCGTGAGCCATGGCCGCTGGGCCTGCGCATCCGGAGCCTGTGCTCTGCAACGGGAGAGGCCACAGCAGTGAGAGGCCACAGCAGTGAGAGGCCCACGTACAGAAAAAAAAAAAAAAAAAAAAAATCCTCAACAAAATACCAGCAAACAGAATCCAACAGCACATTAAAAAGATCATACACCATGATCAAGTGGGATTTATCCCAGGGATGCAAGGATTCTTCAGTATACACAAATCAATGTGAAACACCATATTAACAAATTGAAGAATAAAAACCATATGATCTTCTCAATAGATGCCAAAAAAGCTTTTAACAAAATTCAACACCCACTTATGATAAAAACTCTCCAGAAAGTGGGCATAGAGGGAACGTACCTCAACACAATAAAGGCCATATATGACAAACCCACAGCAAACATTCTCAATGGTGAAAAACTGAAAGCATTTCCTCTAAGATCAGGAACAAGACAAGGATGTCCACTCTTGCCACTATTATTCAACATAGTTTTGGAAGTCCTAGACACAGCAATCAGAGAAGAAAAAGAAATAAAAGGAATACAAATTGGAAAAGAAGAAGTAGAACTGTCACTGTTTACAGATGACACGATACTATACATAGAGAATCCTAAAGATGCTACCACAAAACTACTAGAGCTAATCCGTGAATTTGGTAAAGTTGCAGGATACAAAATTAATGCACAGAAATCTCTTGCATTTCTGTACACTAATGATGAAAAAACTGAAAGAGAAATTAAGGAAACACTCCTATTTTCCATTGCAACAAAAAGAATAAAATAGCTAGGCATAAACCTACCTAGGGAGACAAAAGACCTGTATGCAGAAAACTATAAGACACTGATGAAAGAAATTAAAGATGATACCAACAGTTGGAGAGATATACTATGTTCTTGGATTGGAAGAATCAATAATGTGAAAATGACTGTACTACCCAAAGCAATCTACAGATTCAATACAATCCCTATCAAATTACCTATGGCATTTTTTAGAGAACTAGAGCGAAAAATTCTTAAAATTTGTATGGAGACACAAAAGACCCCAAATACCCAAAGCGGTCTTGAGGGAAAAAAGCGGAGCGGGAGGAATCAGACTCCCTGACTTCAGACTATACTACAAAGCTACAGTAATCAGGACAATATGGTACTGGCACAAAAACAGAAATACAGATCAACGGAACAGGATAGAAAGCCCAGAGATAAACCCACGCACCTATGGTTAACTAATCTATGACAAAGGAGGCAAGGATATACAATGGAGAAAAGACAGTCTCTGCAATAAGTGGTGCTGGGAAAACTGAACAGCTACATGTAAAAGAATGAAATTAGAACACTCCCTCACACCATACACAAAAATAAACTCAAAATGGATTAGAGACCTAAATGTAAGACCGAACACCATAAAACTCTTAGAGGAAAAGACAGGAAGAACACTCTTTGACATAAATCACAGGAAGATCTTTTTTGATCCACCCCCTACGGTAATGGAGAGAACAACAAAAATAAACAAATGGGACCCAATGAAACTTAAAAACTTTTGCAAAGCAAAGGAAACTACAAACAAGATGAAAAGACAACACTCAGAATGGGAGAAAATATTTGCAAATGAATCAATGGACAGAGGATTAATCTCCAAGATATATAAACACCTCAATATTAAAAAACCAAACAATCCAATCCAAAAATGGGCAGAAGACCTAAATAGACATTTCTCCAAAGAAGACATACAGATTGCCAACAAACTCATGAAACGATGCTCAACATCACTAATTATTAGAGAAATGCAAATCAAAACTACAATGAGGTATCACCTCACACCAGTTAGAATGGGCATCATCAGAAAATCTACAAACAACAAATGCTGGAGAGGGTGTGGAGAAAAGGGAACCCTCTTGCACTGTTAGTGGGAATGTAAATTGATACAGCCACTATGGAGAACAGTATGGAGGTTCCTTAAAAAACTACAAATAGAACTACCATATGACCCAGCAATCCCACTACTGGGCATATACCCAGAGAGAACCATAATTCAAAAAGACACATGCATCCCAACGTTCATTGCAGCACTATTTACAATAGCCAGGACATGGAAGCAACCTAAATGCTCACTGACAGACGAATGGATAAAGAAGATGTGGTACATATATACAATGGAATATTACTCAGCCATAAAAAGGAATGAAATTGGGTCATTTGTAGAGACGTGGATGGATCTAGAGACTGTCATACAGAGTGAAGTAAGTCAGAAAGAGAAAAACAAATATCGTATATTAACGCACATATGTGGAACCTAGAAAAATTGTACAGATGAACCGGTTTGCAGGGCAGAAATAGAGACACAGATGTACAGAACAAACTGCAAGAGATTTGTTGCATTAATTAATGCAAGAGATTTCTGTGCATTAATTTTGTATCCTGCAACTTTACCAAATTCACGGATTAGCTCTAGTAGTTTTGTGGTAGCATCTTTAGGATTCTCTATGTATAGTATCGTGTCACCTGTAAACAGTGACACCAAGGGGGGAACATGGCAGAGGTAGTGGTGGGATGAATTGGGAGATTGCGATTGATGTATATACACTAAGATGTATAAAATGGATAACTAATAAAAAAAATAATAGTAACTTCAACACTCACTGGGACTTTATACTTCTCAGAGCTTAGCTCAAACTAATAACAATTCTTCTATATTCTCTGAGCGCCTGTAACAGAAGGCAGGAAGACAGGACCCAGTCAAGGACTGGTTACAAGAAAAGTTTAGAGATCCCGTTTCCTTGGTACTCCACATGCTACCCACAACCATACTGGTCTATGCTTCCGCATTTGCCGCGCTTCACTTATGTTTCTCACTGACATCAGTTGATAAGTGATTGACAGCAGCACTTAGCCTCCATTCACATTCTGGCTCTTCCATTTCCTGGCTCTGTGCTCATGGACAACTTACCTAACCTTTCTATACTTGAGGGTCTTCCTAGGCAAAAGGGGGAGAATGATAGTGCATATTTCATAGGTTTGTTTGTTTTAGAGTTAAATGATACACGTGAAATGCTTGGCACAATGTCTGAGACACAGTAAATTCTCAAATGTTAAAGAGAGAACAAGCAAGTGCAAGTACACAGAGAGGAAGAGAGCCACTAGAAGTTCTATTTCCTTCCTTTATTCACCTAGAGTCCAAAGTGTAAAGAATACCAGAGAGGGAGGAGAAGCCAAGTGTAAAGAGAACCCGAGCCATGTTCTCCTCTTGGAAGAGAATGAGGGGAAAGAAAAGCAGCACAAAACCAGTGTAAGAGCAACTCGTAAATGGGTACAAAATTCCCAAGGGTAAGCCATTGCTATAGGGACGGGGGCTGCTGGCTATTGGAGGCGACATGTAAACAATGTGGAGTGGCTCAACCGACAGCAAATGTTTGACTTCCAGACGTTTCTAGACGGTGGACTATGTGCCTAACTCAGTTTCTATGCCAACTGATAATATAACATTGAACTCCTGCTATGATGCTGGCGCTGGTGACCCAAAGAACATTTAAGGGCTCAGGGTTTTGGACTTGGGGGGGCATAGGCATAAGTTGCAACCTGGGGGAGAATGAATGTGAATAAAAAAGGAAGCAAGAGTTCAAGCTGTCACATGAAAAGTGCCAAATCAGGGCTACAGGGAGAAGATCTCACCGAAGTCGCTGAGAGAGAGCTGCCTAGTGAAGGGGTGATTTAAGCCAGGCATTGAAGGTTGAGTAGGGGGTTAACTGAAGCGTGCCATAGTAGTATATTATGATAGAAAGAACACTCACTCTTGTCTCAAACAGGACTGGGTTAGAAGCCAGGTTCCATCCCTCATCAGCTGCATTTACTAAATAATACATATTTTCAATAGTATTGTGGGGAATATTTGGTAAGTATCTAGTACAGTGTCTGGCATATAGTAGAACCTCAAAAATAATAGCTACTATTAGTAACCATAGAGTCTTGGAGTATTTTTTTTTATGATGCTGCTGCCTTGAGCACTGGTAAGCACAACTATTTCGTATTTCTCCTCTGTGACCCTGGGTAGCAGTGGTGAATATCTGCAGAGGTTTCTGCATACATCTCCCTGGAAATACCATAGGGAAAGGACACAGGCCTAATTCAGAATATTCAGAGGCCCATAACAGAAGCGATGGAACACGTTCAAGCCAGCAGCCACAGAAACCTTCAAGCCAAGGTCCTTGGAAGGGCTGAATTATAAACCTGAGGCACTTTCCCTTCATCTTTCCTTCCTTCTCCTCCTTCAATCCTTCTCCTCCTTCCTCTGCCTCAGGGGGCAACGTGGACCGCCAGCTGCTTTGCTCTTCCCATCCATGGGTAAAGGCAACAGTCCGATCAAACTCCTAAACACTAAGATTTAAGGAATCTATTAAGTTATTTTCCCCACAGATATTGGTGTTTAAAATATTTCAAGGGATGGGCAATGTTTAATGTAAATCATGCATATCTGACAGTAAGAGTTTGGGTTTTAGCAATGAGTCAACGGATAAGGTTGACAGTGGGGTAGTTATGACGAGAAATACTGAATTCATTTCCATGGAGAAAAGCATGGTGGAAGGGAGGAGTGCTTGGCATTTAGAATTGTGGGAACTACCTTAAAAATCTCAACGCTGGCACTTTTTAGTTATTGAGCCTTGTCAAGTCATTTTCCCTCCCTGTTCTCGGTTTCTAAACTGAGTAATCCTTACCTTATACAGGATGTCCTGAGGGTTAGACAAGCACTTCTCAAATTTAATGTGCACACAAACCACTTGGGCATCTTATTAAAATACAGATTCTGATTCTGGAGCTCTGGATGGGGCCTGAGGTTCTGCATTTCTAATGAGCTCTTAGATGGTGTCAATGCTGCTGATCCAGGGACCATATTTTGAGGAGCAAGAGACTGCTAGATAACGTAATTAATGATAAAGTGGGCTTTCTTCCTGCACAATTTGGTGGGAAGAGATCATTTCTCGCCCTTGGCTTGCTCCCAGTGACAAAAATAAAGGCAAGTCGAGGCTGGAGAAATGTAGAGAATCAAAAATTGCTACCAAGGTTTGGGGAGGGAGCTACTACTGAAGCAAAAAGGCTGAAAATGGTATTTTGTCACCTTGAAAGGAGCTGCTCGGGAATCTCCAGGCCAGGGTTGCTCGAGGGGAGGTCAATCGCATTATGATTTTTCCTCTTCCAAGCCCCGAGCAATGGCTGCCTGTGTCTCTAATGGAGGCTGCCTCATTCCACTGCTGCCTTGAGTTGCTGTTCACTTGCTCCTTCTTCATTTGGTTGTAAACATAATTGATGTTTACTTTAAGGAAAATAATCCCTTAGTTTCAATCTTCTCACACGTTATTCCATTTCTATAAATATGAGTGTGCTCGATTGCTAAAGGTTTGCTTCCTAAGTGTATTCCTTTCTCCTCTCAGAATTGTTCCTGTCCTATGCTTCATCCTTTCTCTCTGTTTGTGGAGATAGGCAACCTTCCAGAAAAAGAATTCAGAATAATGATAGTGAAGATGATCCAGGGCCTCGGAACAAGAATGGAGGCAAAGATCGAGAAGATGCAAGAAATGTTTAACAAAGACCTAGAAGAATTAAAGAACAAACAAACAGAGATGAACAATACAATAACTGAAATGAAAAGTACACTGGAAGGAATCAACGGCAGAATAACTGAGGCAGAAGAACGGATAAGTGACCTGGAAGACAGAATGGTGGAATTCACTGCTGTGGTAAAATGTACATTCTTGAGGAACTGACTCTGGTGTCAACTGCAGCCACATCATTAACCTCTCGTTTACAGGCTAAATTATCCTAGAGCTGAAAAACATTGTGCATTTCTATACATGAGATTAAAGCCAGTCTCTTGACCTAGAGCTGGTTAATTTTAATCATCTGAGAAGGCGTAACCATTCCACCCAGGGCAATAAGACCGTCCTGCATCTATGCACACATTGTTGACAAACACTTGTGAAGCAACGAGTACTAGCCATGAATGAGACACTGCAGAGAAGATAACGGAGAGCTATAAAAAACGGTGCTAAATTCCCTTCTGTCAGGATGGAGAAGAGAATGTGAAGGCGGTAAAAGTGGGAGAGGCAGGAGAAGTTAGCCCAATGTTTCTTTGCCTAGGTGGGCAGACAAGTGGGTGTCTCACATGCAAAGTGAAGGTAGGATTTAGTGAGTCTGTAAAATGAATTAAAAATTGTGTTAAAAGGGCCTTTGGTAATTTAAAAAGTTAATCCTTGACAACATGGTTAAAAAAATTAAGGGTTATTTTAAATACACATGTTTGTTTTTTGGCTACACCATATGGCACGGGGGATCTTACTTCCCTGATCTAACGCATGCCCCCTGCATTGGAAGTGTGGAGTCTTAACCACTGGGCCACCAGGGAAGTCCCTAAAACACATTTATTGGGATAAAATTGACATATAAATATCATATATTTAAGGAGTACAGTTTAAGTTTTGACATATGTATATACTGGTAAAACCATTACCACAATAAAAATAATGAACATATTCATCACCCCCAAGTTTCCTTGTGGCCCTTTGTAATAGTTTTCCATGCCCTTCCCATCACATCTCCCATCCCCAGGAAATACTTGATTTGCTTCCTGTCACTAGAGGCTAGTTTGCATTTTATTGAATCTTATATCAATAGAGTCCAAAAGTATGTACTTTTTTGGACTGACTTCTTTCACTCAGCACAATTATTCTGAGATTCATCCATGTTTCTGTGTGTTCATTCCTTTTATTGCTGAGTAATATTCCATTTTATGGCTATATCTTAGTTTATTTATCCATGAACCTGTTGATAGACATGTGGGTTGATTCCAATTTGGCGCTATTACAGATAAAGTTTCTATGATAGTCTTTGTATGGGCATATGCTTGATTTTTTATCAGATAAATACATAGGAGTGGAATGGTCAAATCATATGGTAGGTGTTTGTTTAACTTTTTAAGAAATCGCCACGAACTGTTCTCCAAAGTGGCTGTACCATTGTACATTCCCATCAGTGGGGTATGAAAATCCTGTTCCTCCTCATCCCTGCCAACACTTGATATGTTCAGTCTTTGTTAGTTTAGACCTTTGAATAAGTATGGTAGTATCTCACTGTGGTTTTAATTTTCGTTTCCCCAAAGACAAATGATACTGGGCATATTTTTATTGCTTATTTGTCATGTGTATCTCTTCTTCGACAAAGTGTCTGTTCAATCTTTTGCCCATCTTATATTGGGATATTTATTTACTTTTTATTGAGTTTGAGAGTTCTTTATATATTCTGGGTCCAAGTATTTTATCAGACAAATAGTTTGCAAATATAGACCCAGCATTCCAGTGGATTCAGAGGTGAGTAATAGCTAGATCCTGCTTTTAGGAGCTCACGGTTCAATGAAGGTGTCGGGAGAATAAAAAATAAAATAATAACTGAATAAAAAATAATCACTGAAGACTTCGGGGGCTACAACTGAGACTCTTGCAAAGTTCCATGGGAGTGCAGAGGAGAATGCACTAAATTTTGCCTGGGAGAGCTTGGATAGATTTCCCAGAGGAAGGGAACTTAAAGCTTTGTTTTGAAATGTGAAGAGTTCAGTAGGTAGAGAATATCTATAAGGGAACATTGTAGGCAAGGAGAATTTGTGCAAAGGCAGGAGGGTAGGTTTGGGAATCATTAGTTCTGGATGACCAGAAGGAATGGGGTAGGATGAAAAGAGGTAAACGAGGAAGACTGAGACTAGATTGTCAGATTGTGGAAGGTTTTGTACATCAGGCCTAAGAATGTGAACTTTATCTTCAAGGCAATAGGGAGTTTGATGAAGGGTTTTAAGTAAAAGAGTAAGTGGTCAGATCAGTATTTTAAGAAAATGTTCTGTAGTGATGGTGAAGGATTAGAAGATAATGAATTCAGAAAAAATGACAAGAACCTAAACAAAGCAACAACAGCAGAGAGAGAGAGAGAGAGAGAGAGAGAGAGAGAGAGAGAGAGAGAGAGGGAGAGAGGGAGGAGGGAATGGATTCTCAAGAGGAAAGGTAGATATTTGTGAGTATTTAGATGTTACAGGTGAGGTATATAGAGTGGTATACAGGTGGTACATAGGACGGCTCCGCGATTCTGGTTGAACTAATGGGATAACTTGGGGACACATTCATTATGTCCAGGAATATACAAATAGAAAGAGGAGAAGTGGGGAGTGTTATGGGTACAGATTATATAACTGATTCATTTATTCAACAAAGTTTTACTGAGTGGCTACCATGTGCTAGGAACTGGGAATCTGACGTAGATCAAAGCAGATGCTGTGTTCGCCTTCACAGAGTAAAAAGTCTAGCATGGAAGAGAGAAAAATGAATAACCTCACAAATTTATAATTTAAAACAATTGGCTCTGAATTGCTTAAGGTAAAATAGTAGGGTGTTTGGATACTGCATTCAGGTAGATCTCAGTCTCAAGAAACACTACCTTGAAGTAAAGCTTAAGAGGAGACTTGAAGGAGTTAGGCTGGTGAAGATAAAAGAATAATGTCTCAAAAAGAAGGAACAAGGCAGGTTAAATATTGTAAGACATCCAGGTGGAGGTTTCTAATAAGCAGATAGAAACATGCACCCAGAAACAAGGCCTTGGAGAAGTTATCAACCCATAGGGGCAGGTAAAACCGTGGTAGAGAATGAGTACTTTGAGGGAGGGTTTGCAGGATGAGGAGAGAACAAGACTTATTCTTGAGATGTGGAGTACTAGTATTTAAAATGCAGGCAGAGTAGGCGAGCAAATCAGCTAAAGAACAAAGAGGAACGGTCAAGCATTTAAGAAGAGAAAAGAAGAAAGTGGAGACAAAGCCAAGAAAGAAGATTCGTGGACACCAGTGCCCAATGGATGGAAATGACTGGGTTTATTGAATTCTCTTTCCTCTCACCCTGTACGGAAATCTTTGCATGGTATTAACTAATTCTGTTGATTGTCTTTTGCTGAACCAGGTCTCTGCCTCATTAAATCTCAAGGAAGGCATGCATATACAGAAAAATATATTTTATATTGATTCTAAATGTTCTCAAGGGAACTTGTTTTGGCATTTTCCCCTTTGCCTGTCATTCTGAAGAGTGATCAATAATTCTGGATTCATGAAATCACTTTCCAGCATATTTTAAATGTAATTACATTCTAAATTGTGTACTCCTCATTCCATGAAATGAGTCAGAATACTGTGGCCATTTCTTCTCTTCTGGGAAGAAAAATCAAGACCCAAAAGAAGGTCCTCCCACCCTGCAATAACGGTATGCATCTGCACGTGAAGAAGAGAGTTTGCCATGCAGGCTTGCAGCAAGGCTCACACAAACTACCCAAAGAAAAGCTACTACCCTCCTTCCTGCCTCCTCGCTTCTATGGGTTGGTCGTTCAAAGGCTCAACTCATCATCTTCCGCAAAAAGTTACCTCCAATATTACAGCACTCACCTCACTGCCCTTCTATTAATAACAGTCATTTCTTAAGAAGCTGCCACATACCATGCATTGTGCTAAGCATAACTGAATAATACATTGTCTTGCTTAACTTCAAGCAATTGTGTGAGGTAGTTTTATGACACCCATGTTTAGATGAGGAAGCTGAGGCTTAGAGATGCTAAATTATTTCCCACATCTGTTGAACTCTAATACGGTAACCAAACAAAGATTATCTTACCATGCAGGATATGCCCAGTCATGCTGCAGTAACCAAAAAACCCATCTCTTAATAACAAACGTTTGTTTCTCACTCACATAACATGTGCATCACAGGTCAGTCTGCTGAATGTCCCCAAACCCCATGACTCAGGTTATCAAAGTGTCACTATCTTGAAAGTTGTTGGTTCTCAAGGTCGAGGGAGAGAGTTCTGGATGGTCCTGCAACAGCAATTAAATGCTTGGCACAGAAGTGACAGGTACTGCTTCCATTCACAGCTTATTGGCCAGAGCAAGTCACTTGGCCCTACCTCACTGCAAGCCATTCAGGAAATGCAGTCTGCCTTAGGACTTGGAAGGCAGAAAAGCCCCAAGTAAGCTGCGCTAATGGCCACACAAAGTGAAAGAGGTTCTAAGTATTAGATTTCTGCAACGATTTCAGCACCTGCATTGTAGCTTTTAACTGGTAAGAACATTAAAATTGCATTGCAGAATGAAAACCATAATGAGATATGACTTTCATATCCACTAGGATGACTATAATCAAAAAGACAGAAAACAATAAGTGTTGAGAAGGCTGTAGAGAAACTGGCATCCTCACACATTGCAGGTGGGAACAGAAGCCACTTCGGAAATCACTCTGTCGATTTCTTAGTCACCATATGACTCAGCAATTCTACTCTAGGTATATACCTCAGAGGAATGAAAACATATGTCCATACAAAAACTTGTACACTAATATTCATAGCAACATTATTCAAAATAGCCCAAAGTGGAAACAATCCAAATGTCCATCATTGGGACTTCCCTGGACGTCCAGTGGTTAAGACTCTGCACTTCCAGTGCAGGGGGTGCGGGTCTGATCCCTGGTCGGGGAACTAAGATCCCACATGCCACACGGTGCATTAAAAAAGTATAGGAAGGTATAACCATGTCATATCAAATAAGATAATATTGTCACATCAAATATAGAATATCAATAAAGAGATGGAGATTAAAAAAAAATGTCCATCATCAACTGATGAATGTATAAACAAAACATTGTATATCTATACAATGGAACATTATTCAGCAAAAAAAAAAAAAAGGAATGCAGGATTAATTGGTGCTACAACTTGCATGAATCTTGAAAATATTATACTGGACTTCCCTGGTGGTCCAGTGGTTAAGACTCCATGCTTCCACTGCAGGGGGCACAGGTTTGATCCCTGGGCAGGGAATCCTACATGCCACATGGTGCGGTCAAAAACAAAACAAACAAACAAACAAACAAAAAACCAAGAAAAAAACCCCACATGATACTGAGTAAAAGAATGCAGTCACAAAATATCACATAGTTTATGAATCCATTTATATGAAATATCCAAAATCCATAGATACAGAAAGATTTTGTGGTTCCCTAGGGCTGAGGGAATTGGGAGGAAATGGGGAAATGTAACACGGATTAGTACTGCAGTGTCTGGAGGTTAAGGACAACTGACATTAAAATCATGACACTGACCCGAGAATAGATCCATCAGGAATGGTAACATCTGGGATGAGGGAAGTACCTCCGAACCAAAATCCTGATAAAGGGCTGTTTATTAGGCAAAATTGGGTTTAAATGTGAGAGGAGAAGAAAGGAGCTGGAATATGCTTATTGTCACTAACCCAAGGAGGAAGAGCTCAAGGGGAAAAAAATAAGATCAAAAGTTTTGCTATTACTTTAAGCTATGATGAATTTATCATGTGTAGAAATTAATCTGTATTTCAGAGTTTTAAAAGCTCCTCTTCGGAAAAAGTTTTCCGAACTTGGAACTCCAACTTTGGAAGATTTGAGCATACAAAAATTTTTTTTAATGGCATGCAAAAGTTTGGGTCTCAGAAGTAATTTTCTATGGGAAATAGACACATTTCAAATGAAAAATCAAAAGTATTTCATTAAAACATGAAATTGCCAATGGTAAAACATTAACAAAAAGTAATCTCTTTTTGAAAATTCTGTTCAATAGATGTGCATGTTACCTGGTGAAATACAGTACTAAGAATGTTTCAGAAGTCACGAACTATATTCATAATTACATCCAGGGTGAGACGTGGTTCCTGAGCATACTGATTTGAAACTGTCTCAAAACAATGCAATCAAAGTGTTAACTAATATTTGCAGACAAAATTTCGTTTAAGAAAAGACGACCTTCTTGGGACAGAACCAAATGAGATAAAGAAGGAGATGCTGGCACAAAGCCCAGATCTTCTCCAGTCTTGGAAAACGACCAAATACTTTTTCCTGTCTGGAACATTTAGAATTTTTGACTTGAAACTAAGAAGGTGCATGGGGGATGGGTGAGGGCTTCTGTCCTCACCCACACATTTTCAGTGAAAGATGATTGGGGAAGTACCCCAAGAAAAGTTTGGCTAAATGGGATTTGATTTAAAAATATTCAGAATGAAAAGAAGTTCTTCCTTAGGCAAATTAAAAAGGATCCTGAGAGAAGGGAGGGTGAACAGGGAGGAAATACAGCTCAAACAAGAAATTTTTGAGAATGCTGGATCTCCAGAGAGAAGAGGGGTTAAGCCCTTGTACAAGATAGATTGATGACGGAGACACCCGCCCCCGCCACTTCCCCAGCAGAGCAGCGCCATTAGCAGCAGTAAGACCACAGGATATCTGCAAGTGAAACCACATGGCTCTTAGGCTATTGGCATTACCCCTACCTGAATCCAGGTGCCAATTAAACATGTGGAGAGTCCCTCACCAGATCCCAGGCAAACAGCATCCAAGTCAGTTAAGTTATTGGAGATCATAAAGTCTGAGCCACAAAGACTACCAAATTATTAAAATGAATTACTTTCTCCTCACCTCTTCCAGATCCAAGTAGGAGTCCCAACATGCAGTGGGTCTCTTTGCATTTGGACAAAGCTATAACTCACATTTGGAGATCTCGTGACGCCCTATTCACCAAGTTCTCTAGGAAAAAGTGACTGATTATTCCTTGTCTGTAGTAGTTGTACACAGAATTAAGAGTCAGAGGGGCCAAAGTCCCTGCAAAATACAGATAACTGCATCGAAATATTCTATAGCTACAACTTGCTGAATTCTCATTTGTTTTGTATTTGGATTAAAACTTCTGGGATACATCCAAAAATGTTAGGGACTTGATTGTACGGGGATCTGGGGATATTTAAATGTAATGTGATTACAGAATTACAAATGAAATTTGCCATAATCCAAATGTGCTAGTGTTTTCTGGTTGGCTCTTTTAAAATTTCGACAATTCATAGAAATTATTCTACCTGAACTCTTTGGATTAAGTTTCATAAGTGACTCAAATTTCTCAAACTCAATTTGGTTGTATTCTGTAACATTCTTAATTAGTTTTTGAAAAGACGGACTGGCCTAACAACCAGATAAGTAATTTCAATATTTTTTGTATCAGTTACCTACTGCCTCAATGATGCTGCATGATGAACGAACAAACCTCAGTCGCATAAGACGGTAAGTGTTTATTGCTTACACATCTGAACTGGTTGGTCAAATGGGCTCTGCCATTCTCGGCTGGGTTCGCCTACAGGTATGGCTATTGCTCACTGTTGGTTGTGGCTTGAGTAGATGGGGTGACTCAGATATGTTACCTGTATCTTTCACGCTCCTGGGTATGTTTCTATGGCAGAAGCAGAGATCCAAGGGAGACAGCAGAAACATACAAGGCTTCTCGAGAATTAGGCTCAGAACTGGCACACCATCATCTTCATCAAATTCTCCTTGCTAAAGCATGTCACAAGGCCAACTCAGATGAAAAAGATGGGAAAACACATTCTGCCTCTCTAGTGAGAGAGACTGCAAAGTCACATGGTAAAGAGTGTGGACACAAGAGGGGGAGTGCAAGTGAAAAACTAGGACTCTTTTTTATTTTATTGTTATTATTTTTTTAGTGGTGCGCGGGCCTCTCACTGTTTTGGCCTCTCCCGTTGTGGAGCACAGGCTCCGGACGCGCAGGCTCAGCAGCCATGGCTCACGGGCCCAGCCGCTCTGCGGCATGTGGGATCCTCCCGGACCGGGGCACGAACCCGTGTCTCCTGCATCGGCAGGCGGACTCTCAACCACTGTGCCACCAGGGAAGCCCTAGGACTCTTAATAGAATCAATCTACTAAATATATATAAACACAAAGGCCTTTAAAAAGTTGCCGTTCAGTATTAAGGTTCCCATGATAAATAATAAGTCATGATACTATGACCCATAACAATAAAAAGTTAAAGAGCTTTGGGAAAAACCTTAAAGGTTTATAAATATCTGCATTGACTCATTCCTTGTTATTGCTGGCAAAGTTATGAGAATCTAGCCTGCGTAGACACTGGGTAGCCTGTGTCTCTGTATTCTTTGGTGTTCCCTTGGAAGAATGTTGGGATTTCTTTTTCTTTTTAGACAATAAATGACTGACAGGTACAGACAAGGGAGTTCATTCAGACTAAGGGTTGGCAAACGTTTTCTCTAAAGGGCAAGATAGGAAACATCTTAGGTTTTGTGGGTCAGGTAATCTCGATCACAACCATTCAACTCTGCCCTTAAAGTGCAAAAACCACCACAGGCAACATGTGAACAAACGGGCACGGATGCATTCCAATAAAATTTTATTTTAAAAATCAGGCAATGGGCCAGATTTGGCTGATGGGCTGTAGTTTGCTGACCCCCGATCTAGACTTTCATATTTTGGTGTCAATTTCATGATGCTTGAGCAAAAGAGAAAGAAGAGAAAATGAAGACTTCTAAATCTGGGGCCACAATATAAAACAAGAGCGTTGTCTGCAGGGACAAAATATGGCATGGTACACCAGGAGTCACTGGAAGGAATAAATAAAATGGGTTAATAGACTCTCATATTAGAGGAAGGTCACAAATACATCTGATACTTGAGCTTTGGAGAAAAAGTACTTTTTCCGCCTTATGTCAGTGGTTTGAAGCTCCTATGCAACGTTGCTCTGCTTTGAGCTCTCTTGAGAAATAATACAATGTACTCTCCCTGGTACCCAGATGTTTGTCGTTTTGGGGGCAAGAGAACTCAAAATACCTTGTTGAGGATATATGTTTTAAATGTCTGAAGATGATGGCCCTTACAAAGTGTCCTGCTCAGGCATTCTGCAACAAATTGAACATCCAAAAAGGTCAGCAATAATTACTAAATTGGGACCAGCTGAGCCTGTGGATGCATTAAGTCCATACTGACAGCGACAAAAGGCAAATAATAAAGATGCATTCAAGAGAATACTCCTATTGCCTACCAATTTGAATTATTTGTATCCAATTACCAGAACAGGAAGAGGGTAGAGGACAAATAATTCAAGTGATAAAGGAACATGGAGCATTTTAGTTTGTTTAATGGATTTAGTACTTTCCTTTCTTCGGGCAGTTTGAATTTTTTTATGCCTCTCCTTTGAGCTACAAATCAGCATAGGTCCATTAGTCATGTCGTCTCTCCATGGATGTCTCAAACATAAACCCAAAACCGAGCCACCAAATTCTGACACACATGCATGCACATGGAAATAGTCCTCTCCCAGTGCTTCACAGCCCTATAAATGAGCCACCATCCACTCAACTGAACTAGCCACACTCCATGTTCAATTGATCTCTGCGTCTGCGTACTTTTCCACTTCCCTGTCTCTCAAGTTTATCTTCTCTCTACAGACACCACTACCTGTTTCAGGACATGATTTTTTTGGGAACTGGACCACTGTCATGGCTACCTAACTGGTCCCGTCCCTGAAATTTTCACTTTCCTCCAGTACACTCTCCATTTTCTGGTTACATAAACACAAATATGGTCATATCACCATTCTTTGAAACCGTCTGATGCCTCCTAAAGCCTTTACAACAGAGGCCAGGCGCCTAACTCAGCTCATGAAGCCTTCCATGATCTGCCTGCAGCCTGGCTGTTTTGCCTCACTGACATTTCCCCTTGCCCACTCAGCTCAGCCCTTCTGAGCCATCTCGAATGGACCAGTGCTTCTATGCCCTCACCCTGACTGTTCCCTCCCCACACCCAGGTCCTCACACCTGTCTATTCTCAACCTCCAACCCATTCACCTGCTTCCCTCCTGTGCTCGCCTTCCCTTTGGAGGGCATTTTCTGTCTTACCAATTTACACTGCAGGACTCAAGAAGGTAGAGGCTACTCCTGCTTCACACGCTGCTGCGTTCCCAGTCCCAGCACCACTGTTGGCACATAACAGATGCTCCGTAAATAAGTGCTGAATGGGTGAATCAATACTTTAATTACTTTACAACAAAACTTTGGTAGCAGTCACCAAATTTCTTTTAGGGAGAGATAAAGAATGTATAATTTGGTAAAAAAAAAAATGCATCTTTGGCTAGACTACAAGGTTATTAATGTTAGAGTCCATAATTTTTGTAATGAACTTTATATCCCAAGTTCCTAACTTAGTTCCAAATAAGCAACGACTCCACAACTTTCTAACTCTCGAAGGTTGTATACACTTCTACTAATCTGGGACTATGAACAATTAAATAGTTATTTCCCTTAGGCTCAAACACTATATACATTTTTTCATTTACAGTCTGATGGGATTTGTGAAGATATCCATTCTTTTTTTTTTTTACTTGTTTGTTCCTTGTCGGAAATCACCTTAAAAGACATTCTTTCACTGTGTAAGTTAAAGTACAGATGAAAGATATGGTCTGACCAGTATATGGGAGATTGATTCTATATTAGTGATAGATTAAAGTAGAATGGTTTAAAAAAAAAGCACAGAAGTAGTTTTCAGAAAAGGCACATTCAAGTCCTGTCTCAGATACTTCTATAATATATAGCTACATGGCGAGTGTATGAAACCAGAATCCCTAAAATGTAAGTTTCATGAGCTCAAGGGTTTTGCCTATTTATCACTGTAGAACAGCACACCCAGAATACTATTGATACATTACATAATAGATAGTCATTGCCCAATAGCTATGTGTTTAATGAATGAACAAATGAAACTCTGGGCTGAATAGCTCTTTTCGGTTTCAAGTTGCCACAAAGTGAAGTAACATTAAAAATTCTGGCAATTTCAGAAAATTATTGGGACAGGTCAAGATGTATGTTTGTAAAGATTTTAAATCTAGGGGCTTCCCTGGTGGCGCAGTGGTTGGGAATCCGCCTGCCAATGCAGGCCACACGGGTTCGAGCCCTGGTCCGGGAGGATCCCACATGCCGCGGAGCAACTAGGCCCGTGCGCCACAGCTACTAAGCCTGCGCTCTAGAGCCCGCGTGCCACAGCTACTGAGCCCACGTGCCACGACTACTGAAGCCCACGCACCTTCAGCCCACACTCCACAGCAGGAGAGGCCATGGCAGTGAGAGGCCCACGCACCCTAACAGGAGTGGCCCCTGCTCACCCCAAAGGGAGAAAAGTCCACGCGCAGCAGCGAAGACCCAATGCAGCCAAAAATAAGGTAAATAAAATAAATAAATGTAAAAAAAAATAATAACTTAAAAAAAAGATTTTAAATCTAGAGAAAACTACACAAGTTTAAGGTGTTGTTATTGACAGTTGTGTGATTTCCCTCTAATGCCCATACTCTGAATACCTAATTTTACTGGATTATTTGTTTCATCATATCTGGGGTTTTATGCCCTATCATTGCAGGAAATGATTAGTGTTATTTCATTCAAAGTGCACCCTAAGTTTGAAATGAGGTATGAGATTACAGATATTTCCAGTAATTTGAAAGCAGTCTGTGTTTAGGAAAAAAAAATAATTTTGATATAGTGGCAGATTAAGAATCCAGAGAGCATGATTTCACATGGAATAATTTCAAAGGCGACAAGGAAACATCTGTATAATTAACATGTATAAAAACGTCACAATTTTTAAACAGCCCATATACAATATCTCATTTAATTTTTGCAGTAGTCTTCTTGCATGTAGATGGTATTGTTTTCATTTCACAGATGAGGACACTGAGGCACAGAGAGAATAAATAAATTGCCCAAATTCACACAGCTAGTAAGTCACAGAGCCTGCCACTGAACCTGGATTTCCTGCCCCTAAATCTTTGCCAATTACATTATACCACTGTGAAGAGTTTAGGTCAGAATATGAAGTCGGAGGGCACAGTCCCCAAGACTGCTTTCACTTCTGACACCAACTGCAAGTTTGGGAAGGGTTCCCCAAAGCACCCTCAGTTTCAATGCACCGTACTCACTGAAAGCTATTATACTCATGGTTATGGTTTATTGTAGGAAAAGGATACAGATTAAAGCTAGTCAAGGGAAGAAAGGCATAGGGCAGAGTCCAGGAAGGTTCCAAACACAAATCTTTCATTGTCCTCTCCCCGTGGAGTCAAGATATGTTACTTTCTAGATACGCACATGCAGTATTGCCAACCGGGGAAGCTAATTCAAGCCTCAGCATCTGGAGGCTTGACTGGGGCTCCATTATTTAAGCATGATTGATCAACTGATTGCCTACATGGTTGATCTCAGTCTCCAGGCCAACTGATACCACATGACCCAAAGTCCACACCCTAAATCACATTGTGGGTCGCTCTGGCATGGCCAGCCCTCACCTTAAGACTACATGGGTGTGCCCCCAGAGACCCAGCCCCAAGCAAATAATGATCTGTCTTCTATCAAAGAAATCTGGTGTATGATTTCTAGAATTTACTACAATTATACAGTATGTAGTCTTTTTTGCAGGGCTTCTTTCACTCAGCATGTTTTGAGATTTATCTCTGTAGTTGTATTTATCAGTTCATTGTTTCGATTGTTAAAAATTCTTCCACTGTTTGATTTTGCCATACTTTGTTTTCCATTCTTCTGTTAATTTTCTGAAAATTTGACTGGTTTATAATTCTTTGCTCTTGTGAATAAAGATGCTATGAACTTTCTCATCTAAAAAAAAAAGACTCTATGGGTGTGGCCATACCCTATCCTAAATCACTTTGTGCGGCTATCCAGCATGACTGAAGGCCACCAGCCATACAAGGACAGTCCTAACGGGCGTAACATCACAAGAGCCCAGAGATTACCTCCCAGAAACAGGGCAAAGGCCAGATGTTCTCTTTGGGCCAAATTCTTTACTGAATGACTATGTTGCGAAAAAGAGTTCGCATAGAATAAAAAGATGTAGAAGATGAAGACAGCTGGTAAATGTATGTGTATCTACACATATGTCAATATGGCTTTGTTGAAATAAAAACTGGAATCTTGATTTTGTTACTCTCCTCCGGCCAGAAGATCAAATGAACTGGGAAATGTGAGAAGTCTAAGATGAAAGGGATTATATCATTGTCATGGTTCAGATATGCCTCTTGTAGCTTATAAAAAGAGGTACAATGGTGGAAAGTGAAAAAAGCATAGAGCTCATTGTTTGAGGAGCAAAATCGGCTTGGTTTATGGTGCTTTTTTAGGAGCTCTTAGTTGTTTTAAGTTTAAAAAATTGATATCCATTATCAGACCAGCAACAGTCAACTCCTGGGGCTTTTTGCTAAAATTAGTTTTGATACCTTAAAGAATATTGATGACATTTTAGAACAGAACAGCCTAACAGATCCAAAATAAAAGCTTTCTAAAAAGGACTTTATCCTTTAGCTTTATCAAGAGGCCAAAAATGAAATAAAAATGAGTTCTGCCATTAGACGCAAAGGCTCCAGTCATTTCTATTTATACATCCACTCAGCTTTATCTAGCATAAAATAAAGTAAAAGGAAGCAGTAGCATGAGTGAGCTGGGTGGTACATAATAATTCCTTTATAATTTATTTTCCTTTGGTATAACTTTTAACCATTGAAGTAAATGAGGACTGTCTCTGGTATCCTGAAACCCCAAAGTACTACTTCCCAATGCCCTCCGCCCACCCCCCTCCTTTCAGAGACCCCCTTTTAAGCCCCCTAAAATTCTAAGACATCTTCTGTTTCTTCGATTTCTCTGGAAAGGAGGAAAATCTGTGATTATCAGGGTGGATTAGGTTCATGTGTTATTCATCTTCCCAAGAGCATAGGCAATTAGGAGACTATCATGTGGATGAAATTTTCTAATTCTATTTACCACAGTGTGTTTATTAGTTAGAATAGGCAAAGCTCTGTGATAGTAACCTCCAAATTTCAGTGGATTGACACAGTAAAAGCATTCAGAGCACAGATTCATGTGGACTGAATGCTCCTCTTGCCTGCCTTTCTTCCAAATGCGGACTCAGGAACTAGTGACTTTTATTTTGTGACTCAGCCATCTTGGAGTCCTTTGCTTCTAGCTGTGTGGACCTAAGAGCAAGAAAGGATGGAAGAGGTGGGGGACCTTCAAGATGGCAGAGGAGTAAGATGCGGAGATCACCTTCCTCCCCACAGGTACACCAGAAATACATCTACACGTGGAACAACTCCTACAGAACACCTACTGAACGCTGGCAGAAGACCTCAGACATCCCAAAAGGTAAGAAAACCCCCACGTACCTGGGTAGGGCAAAAAAAAAGAGAAAAAAACAGAGACAAAAGAACAGGGACGGGACCTGCACCAGTGGGAGGGAGCTGTGAAGGAGGAAAGGTTTCCACACACTAGGAAGCCCCTTTGCGGGCGGAGACTGGGGGTGGCGGACGGGGAAGCTTCGGAGCCGCGGAAGAGAGCACAGCAACAGAGGTGCGGGGGGCAAAGCGGAGAGATTCCCGCACAGTGGATCGGTGTCAACCACTCACCAGCTTGAGAGGCTTGTCTGCCCCCCCGCCAGGGCGGGCGAGGCTGGGAGCTGAGGCTCGGGCTTCGTAGGAGGTCGGAGCACAGGGAGAGGACTGGGGTTGGCGGCGTGAACACAGCCTGAAGGGGGCTAGTGCACCACAGCTAGCCGGGAGGGAGTCCGGGAAAAAGTCTGGAGCTGCCAAAGAGGCAAGAGGCCACTGTTTCGGGGCGCACGAGGAGAGGGGAATCAGAGCACCGCCTAAATGAGCTCGAGACGGGTGCGAGCCGTGGCTATCAGCGCGGACCAGAGACGGGCATGAGACGCTAAGGCTGCTGCTGTCGCCACCAAGAAGCCTGTGTGCGAGCACAGGTCACTCTCCACACCCCCCTTCCGGGGAGCCTGTGCAGCCGCCACTGCCAGGGTCCCAGGATCCAGGGACAACTTCCCCGGGAGAACGCATGGCATGCGTCAGGCTGGTGCAACGTCACAGTGGCCTCTGCCGCCGCAGGCTCGCCCCGCATCCGTACCCCTCCCTCCCCCCGGCCTGAGTGAGCCAGAGCCCCCGAATCAGCTGCTCCTTTAACCCTGTCCTGTCTGGGCGAAGAACAGACGCCCTCAGGCGACCTACACACAGAGGCAGGGCCACATCCAAAGCTGAACCCCAGGAGGTGTGCGAATGAAGAAGAGAAAGGGAAATCTCTCCCAGCAGCCTCAGGAGCAGCAGATTAAATCTACACAATCAACTTGATGTACCCTGCACCTGTGGAATACATGAATAGACAACTAATCATCCCAAAACTGAGGCGGTGGACTTTGGGAGCAACTGTAGACTTGGGGTTTGCTTTTTGCATCTAATTTGTTTCTGGTTTTATGTTTATCTTAATTTAGTATTTAGAGTTTATTATCATTGGTAGATTTGTATATTGCTTTGGTTGCTCTCTTCCTTTTTTTGACATATATATATATTTTTTTCATTTTTCTCTTTTTGTGAATATGTATGTATATGCTTCTTTGTGTGATTTTGTCTGTATAGCTTTGCTTTTACCATTTGTCCTAGGGTTCTGTTTTTTGTTTTATTTTTTAGTATAGTTTTTAGTGCTTGTTATCATTGGTGGATTGTTTTATTGGTTTGGTTGCTCTCTTCTTTCTTTTTTTATTTTCTTGTTTTTATTACTTTAAAATTTTTTTATTCTTAATAATTAAAAAAAATTTTTATTTTAATAACTTTATTTTATTCTTTCTTTCTTTCTTTTTTTCTCCTTTTTTGTACGAGCCGTGTGGCTAACAGGGTCTTGGTGCTCCAGCCAGGCATCAGGCCTGGGCCTCTGAGGTGGGAGAGCCGAGTTCAGGACATTGGTCCACCAGAGACCTCCTGGCCCCATGTAATATAAAACGGTGAAAGCTCTCCCAGAGATCTCCATCTCAACGCTAAGACCCAGCTCCACTCAACAACCAGCAACCTACACTGCTGGACGCCCCCTGCCAAACAACTAGCAAGACAGGAACACAACCCCACCCATTAGCAAAGAGCCTGCCTAAAATAATAATAAGGTCACAGGCATCCAAAAACACACCACTGAGACTGAACCAGGAAGAAATAGAAAATATAAACAGACCAATCACAAGCACTGAAACTGAGACTGTGGCTAAAAATCTTCCAACACACAAAAGCCCAGGACCAGAAGTCTTCACAGGTAGATTCTATCAAACATTTAGAGAAGAGCTAACACCTATCCTTCTCAAACTTTTCAAAATATAGCAAGGGAAGAACACTCCCAAACTTATTCTATGAGGCCACCATCACCCTGATACCAAAACCAGACAAAGATGTCACAAAGAAAGAAAACTACAGGCCAATACCACTGAGGAACATAGATGCAAAAATCCTCAAGAAACCACTAGCAAACAGAATCCAACAGCACATTAAAAGGATCATACACCATGATCAAGTGGGGTTTATCCAAGGAATGCAAGGATTCTTCAGTATACGCAAATCAATCAGTGTGATACACCGTATTAACAAACTGAAGGAGAAAAACCATATGATCATCTCAATAGATGCAGAGAAAGCTTTCGACAAAATTCAACACCCATTTACGATAAAAACCCTCCAGAAAGTAGGCATAGAGGGAACATTCCTCAACATAATAAAGGCCATATATGACAAACCCACAGCCAACATTGTCCTCAATGGTGAAAAACTGAAAGCATTTCCACTAAGATCAGGAACAAGACAAGGTTGCCCAATCTCACCACTATTATTCCACATAGTTCTGGAAGTTTTAGCCACAGCAACAGAGAAGAAAAAGAAATAAAAGGAATCCAAATCGGAAAAGAAGTAAAGCTGTCACTCTTTGCAGATGACATGATACTATACATAGAGAATCCTAAAGATGTTACCTGAAGACTACTAGAGCTAATCAATGAATCTGGTAAAGTAGCAGGATACAAAATTAATGCACAGAAATCTCTTGCATTCCTATACACTAATGATGAAAAATCTGAAACAGAAATTAAGGAAACACTCCCATTTACCATTGCAACAACAAGAATAAAATATCTAGGAATAAACCTACCTAAGGAGACAAAAGACCTGTATGCAGAACATTCTAAGACCGTAATGAAAGAAAGTAAAGATGATACACACAGATGGAGAGTTATACCACATTCTTGGATTGGAAGAATCAACATTGTGAAAATGACTGTACTACCCAAAGCAATCTACAGATTCTATGCAATCCCTATCAAACTACCAATGGCATTGTTCACAGAACTAGAACAAAAAATTTCACAATTTGTATGGAAACACAAAAGACCCCAAATAGCCAAAGCAATCTTGAGAAAGAAAAATGGAGCAGGAGGAATCAGGCTCCCTGACTTCAGGCTACACTACAAAGCTACAGTAATCCAGACAGTATGGTACGGGCACAAAAACAGAAATATAGATCAATGGAACAGGATAGAAAGCCCAGAGATAAGCCCACGCACATATGGTCACCTTATCTTTGATAAAGGAGGCAAGAATATACAGTGGAGAAAAGACAGACTCTTCAATAAGTGGTGCTGGGAAAACTGGACAGGTACATGTAAAAGTATGAAATTAGAACACTCCCTAACACCATACACAAAAATAATCTCAAAATAGATTAAAGACCTAAATGTAAGGCCAGACACTATGAAACTCTTAGAGGAAAACATAGGCAGAACAGTCTATGACATAAATCACAGCAAGATCCTTTTTGACCCACCTCCTAGAGAAATGGAAATAAAAACAAAAATAAACAAATGGGACCTAATGAAACTTAAAAGCTTTTGCACAGCAAAGGAAACCATAAATAAGGTGAAAAGGTAACCCTCAGAATGGGAGAAAATATTTGCAAATGAAGCAACTGACAAAGGATTAATCTCCAAAATTTACAAGCAGCTCATGCAGCTCAATAACAAAGAAACAAACAACCCAATCCAAAAATGGGCAGAAGACCTAAATAGACATTTCTCCAAAGAAGATATATAGACTGCCAACAAACACATGAAAGAATGCTCAACATCATTAATCATTAGAGAAATGCAAATCAAAACTACAATTAGATATGATCTCACACTGGTCAGAATGGCCATCATCAAAAAATCTAGAAACAATAAATGCTGGAGAGGGTGTGGAGAAAAGGGAACCCTCTTGCACTGTTGGTGGGAATGTAAATTGATACAGCCACTATGGAGAACAGTATGGAGGTTCCTTAAAAAACTACAAATAGAACTACCATATGACCCAGCAATCCCACTACTGGGCATACAGCCTGAGAAAACCATAATTCAAAAATAGTCATGTACCAAAATGTTCATTGCAGCTCTATTTACAATCGCCAGGACATGGAAGCAACCTAAGTGTTCATCATCGGACGAATGGATAAAGAAGATGTGGCACATATATACAATGGAATATTACTCAGCCATAAAAAGAAACGAAATTGAGATATTTGTAGTGAGGTGGATGGACCTAGAGTCTGTCATAGAGTGAAGTAAGTCAAAAAGAGAAAAACAAATACCGTATGCTAACACATATATAGGGAATCTTAGGAAAAAAACAAAAGGTCATGAAGAACCTAGGGGTAAGACGGGAATAAAGACACAGACCTACTAGAGAATGGACTTGAGGATATGGGGAGGGGGAAGGGTAAGCTGTGACGAAGTGAGAGAGTGGCATGGACATATATACACTACCAAACGTAAAATAGATAGCTAGTGGGAAGCAGCCGCATAGCACAGGGAGATCAGCTCGATGCTTTGTGACTACCTAGAGGGGTGGGATAGGGATGGTGGGAGGGAGGGAGATGGAAGAGGGAAGAGATATGGGAACATATGTATAACTGATTCACTTTGTTATAAAGCAGAAACTAACACACCGTTGTAAGGCAATTATACTCTAATAAAGATGTTAAAAAAAAAAAAAGAAAACTTATTCAAAAGTCCTCCTTCCCTCCTTCTGGCAGTTTTCAGTAGTAATTATACCTCCAATCATAAATTAGCACATCTGGCACTGATAGGTGTCATGGTTCATTGTCATGCGTATAAATGACAGATGGATTATTCAAACTCTACATTGAGAAGAGACCACGAGCTGCCTAGTATCTAATAAATTTTCTCTTCCAAGTTTGATTCCTTCAGAGAGATGGTAGGTGTTACATATGCCCAACATGTTTTGAATGCCAATGCGTAAATTCTAGCGATTCCAACTGGGGTCAGCTTGTTGCACTCGGGGGAGTCACATCAAACATGGATAACTGAGTTTCCCAAACAGAGGATGACCTCACTGTTTGCCCTTCACAAATACACATGGCCTCTTAGCCTATTTAACTAACCTCCTATGTAAATATGCCCTGTGGGAAAAAGGAGTTTATACAAAGCCATCGAATAGTCTCTCCCAAGCCCCCTCTCCCCACTAGACTTCTTTGTGCCCATTATATACCTTTATTGAAAATCTATCCATCTGCCATTCCCATGTCAACCAAGATAACTCAGACTGTATTTTGAAGCACAAGACACACATGATAAATTTGTCTGTGGGAAAAAGTTGTGGTTGTTTACATTGCCAATGGAGTAAATCTTATCTTTTCAAGACATACAATTTAATAAACCTTTTGGAGTTTCTATGACTAAGGAATTATCCTCGATATTGGGAGATAGCAAAGGATACACAAAGAATTATATACTGCCCCTGACTACAAGTAGAATAGCACAGTGGGTAAAATTTGAACCCTGGTCTGAGACAAATCTAAGTTAGAGCTACAGCTTCCTAGCTTATTTGACCTTGAAGTGAGCTACTTAAACCGTCTAAGCCTCAGTTTCTACATCTATAAAATGGTATTAATGATAGAGTTGTTGTGATAATTTAAGTATGAACTATAGAAAGCATTTAGCTTAGCAGCTGGCAAAAAAATAAGTGGTTGCTAAACATTCTTTTTTACTGTCTTTGTCTTTTTCTATTGTTGTCATCTTCTAGGGAGAAAGGCAGACACATAAATACCAATAATGAAAACCACTGTGCAACAAATACTAGTTGTGATGCAAATCAACGCTGGGCAGGTAGAAGAAGAACTATTCATTCTGATTAGGGTTAGAGATGTTTTAATGGAGGTGGTAGCATCTGCCTAGGGCTCTGAAGCATGAAAAGAGAGAGGAAAGAAGGAAAGTCTTGGCAAAGCCACTTATAGCAGAAGCATCGTTCATAGTCTAGGAATAACAATAGAAGAGACTGGTGTGTTGGGTCATTAGAATTTGGCTTAAAGAATGGTTTGGTTCTCAATAAGGGTCTTGAATATTGGACTAAGAAATTTGTGACTTTCTTAATAAATGGACAACCATTACTCATTTGTGAGAAGGGCAATCACAATACAGCGTGTGTGTTTTTTTTAGAAAGATAAGATTGAAGGCATTGTAATAGAAAACGAAATTAAGATGGAGACCATCTGGGCAGTTTCAAGATAGGGCTGGTATTTAAGATGGGTCATGAAAAATTAACTTCTTGACTTTCAAGCCTCACCCACTATTAGTACAAAGACATTCTCAACATAAAAGAGATAATGTCAGTGATTGTGAACTCTGTTCCACCTCCCTTTTTAGCCTGGGTATTCTCAAGACTTGAAGAAGTATGAAAAATAGATCTGGAAAATACTGCCAACCCTACTTAAGACAATGAACAAATTGAAGACCTCTTATTTTCAGTATCTAGTATAATCATAAAAACTTTGTCCTATGGTAAGAAACAAGCCTGGAGAACTTTTAAAAAATACCGATGCCTACGTCCCACCCAAGTCTAATCACATCAGAATCTCTGGGTGTGAAAACCACTGATCTCTCTTAGGTGTTTGGTACAAATTTGGATATTTAATAACCAGTGACTTTGGTGGCCAAGTGCATGCCAGTCCTTTGTAAATATTCTGTGGACGTATGAAATCAACGATTATCCTCTAAGAAAACAAAAAACCAGTGACTTAGACTTGTGATAATCTGTACAGAGTGTTGCACAAAGATTATCTAATTGATTCAAGTCTTCACCTTCCTTTCCTACATTCATGCTTTGTAGAGAAGTGACTTATCAAGGGAACGTTCACAATTCCAATGCCTCTCTACATGGAATTCTTTTCTCTTCCATGATGATAATGAGAGATCACCAGAAGCAAAGGAGTGACAGCCTAGTGTAGTGCTTCTAAAATATTCCACCAGAGTATTCATTTGGTTAAAAAAAAAAAAGAATCTACTCTCAGGGAGCTAGCTAGCTTACTATTTTTTGAACTAAGCCTTTTGTGAATATTACATTTGCACAATATGTTTATATTTTCTTAATTTAAAAAGGAGTATCAAACTAAATTCTATCAAGTAAAGATACACACCAGAAAGATGTACCATGGTTTTCCTGTAGTTTCCCAAGTCCCTTGGTACTCTGCCTGACTTCTCCAAGAATACAAGTAGAGCAGTTAAGAAAGATGGTGAGTAGAGAGAAGGTTTGACTCAAAATTATGAGACCTGAGACTTATACAGTTCTGCAACTAATTGGTTAAGGTGACTTAGTAAATAATTTGCCCTTTGTAGATCACATGCACACATACATATTAAATGATATTTGGGGGACCTTTTATATTAAAAATATTGAAGATGGAAATTTTGTATGATCTTATAAAGAACTGGAAGTCAGAGACTTGTATAGGTACTAAAGAGTTGAAACAGGAAAATCCCTGAATGAGAGGGATGTGTGTGCTATTTTGTTTATTAATTCTTTGGGAATCCATTATGCAGAGATGTAACTTTACTGAAAGTTTAGATATCTTACTTTTCAACTCTAAGATCAACTTTAAAATTTATACTTCATGCATTTGCCGATTAGTTGCTTTTTTAAATGGATATAGTGAACAGTTTCCCTGCATCGTGTTTCGATTACCTATTTCTGCAATATAAGCTGGCCCAAGATATAGTGACTTAGAACAGCAAGGGTGTACTGGGTTGGCCACAAAGTTCATTCAGCAAGGGTGTACTGGGTTGGCTGAACGAACTTTCTGGCCAGCCAATATTACTCCTTGCAGTTCTGTGCTCTCACTAGAGCTCACCGCAGCCAGCTGGTGGCTCTGCTTGGATGGCTGCGCCCCTCTCTTCACGTAGTCTTTCAGTGTCAGCTTCTCCACCATGGTCTTAGGGTTCCAGGAGAGCAAAACTCACTGCACAAGCACGTATCAAACCTCTGCTTGAATGGCATGTACTGATGTTCTACTGGCCAAAGCAAGGCACGTGGCCAAGTCCAGAGTCCAAGAGAGAGAGGATGAAACAGGGCAAGGCTTCTGGGAGGTGTGATGAATTGAAAGCCATTATTTAACAATCTACCGCAAGTCCCCGTCCATTTGATAAATGTGGGAGACAGCACCGTGTGATTTGAGGAGTGCTATGAAGACACTCCCTCTACAAAAATCTCCCTTTGTTACATTACCAGAAAAAACTACACTCAGAGTTTCACTCCGGCAGCTTAAGGCACCAGTTCTCTATAGTTCACTTCAGGAGTATTGCGGCATTTTGTCAAAGACAGATAGATGCCTGGCTCCTACATACAGCAACTGAATCAAATCACTCCACCTGGTTAAGAGTGGCTGGGTGGCAAATTCCATTTCCAGTAACGATGGATTAACTCTTGGGAGACCAAAGCAAAAGTGGAGCACCGGTTCCCAAGGAGTAAGAGCTGGACGAGAAAGTAACTCATTGACGTTTTCAGATCCCTCCTTTCCAAGTCCTGCAGAAGTGGTGTAGCTCTCCAGTCTGGAGGGTGGGAATTGTTGCCAATGATTGTTTTGTTCTCTATCCTCTCAACCAAAACTGAGAGAGAGTTTCATTTTAATATCCTCTTATAAAAAACTTTAAATGACTAATGCTTAGGAAGTTACATATTCCTTTACGCTGTGTTTTAGGTAGGCACTATCACGTGAATGAAAACAGTTGCTGATGCCGTTAGGACTTACTCTTGTTGAAGATATCGGATATTATAGATTAGCACATAATTTATTTATTCATTTGAAGTCCATAAAATATTTTAAAGGAAGAAAACATGCTAATGAAATACTCACTGGTGATTAGGGGAAAGCAATACCAAATCTATCACCAAACTTAACTATGAGCTGGCTTAATTTCACCTCCTAAACTAAAAAGCCTTCTAAAGTTGAATAAAGCAATTATTCTAAAGGTGGAAAAAGCAGTTTACCACGAGCTTTTTCTTACTGTGAGTGTTTCTGGTACCAGCCCAGGCCTCTGGAGGTCTCACAGGAGCAGCACGTTGGCTTTCTCATCTCTCTGTGCTAGCTGAGTATTCTGTACACAAACTCTCCCCTGCCTACGGAAGAGAACTTGCTTGCCCTTCTAACTTCCTCGGGTCCTCTTGCCCATGTGCAAAAGCAAGGGGGAAACTAGCAGGCCTCATTGTGACTTTCCAGGTCTCAAGTTGAGAAAGTAATTCACTCAGACCACCTCTTCTTTTCTTCAAAGAAGCTTACAGGGCTTCCCTGGTGGCACAGTTGTTGAGAGTCCGCCTGCCGATACAGGGGAGGCGGGTTCATGCCCCAGTCCGGGAAGATCCCACATGCCGTGGAGCGGCTGGGCCCGTGAGCCGTGGCCGCTGAGCCTGCGCGTCCGGAGCCTGTGCTCCGCAACAGGAGAGGCCACAAGAGTGAGAGGCCCGCGTACCGCAAAAAAAAAAAAAGCTTACATTGGCACACATAATTGTTACAAATGCTAACTTCAAGCAGATGCTCAAGATTATCTATTAACCATTCAAACAGGCACCTGGCTCCTTTTGAAAAAGTTCTATTTTTTTAAGGGCTACACCCCCTTTTTATTTTTGGACACTGCTTTTGAAATTCACTTAAAAATAATTGCTTCAAAATGAGCAGGTAAAGGCATTGTTGAATGCACTGAGTGATGCAATTGGAGACAGGAAAAGCTGGGGGCTTTCTTCCATCTGCACGCCTCAGTCATCATGCAGATCACATCCATGCATGTTGAGCAGAGAAACAGCACTGATTTGATTCCTAAGACCGGACCTGTAATTCTGGCTCTGTCATCAATTATTTGTGAAGTCTTGAACATGTCATTTCACCATGTAGGAATTTATTTTCTGCATGGTCAAAATAGGGTGGTGGTGTGCTAGCTGATTTCTAAAGTGATTGCCAGGTCTAACAGTTGACGATTCTGAGCACACTGTACTTTTCTTGGTACTGACTTGATTTGGTCTACTGTTTGAGGTCAGAAATATTTTGATAACCTTCCCATCAGTAATTGGAATTAAATTTCTTTTAAGAAAATGCTACACCAATGTTTTAAGGAAATAAGGAGATGGAGGACTGTCTTTATGTAGCAGGAATGCATTAATAATGCATTAATAATTTGCAGACTTTTCTTCTTGAAACCTAATCTGTGAACCTCTATGGGATTACATATTCTTCAGAGGTTCTCTTATAAATTACCACAATTGGACAGTTAGGAACCTATTCACGACCACACCAGGTAGGTTAACAAATTACTTATAGTTTTATTCTCTGAGGCAACTGCAACCCTTTTACTATCCACAAAACTATTCTAAATACAGAAGATTGGAACAACGCATCACTGAAAAGATGCCAGTTAAAAATGTTCTGGGACTTCCCTGGTGGCACAGTAGATAAGAATCCGCCTGCCAATGCAGGGGACACGGGTTCGAGCCCTGGTCCGGGAAGATCCCACATGCCTCGGAGCAACTAAGCCCATGTGCCACAACTACTGAGCCCACGCACTGCAACTACTGAAGCCTGCATGCCTAGAGCCCGTGCTCCACAACAAGAGAAGCCACCACAAGGAGAAGCCCGCGCACTGCAAGGAAGAGTAGCCCCTGCTCGCCACAACTAGAGACAGCCCACGCACAGCAACGAAGACCCAACGTAGCCAAAAATAAAAGAAAAAATAAAGAATCCCTGGATCATTTTATTAAAAAACTAAAACTAAAACTAAAAATGTTCTGAGACTGGGCATCTTAAACTTTACCACGCACAAACCACCTGGGAATCTTGTTAAGATGCAGGTTCTGAATCAGTAGGTCTGTGATGGGGTACGAGATTCTGCATCTCTAGCAAGTTTCCAGCTGGGGCAAAGGCTGCTAGTCTTTTGAGTAGCAAGGCACTAAGGGACTGGATAAAATATGTGTGGATTATGTAGCGTTTATAAGTCAGTTGGCCCATTATAAAGATAGATAGGCTGTACACCACTTCCAAAACACACTACCTGAGCTAATGTAAGAAGGCTCTCTTTCCAAATAGCACATCAATGGAATGGCATGTTTCTACTTTAAATATTCATGACTTGTCTTCCTCTTGTTTCTTTCAAGAGTTTTGACATTTACTTAAGTAATTACTGTCACTTTCAAATGGCGGCCCATATTTTTGTCCTTTGTGAATCTCCCCATGTTATTATTCATGCCTTTGTTCTGTTTCTACTCTTGGAAGCTGCCTTTATCCGGTTTGCCAGGTGGATTCTGCACATATCCAGAATTAATCTCCATGGCCCATCAGAGTGTAGCCAACTTCATTTAATCAAGGGAAGAAGCAGGGAGGGAGCCAGTGACTGCGGGGACAGTTTGGAAGGCTGATGACCAGTGTAACTTACACTGATCAGACAGAACAAAAAAGCCACTTTCTACTCACGTCTTTTTAGAACTAGCAACGCCAGAATCTTAGTGCGTTGTGCTAAATCCATTGCAAAGAGTTGTCTTCTAGACACACAGATTGACACGTTAGCTTCAAAGAGTCTTTGTTTCTCAAGATTATCCATATTACACAATATTTCAGAACTGACAAATTGTCTTCCTCTCTCTGTGAGTCCATTTGGGATTTGAGCTGTGGGAGATGTTTAAAAGGAACGGGAGGTGCTCCTAACTGTGCTAAAATCTCTAAACATATTATTAATCCTCTAAGCCTATTCAGTGTGTTTAACACACAGCCAGTTATGCATGAATCTCCTATGAATGGCTGATTTTGTTTTATTAAAGGGAAAAGTCATTTTTTTTTGAAAAGTCATTTTTTTTTTTTTGAAAAGTCATTTTTTGATTAAGAAGCAGCTCCTTTTTTTAATGAACATTCTTTTGGTTCTGCTATACAGAAAGAAATCACCAAAGCTTTCTCAGTAACGGCCGCAAATATTTTGTACTTGTGCACTTCTAAAATAAAAGTTGAAGTCACTTTAAGTCGCTCAATCAGTCTCGGCCAAGGTTAACTACATTTGGGTATTAGCACGCTACTGCGTGACACAGTGAGCTGGCAGAACAGGAAGTAATGGTCCAAGTTTAAATGTTCATAGGTTCTTTATTCGGGGGGGGAGACCTTAAGGCAGGCAATTAACAAATACCTTACATTTTAATTTTTCAGGTAAAGAAATCCAGAAGAGGTTAACTAATTTAATCCAAGATCTGAGTAGGTAACATCGCCAGGGGAGAAGCTACTATTTGATGCTGTCACTGTAGCAGCTTAAATGGGGGGTGGGGGTGGGGGTGGGAATTATGTTTAAAAAATGACCTCTTGACAGTATTTCTTGAATGTTGATAATATACGTTGCTTTTCCTCCTGGGAGGCATTATGTCTCCTTCTTTCCCCGAGAGATACAAGAGTAATCCTTAACAGGCAGCTTTTTGTTACGGCTCAATACTGTTGCATCTGCAGACATAGAGAACAGACTTGTGGTTGCCAAGGGGGAGGGGGGTTGGGAAGGGATGGGCTGGGAGTCTGGGATTAGCAGATGCAAACTATGATATATAGGATGGATAAACAACAAGGACCTGCTGTATAGCACAGGAAACTACATTCAGTATCCTGTGATAAACCATGATGGAAAATAGTATAAAAAAGAATGTATATATACGTATAACTGCATCACTTTGCTGTACAGCAGAAATTAACACAACATTGTGAACCAACTATACTTCAGTAAAAAGAAAAGTGTTGCGTCTGAGTACCCCCATGCTGTAGGCTGTAAAACGCCTCCCATCCTGTTGTAAGTGACAGAATCACACACACACACACACACACACACACACACACACACACACACACACACACACACATCCTTCACATCAGAACTTTCGAATTCTGCCAGGCCTCACTTGGAATCATCAAGGTCGGCTGCATGACGCCAGGGAGCATGCCTGTTAGGGAGGAACGGTTCTCTGTGGGGCGTGCTGACATCTCGCTACGGAATGATTTCAGTGCTCATGCTCTGACTCCTCCCTTTGGGACTACAAATCCATCGTGACGCACATCTGCAGGGGAAAAATAGCTCACCGTTTCATTTACTCAGGCGCAGCCTTTTGGGGCAGCCTCTGGGCCACTTGAGGCGAGGTCTGCGCCCTGTGTGTATATGATCGCAGAGCACAGAGAACACAGGGCTCCTGCCCTGGCTGTCCTTTCCTGGGCTCACTTCCATGCTTCTTTGGCAGTTACTCTTTTGAGTCTCCCTTTCCCAAGAACCTCTCAGCTCTTGAAATTGAATATGTTTACCTTCCTGTATCTGATGGATGCTATTAAGTATTGCTTATATAGGTTTAATCTTCTTTTCCCTTGACTCAGATCATCATGTGTGATGTTTTCTTTCCATTTCAGAGTGACCTAACACTTGAGATTTGCCGCCACCAGTCAGTCAAGTAGTCAGTGTCTGTAGACCATCACAACGCAGTAAGGAAGCTTGCTATCCACATGGGCCTTTAATGCAGTACTCCAGGGCTTCGAGGGCACGAAGCAAGGAGGCATTCTCTCCTGGCTCTGTGATGCCTCTCTGTGGTGAGCATACTAATACTGGGGAAAATTATATTGGAAGAAGATGACTTCTTTAGGATTGCTCCCTAAATTGATTCTAATACAGTGAATAACATCTGATATCAGAAAGGAGACTCATTCATCCTCTACTCAGCATCCATATCATTAGTAAGGGAAGTTTTGGTCTTTCCTATCGGAGATTGGGAATTTTATACAGTGAGGCTTGAAGTGGCGATAATACATTTAAGTGTCTATTCCATAAATGAAATAATGACTTCTGGTGCACATTTCACCCTTGAAATGGTACTGGTAGTGTCATCTCAAAACCGGATGATTAGAATTATAGTCCAAATTGCCATTCATTTCCTTTATGATACTATTTAAGAACTTTTTGCCTACTCATATGTCATGAAAATAGTATCCTATTTTTTTTCATTGCTTCACTTCTACATTTATGTCTACATTCTGTCTGAAATTAATTTGGGGGAAAATGTGGGGTAGTAGGCAAGAGTCATTGCTTTTTACATTTGGGTATTTAAATAATTGAAAATATCCTTTCTCCCCCTGCACAGCAATTTGGTCATCAATCATGTGACTGTATATGGGTGAGTCTGTTTCTGGACTCTCTATTTTGTTCCAATGGTCTATTTGTCTCTCCCTGCCCCAGTACCACACGGACTTCATTCCTTTAGCTTCATAATAAATCTTGACATCTGGCATTTTCCTCCAGCTTTGGGCTTCTTGAAGATTACCATGGATATCCTGGCCTTTGCATTTCCATGTAAATGCTACAGTCAGTTTGTATATTTTCACAGTGATCGAGATGGCATATAATCTATACATCCATTTGGAGAGAAATAGTTTCTTTACAATATTGAGTCTTCTAATCCACGAATATAGTATATCTGGAGGAGCAGTGTTAAAGTTTAAAAAGATCTGCCTCCCTCCAAGTCAAGCATTTAGTTGAATGCCAGATACGTCCTGAAAAAATATGTGAAGAAGGTTAATATTAGCTTCATTCCTGCTCTCCACTCTTTTTGTCTTCTCCTCTCCTTTTCCTACCACCCAAAGCCCAGGAACTTCACGAATTCTTTTGGGTGTCTGGCATTCATCTCAACCAAACTCTGTATTTCTTCTCTCCAATCAAAACTCGCATATCATACAGTAACACGATACAAAATTGTCATATGAGTTACTCATTTAAGAAATATTAGTTATGTTGGGAATTCTAGGCATTGTATCAGGAAATATTTTTATTGGTGTATCAGTAACTATGATCACAATACTGCTGCATAACAAACAACCATGGAATCTCAGAAGCATACAGCAATAAGCCCACAGATTTGAAGATGAGCTTGGGGATGACTAATCTGGGAGGGACTAGGATGGGGAGGTTCTGCTCTCCGTGGCTCTCATTTTCTTCCCAGGAATAAGGAGATAGTAAGTTCTTCTCATGGTTATAGCAGAGGTGCAATTGATAAAGCCCAACCTCTCAAGTATTTTTCAAGCCTCGTGTCTCCTGACATCCCATTGCCTAATGCAAGTCAGTGGACAAACCCAGAATCAAGGGATTGGGCAAGTATACTCCACCCACAAAAATGCGGGGGTGAATAAATAATTTTTTTTTGAATAAATAATTTTTTAACAATAACTTACTATACCACAGTCGGGAAATCTTACAAGTTCTTAAACCATATGAGCTTGTTAACAGCCAACATATAATCAAATTCCGTTTCAGTGAAATAACAGAAATTCACAGGTATGTTTATGTTGCCCTAAGAATTCCTTTGTTTCATATGTATCCAGTCCACATTTCATCAGTGACATGATCTCTTATGAGTCCAAAATTCATTTTATTAATCCTGTCCTCTCTTACAATATCAGTTCACCATAACTTCAAGCTGACCGAACTGACTCCCTCTCTACACTTCCCAGTCTCTGAGAATGGTCCATCCCAATCTCCAGGCAGAAGTCTAGGAAACATTCCTGATTATTTCCTTCTTTTGGTCACTCCTTATACTCAATCAATCCCCAAGTGCTACGGGTTATCGTTCCTAAAATTCTCTCAGATCAGACCACTTCTTTTCAGAGTTCAGGCTACCATCATTTTTCATCTAGTCTACTGCACCTGCCTCCTAACTGGTCTCCATAATTCCTGACTTGATTCCCTCAAATCCAAATTCCATACCTTAACTTAAGTGGTTTTTCAAAAATATAAGTGTGATAATGCTATTCCTCCTGCTTTCCAGCCAGATCCCACAATCCAACCCACTTACCAACTGGATAATTGTATCTGAAACTGCTAATTGCCCCCGTTATCCATTCTTCCCCTTGAACTTTAGTAATAATACCGTTGAGTTTTTGCTGTGCATATGATGATCAGGTAAAGACTGCATTTCCATTCTCTCTTGCAATCATATTACTTGGTGCTGGCCAAAAGCGTATGAGCAGAAGTGATGAGTGAAATATCTGGCTCATTCACTTTGAAGGAAAGGAGCATGCCTTCCACACTCCTCCTGGAATACAGGCATGATGGTAGGAGTTGGAGTGGCCATTCAGACCGTGAGAAGGAAGCCATGGGTTGGAGATTACAGAGTAACAAGATGGAAAGGGCCTGGGTAGCCCACACTGTAAATCTGTCTTATCTCCCTGGATGATTTATGATTGAAGTTACAAGAGAGAAGATGAATGTCTATCTTATTTAAGCCACTGGTATTTTGGAGCCTATATCCTAATATTATTGACTTCTGCCCATCTTTACTGCCAGATCATTTATAAGTTCCCAACCTAGCTAGTGATCCTTGCTTTGTCACACGTCTCTGCCCTTACATGTGTGCCCCACTCATCTACTGTGTTAACTTTCCATCCTTTCAAGATTCGGCAAGTCTTTCCTCCTCCGGAAGCCTCACGAATGGCTCCTTCTGTTGGTTATTTAAAAAAATATCTGTCCCATGGTCTTCCATAGCATTCACACTGTGCATTAATCTATTAAAGCACTTAATACACTGTGCTGAAAATAGGATTTGCTTCTCTGCTTTATTTTAACAAGTCTTCTTTCTCAACTGTCCCACCTATTCTCTTACTGAGGGTTCCTGTAGGGCAGGATTGGTCTTTATTTATTTTTTTATCCTGGACATTTAACAGCTGGCAATGAGTAAATTCATGTTAAATGAGTAAATGGATAAATGATTTCTCTGCACACTTAGTGAGTGTATATCTTCTTGGGAGGTTTTGTGTCTCCTAGGAAGAAGGAACCTAGTTGAGTCAAAGCATTTGTTAAATTAGATGTTTCTGACTATAAGACGCTGATGAAAGAAATTAAAGATGATACAAACTGATGGAGAGATATACCATGTTCTTGGAATGGAAGAATCAACGTCGTGAAAATGACTACACTGCTCAAAGCAATCTACAGATTCAATGCAATCCCTATCAAACGACCAATGGCATTTTTCACAGAACTAGAACAAAAAATTTCACAATTTGTATGGAAACACAAAAGACCCCGAATAGCCAAAGCAATCTTGAGAAAGAAAAACAGAGCTGGAGGAATCAGGCTCCCTGACTTCAGACTATACTACAAAGCTACAGTAATCAAGACAGTATGGTACTGGCACAAAAATAGAAATGGAACAGAATAGAAAGCCCAGAGATAAACCCACGCACATATGGTCACCTTACCTTTGATTAAGGAGGCAAGAATATACAATGGAGAAAAGACAGCCTTTTCAATAAATGGTTCTGGGAAAACTGGAAAGCTACACGTAAAAGAAGGAAATTGGAACACTTCCTAACACCATACACAAAAATAATCTCAAAATGGATTAAAGACTTAAATGTAAGGCCAGACACTATAAAACTCTTACATGAAAACAAAGGCAGAACACTCTATGACATAAATGACAGCAAGATCCGTTTTGACCCACCTCCTAGAGAAATGGAAATAAAAACAAGAATAAACGAATGGGACTTAATGAAACTTAAAAAGCTTTTGCACAGCAATGGAAACCATAAACAAGATGAAAACACAACCCTCAGAATGGGAGAAAATATTTGCAAATGAAGCAACTGACAAAGGATTAATCTCCAAAATATACAAACAGCTTATGCTCAATATCAGAAAAACAAACAACCCAATCCAAAAATGAGCAGAAGACCTAAATAGACATTTCTCCGAAGAAGATATACAGATTGCCAACAAACACAGGAAAGGATGCTCAACATCACTAATCATTAGAGAAATGCAAATCAAAACTACAGTGAGGTATCACTGGTCAGAATGGCCATCATCAGAAAATCTAGAAACAATAAATGCTGGAGAGGGTGTGGAGAAAAGGGAACCCTCTTGCACTGTTGGTGGGAATGTAAATTGATACAGCCACTATGGAGAATACTATGGAGGTTCCTTAAAAAACTAAAAATAGAGCTACCATACAACGCAGCAATCCCACTACTGGACATATACCCTGAGAAAACCATAATGCAAAAAGAGTCATGTACCACAATGTTCATTGAAGCACTATTTACAATAGCCAGGACATGGAATCAATCTAAGTGTCCATCGACAGATGAATGGATAAAGAAGATGTGGCACACATATACAATGGAATATTACTCTGCCATAAAAAGAAACGAAATTGAATTATTTGTAGTGAGGTGGATGGACCTAGAGTCTGTCATACAGAGTGAAGTAAGTCGGAAAGAGAAAAACAAATACCATATACTAACACATATATATGGAATCAAAAAAATTAAAAAATGGTTCCGATGAACCTAGGGGCAGGGCAGGAATAAAGACGCAAACATAGAGAATGTACTTGAGGACACAAGGAAGTGCGAAGGTTAGGCTGGGACGAAATGAGAGAGTAGCATTGACATATATACACCACCAAATGTAAAATAGATGGGTAGTGGGAAGCAGCTGCATAGCAGAGGGAGATCAGCTCGGTGCCTTGTGACCACCTAGAGGGGTGGGATAGGGAGGGTGGGAGGGAGGGAGACGCAAGAGGGAAGGGATATGGGGATATATGTATACATACAGCTGATTCACTTTGTTAAACAGCAGAAACTAACACAACATTCTAAAGCAATTATACTCCAATAAAGATGTGAAAAAAATTATATGTTTCTGGTCTATTTAGATATTTTAGGTATGCTTCAAATGAACTCAGGTTGGAAACCTCTCTTTCTTTATTCAGATAAAAGAAATGGAAAATTTCTCAGAGGGGAAAATTACTTAAGTGTGAAGTATTATTTTGATTTAAAATAAAAGTCAGTTGCCTGGTAAAGTACCAGGTTTTATTGGATCTCAGGAAGAGACCAAGTATTTCCTACACCTATTATATTCACATCTTCTAGATTTCAGTTTCTCTGAATTATTTGCCTATTGAGATTTTAAAAAAAGAGAAAAAGAAAAGGAAAAACACCCACTGTCTCTGAACAGAATGCATCTGTGTTTGAACTGCCTTTGAGGACGTAGCTCTCTGTAGCAGCCACGCATATGTGCCTTCCTCAGCTGACACTTGTTTGTCTTCATCTAGGGGACTGTCCTCTCTCTCTCCTTCCTCCTTGAAAGGCCATTTCCTTTTTCTCCCACAGCCCAAAGACAAGTTCCTTTTGATTCATTCATTGGCGAAAGGAAAGTCCCAATGACAGAAGATAACAGGACCTAGAATTGTTACCTGACAGTGACGTTTGAAACCCTTTACCTTTCTATTGCCTTTGAGTGATAGCTAAGTCTTTGGGCAGAAGGTAGAACTGAAGATGCTTACATATATTCCCTTTTTTATGTACCTAAAAGCCTCAAGATTTGGCTTAAGAATCCCTTTAGTGTACTTTTTCAGTTGATCCCTTTTTCTGATAATAATTCAAAGTTTTTTAAACAACGTATGGTCATTGTAGAAAATACAGACAATAGTCAAATAAAACTAATAAAATTTAAATTATCCCTAATTTCAATAATACATGCATTATAGAAAAATAGACCATAGTTAAATAATAATATTCAAACTATCCATAAGCTCAACATCTAGACAGAACCACTATTAAAGTCTCTCTCTCTCCCTCCCTCCGTATGTATGTATACATACATAAAATACACAGATGTATACACACGCATTTTTAAGCAAAAACATAAAAATATTGTACATGTTGTTTCTTAGCCTACTTTTTCACTTTATAATATATAATGAACATTAACACTTTCCTTCTTAAGACAACCCTCAGAATGGGAGAAAATATTTGCAAACGAAGCAACGGACAAAGGATTAATCTCCAAAATATACAAACAGCTCATGCAGCTCCATATAAAAAAAACAAACAACCCAATCCAAAAATGGGCAGAAGACCTAAACAGACATTTCTCCAAAGAAGACATACAGATTGCCAACAAACACATGAAAGGAGGCTCAACATCCCTCTTAATTACTCTTCCACAATATTATTTTAGGGGCTGGCTTATATTCCGTTGTGAATTATGTAATAATCCATTTACTCAGTCTATACTTGGTGCATATTTAAGCTTTCTTCCCTCATGAACATAATTTTAGCAAATACTCATGTAAGCAGATTTTCAAAGCCCTGTGATTTCCTCCCCCCTTAGGATAAATTCCTAGAAGTAGATTTGCTAGATCAAAAGATCTGCAAACTACAAATTAAGTCTTTTCATATGCCTTGCCAAACTGCCTCTTCTGGATCTGTTTTAGTACTTATATATTGCTTTTCAGTTATAAGCAATGTGTCTCATGAGCATATTCCGTCTCTTGCTCACTTCCTATGATCTCTGGGAACCCTGAGGGACAAGGGATGTTATGAACTGTGGTTGTGCTAGCTGCTGGCTGTGCAAGCAGAGATGAATCCGTATCAGACACACACTGGTGTCTGCCTTGCTGAGGTTCATCTTTACAGAGAGATGAACCCCTAAAATCTTCCCTTAGCGCTCATGGTGGCACCTTGGGAAAGCGCTAGCCAGAGTTTCAAACCTCAAGTCAGATGCCATGCCAGCAATAGCTGAAGGGGTGCATTGCTGGTGTTTCATTTTTAAAGGCTGGTCAAAGTACATGCCAATGGCAGACTTCCCATTACCGCTCCTAGCACAGCACATTGCTCCTAGTAAACCGTCAGTCAAGATCTGTTGAAAATTAAATGGATAGGTGAATGAATGCTGTCTGTTATTCTTGATGTGTAAAAGTGTCTATGTATGGTTGAAGGACTTGAGACTCTAGCCATGGCTGGGGGGTAGCCACATTCTTCTTGAGTCTCACTTAAGTCTGCGGGAAGATATGAGTGGAGCTAGAAATGTAAGTCAGAAAGAGTAAGACTAAAAATTATTACACAATATCACAGTTCTGTCAATTAGTTATGAATAAGGTGCGTGGGATGGACCGATTAGGACTGGCAAGTTTGAATAATAATGATAAGAATGACAAGCCTAATTAATCCTGGAAATGTTGGTGTTTACATTTTTAGGGAATCAGATTGGCAACAAGTCTTGTGTGACGGGAAATAAGACTATGCCCATTAGAGGGGATCAAAAATCTCTTTGGAATCCTGCCTGATCATACACACACACACACACACACACACACACACACACACACACACACTACTTCTTTGATGATATGCAGAAGATGCTAATTATTTGGCATTTTTAGAAAACAATCTGTATTCATTATCTATTGCTGCATCACGAATTACTCCCAAATTTAGGGGCTTAAAACAGTACACATTTATTATCTCAGTTTCTGTGGGTCAGGAATCCACATATGGCATAACTGGGTCCATTGTATCAGGGTCTCTAACAAGGCCACTGTCCCCTCAAGGCTAACTTAGAAGGACGTGCTTCCTACCTCACTCATGAGGTTGTGGGACCCATATTGGACTGAGGGCCTCAGTTTCTCATTGTCTGTTGGTCAGAGGCCTCTCTCAGTTCCTTGCCATGTGGTCTCTCCACAGGTCATCTCTCAATATCATATCTGGATTTATTTGCACGAGCATATGAGAAAGCAAGAGAAAGTCAGACGGGAGAAAGTCAGATGGAAGAAAGTCACAGTGATTTGGAATTTTTGTTACTTTCTATCGAGGAAGTAACATCCTATTACTTTTTCTGTATTCAATTTTTAAAACAACTTGCTATGGTGGTCCAGGCATACTCAAAGAGCATGGGTTATACATGGGTGTGAATACGAGGAGGTGGGGCTCCTTGGGGCCATCTTAGAAGTTTGCCTGCAGAATCCACAGAACCCATGAAGGGGAGTGGGTATATCTCTGTATCTAACTATCTGTCTGTCCATCTGTCCATCCACCCATCCACCCATCCACCCATCCACCCATCCATCCATCCATCCATCCATCCATCCACCTACTTACCTATGCATCTTTATTAAGATTCCAGTAGTTAAATAGCTCATGGGAATATCTGCAGCATAGATTAGCTTTATAGACCTTTATCACCTCAAAACTAATTATTCATTCCACCAACTATTTCCTCACCCTCTGTCCTCCATAGATAGCACCTTGTTTAGCATCAGATTGAGAAGGATATTATGGCAGCAGCAGCAGCAGCTGGAAGACAAACAAACTTTTATTGGGCAACTAACTTCTCTATGTAAAGAACACGGAAGGACTAAAAGGATATTAAGTTCATCCATCCTTTTCTTTTTAATTTAATGAGCATTTATTGAGTGTCCTCTACCTACCTATGCAAAGCATTTGAGAGATACAAAGATGACTACGAATGTCTCATTGAATGTTTGTCTAGTTAAAGTCATTAAAAGAGGTCCAGAGCCCATGCTCATGGGGAGATTCTAGACTTGTCTGAGCAAAGAGGAGGTGCTACCCAATTTGGTCTCCCTATTCAAGTCCTTCCCCCAATAGCTCTCCATTGCAGTGCAGCTGGGCTGACCTCCACAGGCTGTGTTGGAACCTTCATGGTAAGCCCATGCCATCAACACAGCCAGTGCTAGAACAGTGGTTCTCCAAGTGTGGTGCTAGACTACCAGCATCAGTATCACCTAGAAAGCTGTTAAAGATGCATATTCTCAGGCTCATTCCAGACACCAAATCAAAATTTCTAGCAATTTGTATTTTAAGGAGCCTTACAAGTGATTCAGTTTGACAGCCACTGACCCAGAAGATCTTTTGCCCTTATTTCACAGTAAACAGTTTTTTCTCCCAGTCCCAGAGATTACTTGGATTCCAATTCCAAGATGGGCTTAGCCCCAAAGCCCCCTAAAAATGCTGACTTGGAAATCGCCCTTTCTTCCATTGTCTTTCAGCTGCCGGTTGCTTCTCCATCTTTTCCCCTTCGGCCTTCTATGTACTCTACTGTACCCCTGTACAGGCACTCTTGCTCTGGTCTTTAAGCCACTGATAAATAAAATTCAAGAAGCTGGCCATCTCACTATGGAGGAAGAGGCACACATAACTAAAGCATGTTCAGAATGATATAAATCCTAGCCATGATCAAGGTGGAGATAAATGTTGGCAGAACCCAGGGGAAAGATGATTTTGTTCCAGCTGGGAGGATTAGAGAAGGTGTTCAAGAAGAGACAGCACTTGATCTGAGCTTTGGAAGATGAGAAGCATTTTAATAGGCTGAGAAGTGGGGGAATTAGTGTTTTGACGTATACCTGAAGTGATGGGTAGAGTGTATGCTTAGAGGTAAAAGGCTGCAGGCATAGCCACTGGACCTCTAGCTTTTCCCAAGTTGTAGCATTATCTGTTTTAACCTGGATTCATTCTGATCTGCCCCAGCCCCCCTTTAAGAAAGCCCATTGTCCAGATTTTCCTCTCCTTTCTCGTCTCATAAATGTTCTGAATTTTCTCCTCCATGAGATTAGCATCTTATAGACAAGTTGGAGCAGGGCACATTCACAGCTAGTGGAGACAACTTGAGAGTTTAGAGTCTGGGCAAGACTTAATAGTTAAAATCATATGAAAGCAAGTTCACTTTGGTCTTAGTCTAGTAAGTCATCAGAGCAGGCTTATCATCTTACGGATCTGGGTGATGAGCTGAGGAGTTTGGTTGGAAAAGAGGAGGGAAGTGGGTGGTTAAGAAAAGTGTTTAATTTCCCAAAACGGGAAAGAGCCCAGAGGAGGAGATAAATGAGCATTAGTGATCTTGTTTTGCTTAGATTTAGAATGTCATGATGGATTACAGTGATTCTTAAGAGGGGAAAATTTTGTCCCCACAGGGACATTTAGCAATATCTAAAGACACTTTTGGTTGTCCCAGTGGGGGGCAGGGAGCTACGCGGCATCTAGCAGGTAGAGGTCAGGGATGTGGTTCAACATCCTTCAATGTGTAGGACCGCCCCTCCCCACCACCCAACACCAAAGAATTATCCTATCCAATGTCAGTAGTGTTGAGGATGAGAAGCCCCGGATTAAAAGTACATTCCATTACAATCAGATTGGCTAAAATAAAATATAGTGACGCACGAAGTGCTGACAAGGATGTGGAGAAACAATAGAATCAGTCATGCACTGCTGGTGGGAATGTAAAATGGTAGAGCCACTCTGGGAAGCAGTTTGGTAGTTTCTCGTAAAACTAAAGCTGCAGTCATCATAAGACTCAGCAATTGCATTCTTGGGCATTTAATCAAGAGAAATGGAAACGTAAGTTCCTACCAAACCTGTGCACAAATATTCAAAGCAGCTCTATTCGGAATAACGCCAACCTGGAAACAACACAGATGTCCTTCAATGTGTGAAGAGTAAAACAAACTATGCTACATCCACACCACAGAATTTGACTTAGCAGTAAAAACAAGAGACTATGGATAACATGCAACAAACTTGGACGAATCTCCTGAGAATTATGCGGAGTAAAAAAAGCAAATCCCAAAAGGCTACATGTTATAGGATTCCATTTATATAACATTCTTGACATGAAAAAAAGTGTATAAATGGAGAAGAGATTAGTGGTTGCCAGGACTTAAGGACAGGGAAACAAGAGAGCAGGTAGGAGGTAGTTGTGCTTTGAAAAGGGCAATACGAAAGATTCTTGCGGTGATGGAACTGTTCAGGATGTTGGCTATAGTGGTGGATAGACAAACCTACCCATGTGATAAACTTGCATGGAACTAAACGAACACACATACACACACACAAATGAGTACAAGTAAAAACTAGGGCAATACCCTGGTTGTGATATTGTATTTTGGTTTTACAAGATGTTACTGAGTGAAACTGAATAAAAGGTATGTATGATATCTCTGTATCATTCCTTAAAACTGCAGGTGTATCTATAATTATGTCAAAAGAAAAAGTTAAAAAAGAAGCTAGCTCAGATCCACATACTTTGAGAGCATGAATGGTTTGTTTTGCACAACCTTTCAGGAGATTATAACTTTTCTTTTTCCTGATCAAGGCCATTGTGATTTTTGTCTTCTTTCCTCAAATTAAATGTAAGCCCTCAAGGTAAAACAAAATATATTCACCCTTATCGATAATTTCTCAATGTCGCTAGATAGGAAAATTACAGTGACCCCCCTCCACCTTGCCATCTTGGCTTGCAAATGCCACCGTCCCTACTAAGTCCACATGCTTCACTAGGCTAAGAAAACATAGCCTGTTGACATCAATACAAACACAAAGTACTTGAAATAAGGCCATCCGCATCTCTAATATACTGTGATTCATAGAAGAAGAATAAAAAACATAAGTTCAACAGAGATTATAAATATAAAAGTGACCTTTAAAGAAAAGCAAAGTTCTCAAAATAGTTCTTTCACTCCAAGTTTTATATATTCAACATTCCTCATTAATATGTTTCTAATTAGAACTCCATAGACATTACTCATGTAAACGTTGAGCCTAATGTGTTTGTTCTGTTAATTTGTCACTGCTAAGAATATGTGTTTATTTCTTCAGGATGAACGGTGATTTGCTAAACTGGTTCCCTGTTGCAGTTGGGCTAGTAGCTTTGCGTCTAATCAGAGCCACTACAATTCAGAGTGATGGATCAAAGATATAAAACCTGCTTTGTAACATGAGGGACACTGCTATTTCTGAAACTATGGGAGGTAGAAAGCAATAGGAGAGTGTGAGGTTAGGTTTTTCAACTCTCTGATGGTAGATTTCTTTGACAAATAAAAGATAATCATAGTCTACATGTCAGGACAAGATAGAACCAGAGTGTCAGCACAATTTCAGAGAAACATCTGGAAAATCGCATAGGACAATGATACTGTGTGCTTATCACAGGTGAAAGAGAATTTCTCTTAGTTAACGAGCAATATAGTTGAGAAATTATTTGGCAAAAATTTCGGAGGATAAAATTTGACTAAGTAAGGCTCAATAATCCACTTGCTTGACTAAAAGTGATGTTTGTTTTCAACACTGATTTTGATAACTGAATGAGTGTGTCTTACTGCCCAGGAAGATACTGAAAAATTGTTTGATGGTAGGTATCGTCCTCATCCTGTTTTTAATGGGAATGTCTCTATTTTACTACTTAGTAAGAAGTTTGTTCTCGGTCCTTGAGAAATATGCTTGCTCCCGTTAAAGAGACACATTTTTATTCATCACTTACTAATAATCCTATCATGAATTTTTGTTTCATTTTAGCATATAAACCCATTAAAATGATGATATGGCTTTTTTCTCTTTCATTTGTAAATTATTTCCTGATGTTGAATTATCCTTGTATTTCTGATGTGTGGTGTATTATTCTTTTAGAATCCACTTTAATATTCAATTTGCTAATGTTTGCAGTATTATTCATAAATAAGATTTGTCAATAGTTTTCTTTCGGGCAATAGGGCTGTCATCTGATTAGCATGTCCGTTAGCTTACTCTCTTTGAAATAAATTTGGGCTTTTATCTTTTTTTTTTTGGAACAGTTTAAATAGAACACAGATTATCTTTTCTTTAAAGATATAATAGCACCGTTCCGTGGAACGAGCTGGGCATAATGGCTTTTGCAGGGCAAGGGAGAATTTTCACAATTAAAAAAAAATTTCCTTTATGGTCTACTCAGTCTTTCTAACTGTACTTGGGTCAGAGTTAATAATTTTTGTTTTCTTTGAAAAATATTCCAGTCATGCATATTTTCAATGCTATTGGCATATAACTGTAATTCTCTTGCATGCTTTTAAATGCCTTGGGCAAAGCATAATTTGAACATACTTAACTATACCAGCTATTGTATCGAAAAAATATCTGTATTTAGGAAGGCTGATATCCTATCCTAGGTGTGGGAAAAATGAGGTCTCACTCAAGTGTCCTCTACTTTCAGTAAGGCTTGCTTTGAATACAGCCAGACTTGGGAGATGCTTGGATGACATGTATTAAAGGGAACCAAAAGCCTCTTTGCTTCAAATTCTTTGCTAGTTCTTGATCTCAATAAGAGTGAATTCCACCAATTAATCTCTTCTTTAGATTAAGACTTCAGAGGTAAAGTAAAAATATGCTTTACAGAAGGAGTGTCACATTCTCCATTCTACCTTATCACAATTTTGTTTAGTTTGAACAGATCCCTGGACATCCTGGTGGGATATATACCCATGGATTTCAAATTCAAATAAAAATGGGCCCAAGTGCTTGCCCTTGAGAAATCTATCAATGCCTATTGTTTTATTCCAGACTTTGTATTCTAGATTTTATTCCATGCCAGGCAACCTACACCTAATTTCTGCCTCCAATTTCCTTGCCTGTTTGATTTTGGATGTTTAACCCTGGACTGTGATCTTTGGCTAAGGCATAACCCCTCAGCAGGAATATTCCGAATCCCCACACTAGATGTAGACTTGAAAGTGCATGAACGTCCATCGACCACAGATGAGCTGGTGAAAAGTTAATTAACAATGAAGTAATTAAGAGCCAAATAACAGGGCCATCAGCATGCACGGTACCAATAGCTTGGAAATTTAGTTATTCATTACCCCTGAAATTTGTACTGACTAAGATGCATCTTCACGGCTTCCTGGCATCCGTTTACTTCCTTATTATATGCTGAGAGGATCCTTCGGACTACCTAACAGCAAACCTAATGAAACTAGAAAGTTAGTTTTCCTTAATTCTAAAAAATGGAGTCTAGGGACACCACTACATAGGGTATATAGCTAAGAGCCAGTAGTCTGAAATTCAACTCACCACGTTTAGCTCTCTCTATGCATTGTCTCCAACTGCTCTAAGATTGAGCACAATACATATTGATCCTTTACCTTCCAGGGGTGTTTTTCATGGTGTAATGAGCTGCTTGTGTAAAGTTCCTTAGAGAAAGCTACTGCTAACACACAGCACTTCAAAATGCATGGAAAGACGAGATAGGGCACGTTCAGGGTGGTATGGAAGACATACAGATTGCCAGCAAACACATGAAAGGATGCTCAGTATCACTAATCATTAGAGAAATGCAAATCAAAACTACAATGAGGTATCACCTCACACCAGTCAGAACGGCCATCATCAAAAAATCTAGAAACAATAAATGCTGGAGAGGGTGTGGAGAAAAGGGAACCCTCTTGCACTGTTGGTGGGAATGTAAATTGATACAGCCACTATGGAGAACAGTACGGAAGTTCCTTAAAAAACTAAAAATAGAACTACCATATGACCCAGCAATCCCACTACTGGGCATATACCCTGAGGAAACCAAAATTCAAAAAGAGTCATGTACCAAAATGTTCATTGCAGCTCTATTTACAATAGCCCGGAGATGGAAACAACCTAAGTGCCCGTCATCGGATGAATGGATAAAGAAGATGTGGCACATATATACAATGGAATATTACTCAGCCATAAAAAGAAACGAAATTGAGCTATTTGTAATGAGGTGGATAGACCTAGAGTCTGTCATACAGAGTGAAGTAAGTCAGAAAGAAAAAGACAAATACCGTATGCTAACACATATATATGGAATTTAAGAAAAAAATGTCATGAAGAACCTAGGGGTAAAGCAGGAATAAAGACGCAGACCTCTTAGAGAACGGACTTGAGGTTATGGGGAGGGGGAAGGGTGAGCTGTGACAGGGCGAGAGAGAGTCATGGGCATATACACACTAACAAACGCAGTAAGGTAGATAGCTAGTGGGAAGTAGCCGCATGGCACAGGGATATTGGCTCGGTGCTTTGTGACAGCCTGGAGGGGTGGGATGGGGAGGGTGGGAGGGAGGGAGACGCAACAGGGAAGACATATGGGAACATATGTTTATGTATGACTGATTCACTTTGTTATAAAGCAGAAACTAACACACCATTGTAAAGCAATTATACCCCAATAAAGATGTTAAAAAAAAAAAAGAGTCATGTACCACAATGTTCATTGCAGCTCTATTTACAACAGCCAGGACATGTAAGCAACCTAAGTGTTCATCGACAGATGAATGGATAAAGAAGATGTGGCACATATATACAGTGGAATATTAGCCATAAAAAGAAATGAAATTGAGTTATTTGTAGTGAGGTGGATGGACCTACAGTCTGTCATACAGAGTGAAGTAAGTCAGAAAGAGAAAAACAAATACCGTATGCTAACACATATATATGGAAACTAAAAAAAAAAAATGGTTCTGATGAACCTAGGGGCAGGACAGGAATAAAGATGCAGACGTAGAGAACAGACTTGAGGACACGGGGAGGGGGAAGGGTAAGCTGTGACAAAGCGAGAGAGTGGCATGGACATATATACACTACCAAATGTAAAACAGATAGCTAATGGGAAGCAGCCGCATAGCACAGGGAGATCAGCTCGGTGCTTCGTGACCACCTAGAGGGGCGGGATAGGGAGGGTGGGAGGGAGATGCAAGAGGGAGGGGATATGGGGATGTATGTGTATATATAGCTGATTCACTTTGTTGTGCAGCAGAAGCTAACACACCATTGTGGAGCAATTATACTCCAATAAAGATGTTAAAAAAAATGCATGGAAAAAGAAATCAATCGCGGCCTTATCAAATAAGATTAGAATACAGTCACACACACCACTTCTTTGTATCCTGAGGAAAATCGCACTTTTGGGGGGGTTTTGTTTAAATCAAGGAAGTGTTAAAGACTTGATTCCCTTTTCCCCATTAGTCCCAAGAAGACAGGGGCAGGGAAATTAGAGAGTGGACATGCCTGGATAGAAGAAAGCCAGGGACTGACTGCATCTCTGCTGTGCAGGCTAATGCCTCACCCAGGATGGTTCCGCAGGGGGAAATGAGAGGGCCGCATTTATTCTATCCACACCCCTCCTTAGCTCTGGTTGATGCTGGGCTGTGCTGCTGGGTTGTCAGTTCAGAGCGGGAAAGGAAGCTGCCTGTTAGCTTATTTTACATCAAAGCGAAATTGACTAAATTAGTCACAGTGGCCTGTATTTTAATCCTTCCTTTCAAATGTTTCAGAAAGTCTCCAGGTTTGTTTCTGTTTCACAGACTTAAAAACTCACACACCTAATATATTAGCTTTGGTGTCTATTTCAGAACCAAAAAGAATGCTTGAGCTCACAAGGAGTTGGCGAGTAAACATAATTCTTTCCAGCTTCTGCCTCCCAAATTAATTCCTTGCATTGGAATATACCCTAGACCAGGGCTTTCCTGATATTAAGGTGCACACAATCCCATGAGGATCACGTTAAAATACAGAGTCTGACTCAGTAGGTCTGGGTGGGGCCTGAGATTCTTTTTTTTTTTTTACTTGGAGTAAAATTGCTTTACAATGTTGTGTTAGTTTCTGCTGTACAATGAAGTGAATCAGCTATATGTATACATATATCCCCTCCCTCTTGGACCTCCCTCCCATCCCCACCCCCCATCCCGCCCATCTAGGCCATCACAGAGCACCGAGCTGAGCTCCCTGTGCTATACAGCAGGTTCCCACTAGCTATTTTATTCATGGTAGTGTGTTTATGTCAAACCTAATCTCCCAATTCATCCCATACTCCCCTTTCCCCAGTGTCCACATGTCCGTTCTCTACGTCTATGTCTCTGTTCCTGCCCTACAAATAGGTTCATCTGTACCATTTTTCTAGATTCCACATATATGCGTTAATATACAATATTTGTTTTTTCTCTTTCTGGCTTACTTCACTCTGTATGACAGACTCTAGGTCCATCCACATCTCTGCAAATGACCCAATTTCATTCCTTTTTATGGCTGAGTAATATTTCATCGCATATATGTACCACATCTTCTTTACCCATTCATCTATCGTTGGACATTTAGGTTGTTTCCATGTCCTGGCTATTGTAAATAGTGCTGCAATGAACATTGGGGTACATGTGTCCTTTTGAATTATGGTTTTCTCAGGGTATATGCCCAGTAGTGGGATTGCTGGGTCCTATGGTAGTTCTATTTTCAGTTTTTTAAGGAACCTCCAAACTGTTCTCCATAGTGGCTGTATCAATTTACATTCCCATCAACAGTACAAGAGGGTTCCCTTTTCTCCTCACCCTCTCCAGCATTTATTGTTTGTAGATTTTTTGATGATGGCCATTCTGACTGGTGTGAGGTGATATCTCACTGTAGTTTTTGACTTGCATTTCTCTAATAATTAGTGATGCTGAGCATCTTTTCAGAGATTCTGTATTTCTTTTTTTCATAAATTTATTTATTTTATTTTTGGCTGCGTTGAGTCTTCGTTGCTGCGTGCGGGCTTTCTCTAGTTGCGGCGAGCGGGGGCTACTCTTGGTTACGGTGCGTGGGCTTCTCATTGTGGTGGCTTCTCTTGTTGCGGAGCACAGGCTCTAGGCGGGCAGGCTTCAGTAGTTGTGGCACACGGGCTCAGTAGTTGTGGCTCGCGGCCTCTAGAGCACAGGCTTAGTAGTTGTGGCGCACAGGCTTAGCTGCTCCACGGCATGTGGGATCTTCCCAGACCAGGGCTCGAACCTGTGTCCCCTGCCTTGGCAGGAGGATTCGTAACCACTGCGCCACCAGGGAAGCCCCAGATTCTGTATTTCTAAAACAACTCCCAAAGCAATGGCTGAACTGCTCTTCCACACACCACAGCACAAGGAGGGAGCTATATTGTCGCACAGAGGTGCTAACTGTTCCTTAAATGTCTTAGAATATTAAAAAGGAAGAAAAAGTAAACAAGAAGAAGAAAGTAACCAGACAATAAAGGAAATATGGGAAGGTAGATTTTTAGACAGTAAATGAACAACAAATAATTTACTATCACTGTGCAAAACACTCCAAACCAGAGGTGTGCTGATGTGATGGGCCTGCATGTCCAATCATTTAAGCTATGTACAATAAGAAAATAGAACTAGTAGAGATAAGCAGTAACTGCTTTGAACATGGATTCCATTTCAGTCCCCAGATGGATAGAGATTTTCATTCTCTCATGATTCCTCAGGTAATGAGAAAAAACTCCTGAAGGGTGACATAAATGGCCTTCAAGAGGCATCAGTGTTTAAAGACAAAACATCTTTTACTTCAAGGTTATTGGGGAGAAAAGGAGCACTTCAGATTGCAGGAATGGTAGTAGCAAAGGGTGAGGCAGGATTTTCCTGCTTAAGTGGGTCAGTTGATGAACGATTCAAGTCTGCTTATAATCATCCAAATGTTCTAAGACACGTGGATGTATCACAGCATTAGGTTGACTTGACTCTTGGAAGGAAATGTCAGAAGGAATCTTCCCTGCTCTGTTTCCTTGAGGTGAGGAAAGGACTGTTGGATGGATATGGAAGGAGGACTTGGCCCCTCTTCATCTTTAAGTAAAGATGTTGAACACTTGGGTTTAATAAAAGTGAGCACTCGGTAGGGAGTCAGAATATCTGAGTTCCAAAGCCAGTGCCACCATTAACTAGCTGTTGGACCTTGGGCAATAGCTCTCTGAATAAGTTTCCTTCTTGAGAGGATGAATCTAGATTAACATTTCCCAAAGTGTGACAGGATGTTAATTGAAGTTATATGGAAAATCGCTATCTGTGGTTAAATGACGTATGCAGATATTGCAGTTAAGTACACTTAAATAGGCTTCATTAGAGGCAAGCTTCTTGAATTCTCTACGTGGAGCCTCTGAATATGGAAAGTAGTATTCACCAAACTTATCTGATTGTGGAACCCTTTTTATAAAGACCATTTCAAAAGGTTAATGTTCTATGGAACTTACTTTGGGAAATATAGATGCTTTTTAAGGCTACTTCCATTTTTGGTACGATATCCTACTATTAAAGTTAAATCAGGAATATCTAGAAATCTACCTACACCAAAAACTGAAATTAAAAAATAGTGAGGTTTCTACTATTTTTAATTTAGTACTGTTGTATCTTGATAAAATCTGTTTTAAAAAACAGATCTTGCTCTAATTTCAAAATCAACGTACTTTTTTTTTTTTTTTTTTTTCGGTACACGGGCGTCTCACTGTCGTGGCCTCTACCGTTGCAGAGCACAGGCTCCGGACGCGCAGGCTCAGCGGCCATGGCTCACGGGCCCAGCCGCTCCACGGCATGTGGGATCCTCCTGGACTGGGGCACGAACCCGTGTCCCCTACATCGGCAGGCGGACTCTCAACCACTGCACCACCAGGGAAGCCCAATGTACTTTTAATGTAGAATTTGATTTGAAAAGTAAGGAAGAACACAAAAATTTATAATTTATAATTATTAAGAGAGTCACAACCATTAATATTTTCATACAGATCCTTGTACAAATCAAAGTATATCCTATATCAGTTTCATCCTTAAGTCAAGATTTTTACCTCCCATTCAGCAGGTCATGTTCCAGTTTGCATATGGCCATGCCGCTTTCACATTTGGCCCATTTTTTTAAATAAGGACCTTCAAATACAAAATTTTTCTAATATAAAGTAGAATACTGAAGCTTAAAAATAGTCTCAAAACGAAAGAAAGTAATAAACTGCAAAGTAGAAAATTAGCTTCATCATTATAGTAAGATACATTATTCTTATAGTCTAAGGCTGAATTCTTGCCATATCTGAGTATTCCCTGGCAGTGGCATCCAATTTATTTGTATATTTATACCCTACCCTGTTGCAAACATAATTGATGGTGACTCTTTAAGTGTCATGAAATTGACTCCAATAATTAAAACTCATCGGCTTTGAGATATTGAGAACCCACAGCCTCTTAAATATCTCTTGAGGGTAGGAGACGATGATTTTCATTTTATAGATTCATCAGAATAGCAGGATTAATCATAATACCTGAATAACAGTCTCCACCTTGGGGTGCTTTTATTGAAAAGGCTAGAAAAAATTCTAGGAGATTTTGTTTATAACCCTGCCTAGAAAAATGAGGGATCCACACAATGGCCTCTGGGGTTGCCTTCTAACTTCTAATGATTCCTTCTATTAGAAAAACAAGTTATTCAAGGAAGAAATAGTGGGTCTTTTTTTCTCTTCAAAATGTGTTTTTCCCCATTAAATTTGTGCAGTCATTATTTTCTGAGATGTCTATCTTACAAAGTTGTATTACTGATATTTAAAGGACAAATCACAGGTTTTTGACTGGAGAGGAGTTTTACTGATTTTCTATGATTAAGGGATAAAGAGAAGATTGTACAATGCCAGTCTTCCTTTGCCAGCTACTGGTATTTTGATTGTAAATATCAAAATATATTTCCCTTTAACACTCTTAAAAAAATTAACAGTGAATCTAAGAATTAGAGGTAGTAATTGTTCAGCTGGTTTGCCGTCAGCTGAGGCCCACACCACAGATGGCTTAAGGATGAATGATCAGGCTCCCATCCTAAGAACTTTTATTTTTAATAATTGATGCTGCGTATGTCTTGCCGCCACTGTTCCCCACTTAATTACTTTTCTTTTTCATCAAACACATGAACGAAAAGAGACCTAATAAATCATGTGCAAAAACAGTAGAGTGCTTAATTAACATGTGTTGCCCTGATTGATGGTGATAGAAAGCCACAGTAGCACAGAGCAGGCTCAAAAGGGCACCTTCAACAGACGTGGTATCGTAGTATCTTGAACAAGCATAAGGCTGAGAGCGTAATACATAGACTCTATTCTCATTTAAGTACTAGTCGTCACACTACAAATCACAATGTGATTACAGTCCTCTTTCTTCTTTTTGACTCAGAGGCTCTGTGTTCCTGGCTTGGGGGATGTAAACAGTATGTGGGAAACATAAACTAACAAATGCTGAGGTAGGCTATTTTTAATCCTAACAGCCAGTATTTATTGAAGACTTATTATGTTCTAGGTACTCTGCTCTGTGTTTTAAAAGATTGCTCAGTCATTAAAAAAAACGTGGTACAAATGAACCTATTTACAAAACAGAAATAGAGTCACAGATGTAGAAAACAAACTTATGGTTACCAAGAGGGAAAGGTAGGGGGGATAAATTAGGAGATTGGGATTGACATATACACACTATTATATATAAAATAGGTAACTAATACACACTATTGTATATAAAATAGATAACTAATAAGAACCTACTCTAAAGCACAGGGAACTCTACTCAATACTCTGGAATGACCTATATGAGAAAAGAATCTGAAAAATGAATGGATATATGTATATGTATAACTGACTCACTTTGCTGTTCAGCAGAAACTAATACAACATTGTAAATCAACTACACTACTCCATTTAAAAATTAATTTAAAAAAAGAATGAAATAATGCCATTTGCAGCAACATGGATGGGCCTAGAGATTATCATACCAAGTGAAATAAGTCAGACAGAGAAAGACAAGTATATGATATCACTTATATGTGGAATCTAAAATATGATACAAATGAACTTATTTACCAAACAGAAACAGACTCACAGACATAGAAAACAAACTTATGGTTATCAAAGGGGAAACTGATGGAGGAATAAATTAGGAGTTTGGGATTAATAAATATACTCTACTATATATAAAATAGATAAACAACAAGGTCCTACTGTATAGGACAGGGAACTATATTCAATATCTTGGAATAACTTATAACAGAAAAGAACCTGAAAAAGAACATATACATATATGTGTGTGTGTATATATATATATAACTGAATCACTCTGCTGTACACCAATAACTAACACAACATTGTAAACCAACTATATTTCAATAAAAAAAGATCGCCTTATTTAATGCTTCAACAATACACTTAGCTAGTGATCATTACTATCTTCATTTTATAAGGAAAAAACTAATACATATAGATGGTAAGCAATGGTCCAAGTTACACAGCTAATAAATGAGGTAGTCTGGTCAATTTTACCCCATAGCTTCATTTCATTGCCTGGAAGATGTTTTTCCATATATTTCCAGCTAACTTGAAATTCTGTGGGAGAATCACAAACTACTGTAGATGTCCCTGGAATGGGATCACCTGAGAACCAACAAGGGTTGCAATAACTCGGTTTTATACATACACAGTGAAAAAGCACATTGCGTTGCATGATGAAAAAACAGCAACATCTTAATTTTGTTGTGTGAGAATGGTAGAGCAGGGGAAAGTCAAGGGAAAGAAAAGATTCATGTTACATATGGACTGCAAAGTACTTCTGCGTAAAGGACAATCAGGGTCTGGTTTAAAAAGAAAAACAGTTGAACAAGAGCTCCCCATAAGTTGTTGTTGTTCAACAGGTATTAAATTTCAGGTATGAAAGATGAATAAGTTTTAGAGATCTGATGTACAGCATACCGTCTATAGTTAACAACATTGTGTTGTGCCCTTAAACATTTCTTAAGAGGGTAGATCTCATGTTAAATGTTCTTACCACACACACACACAAGGGACACAAGGAAACTTCTGGAGGTGATAGATATGGTTATTCCTTTGATTATGGGGATAGTATCATGGGTGGATGCATATGTCTAAACTCATCAAATCGTTTACCTTAAACATGAGCAGTTTTTTGTGCATCAATTATACCTCAATAAAGCTGTCAAAGAAAAGAAAAGGAAGAAAAAAAAAGAAAGAAAACCAAGTCATCCTCTAGTGAAGTGAGATGCTCACAAATTAAGATTCCATTACTGTAGTGGTTTTTAACTCTTGGGGAAAGGTAGTGAGGACAAAGATCCCTTTTGGAATCTGATGAAAGTAACTGAACCCTCTCCACAGGTAAAAGCACACACATTCGTTCACATGAATTGTTGCACTGAATCCCAGTGGTTCTGCATCCCAGCTACGGTGTATCCGTGGACCCCATTAAAGAACACCAGCATTGCTGATTGCTCTCAGGGTTGTTCCGGGATTCCTCCCATCCTCAATAGGTGTATAAGGCGCTGCCCCTGTGCTGTGGGCATTTCTGTGTCTTGTCATTTTCTATGTATGCAACTCATCTCTAATTCAACAGTTGTCTACTCCCACTTTAGAATGATAAACCAGCCTGCTCAGACTTCATTTCTGCACACCGGGGACTGTGCAGGGATATGATTTTCCTTTTTCTGTGTTCAAGGCAGGTATTTGTGGATATCATGAAAGGAAACTGTTCCAGATTTTAAAAGGAAAAGGAAAACTTCCCAAATTGAAGAAAATATGGAAGAGAGATTCCAGTTTTTTCCCTTCATATTTGATGGCGTGCTAACATGTAGAGAGTGAGGGGAAATTGTCACTGGAGCTTGTCTGGCTGTTTCCTGTTGCTCTGTTACATAGGAACACATTTGAAGAATGGTTTTGCACAGGATCCAGATGGATAATAAAATACTGAAGTAATTATATCTTCTAAATATGCATACTTTTCTTAATAAAAATGCCCAAAGCAATCCTTACGCCTAAGAGGCCATGTGTGTACAATGACTGCCTTCATTACAACAATCTGGAATTTCTGTGATGATGTACAATCTATTATGCATTCACTGAGTCTGATCTTATCATTAGACCATTTAATTTCCCAGCTCAGCAGGCTCTTCTTGAGTCATTTCCCTCTCTCCTATATGACCAGACAGTCAGAATCCAACTACTCTACCAGGCAGAGATTTATTGGTGGTTACCCTGCAGTCTTTACAGCTTAATCTGACTTAACATACTTTGCACCTCAGGCTGCCATGTTTAATGGTGCAGCTTGTGTCCTGTACAGATTATTGGGCTTGGGGGCTTGAATGAGGACTGTTTCCAGTCAGAGCTTACTGGCTAAGTGTCGCATTAGCCTTTGCCAAACACCCAAATACCTCAAACCTTGGTGGCTTAAACTTTTTTTTTTGCTCATTATTATAGTTTGGCAATATGGGTTGGGCTCAGCTGGGTGGTTCTTCTAGGCTTGGCTGATCTTGGCTAGCTTGCTTTTTCATCTACAGTCAGCTGATGAATGGGCTGGAGGTGGCTGGTTTAGGATGGCCTCAGCTCGGATGGCTGGGATGACTGAGACCTCTCCCCTTATAGACTCTCACCATCCATCTGGCTAACCTGGATGGACTGCATGGTAAGAAAAGTTACAGAGAACAGCAAGAGGGAAAACTCCAAAGTATAAGCCCTTTTCAAATCTCTGCTTGCATCATGTTTGCAGATGTCCCATTGGCTACATCAAGTCTTAACCACAGTCTAGAATTAGTGTGGGAGAGCAGTACCAAAGAGTATGGGTAGAAAAGAATACTTTGTGGCCCTTGCTGCAATCTACCACACAGAACCATGGTGCTGGCCTGAGCCTACATTAATATGGAGGAAGGGGCAACTCTTTCTAGATGGTCCACTCATTAGGTGTGTGTTTTCCTAATTCATTTGCCTAGAATAGGTACCCCTTTTTACCACTCACAAAGGCACTATATGTGCTATCAGAGATTCTAATTGCCCCCATATGTTTTCCCTTACTAACTGGATTGTAAGTGGCAAATAATATCCCCAGGGGTATTTTACCCTTTTTGTCTTTTGTAGACTTTCCAAATCAGGCAGGCCCAACAATAAAGACTGCTTCTTTAAATCTGTTTATGTCTTTGAGGGAAGGATCCATGTCTAATTAAACTTTATAAACTCCACAACCTTTAGCCTAGCCTTAATTGGGGCTCAAAAATATTTAATGTGAATTATTAAAATTTTATCATTAATATCAGTTACAATGTCTACCCTAGAAACTTGCTCGAAGTGGATCTGCAGACAACCTGAATCAGAATCAGCTGGCACACTGGTTAAAATGCAGATTCTTAGGTCCACCTCAGGTCTAGCATACCACATTCTCTGCCTGGGGCCTGGAAATTCATCTTCAATACACCTGGGTACTTTCTATGTACATTAAAGTTTAAGAATCACTGTCTTAGTCATAGAGAAGGGGGAGGGGGATGGAGGAGGGATGGATTGGGAGTTTCGTATTAGCAAATGCAAACTATTATATATAGGATGGATAAACAACAAGATCCTACTGTTTAGCACAGGGAACAGCATTCAATATCCTGTGATAAACCAGAATGGAAAAGATTATGAAAAAGAATATATATATACACATATATATATAACTGAATCAATTTGCTGTACAGCAGAAATTAACACAACATTGTAAATCAACTATACTTCAATAAAATAAATTTTTAAAAAAAAGAATCACTGTCTTAGAGAAGTGGGTTTTGCAACATTTTGACCTCTATCCAGGTAATAAATAATTTTTACATCCCAATTGCACACACACATACATACATTTACACAAAGACAGATGACTGAAAAGAAGATTTTGAGGAGAAAATACCTTAAGTTCAATAGATATTTTCTAATCAACTTTTCTAAATGCTGATCAGTGACTCAGATGTATTTCATGACACAGTAATGTGTCATGACCTGGCTTTTGAAAATCAGAACCCTAGGGAATATGCTTATAGTACATTTATTCAAACATTTTTGTTTCTTCTCCCATCTATACATGACAAATATATAATGTTTCTCCCTCCATGCTTAATAAATACCTCTTTTTTATGATGGGAAAGATTCACTTTCTCTTATGCAGGTCTCCTCACTTCTGGCTCCATCCAAATGAAGGAGCACACGATGAAAATTGGTGGTTGCTGTGGTGAAGGGAAATAACTCTGAAGGTTATCATGAAATATTCAACCCTAAAGGGATACACGTGACTTTCCCTCACAACTCATTGGCCAAAACTAATCAGCTGGCGACCACAGTGGGGTCAAGAAACACAATCTCACCAGGATCCTAGGAGACTGAGAGGTGGAAACATACAGAGAATAGCACTAATGGCCGGTACAGTTTTCAACTCATGAGCATCTGGTTTCTATCCCAACTACTCCCTGAATTTGTCATCACCAATGACAAATCAAGTGAACTATATAAATGCCTCTTCATAACCATTCACTTGGGGTACTTGTTAAATCACAACTTTCTGAGCCCCGTCCCCAGAGTTTCTGATTCAGCAAGACTGGGACAAGGCTAAGAAATTGCACTGCTAACAAGTTGGCAGACTAATGCTGCTCCTCCAGGGACCAAGTTTGAGAACCACTGCCCTATATATTCCAGTCTCTTTTATTTGGTTCACAAGCCCTAAGAAATCCCCAAGTTCCCTGACTGATTTTTAGTACTGCTTTCTAACCACATTTGCCCCATTTCCTGATTGTTTATTACTGCTTTCCAGCTACATTTGCTTCAGCTGGGTTTCCACTTGCATTGTGTAATGAACATATTGGATTCAGCTGGCGTTTCCCTAAAGCCTGCCAAGTGCACTCCAACCATTGTCTTACTGGCATGTTTCCTGACTGTGATTCTAAAGCTGTTCTTTTAGTTCCTCCGTTTCTTCAGAATGCACTAAGATGGCTCAAGTCCCAGTCTAGTGGTGCTGTTTGTTCTGTAAAGTTAGATTATTGTTGTCTCGGAGATAGGAGATCAGTCCCTCAAGGATGTCATTCTCATACTATTAATCATTTCTTCCTCCAAGGGTCGGCTAGGTCTCAGCCTGAGTCTACTGGCCTGTGTTTAGTACTGTGCCTCATGCTATTGGAAATTTCACTACAACAAGCAGAGAGCGAAACATTTTTGGAAATTTTATGTTTGGTGGGAACTGGACAAAGCAGCAAGTTGTTATATTACCTTCTCTCCTCCCAATGCATGCACGTGACTTTTGTTTAACCATTCTATCCAGTTTGTTTTTGGCTGTGAAGAAAGAGGAAGGGGGAAACAGGTAAGTCTAGACCTCCCTGAAAATTCTGTATTACCCATGGTAAGAACGGAGCAGCTTTGAATGTTTTAATACACGGGGATAGGGGACTCGTTCCTATCCTAAGAACCCTGCATTCTGCCCCCACTACACGCAACTGTTGTCTCTTGGTTATTATAAGCTGATTAACACCTATGTCATGCATGCTTTCGAGGGAAAGATATTTGGGAATCTGATGTCATCACATGTTTTCTCTCCCTTACCTGTGACCCAGACATTCCTCAGGGCCAGAAAGGTGCTATACTGCTCATGGCAGTTGACCCTAACACTTCCCTGTAAAGCTTCCAAGGTCAAAATATCTCTCCTATATCCTATAATCTGTTTATTTGGGGAGTGGGTGGGATCTCTGTGTTCTCATGCAGGACTTAGAGCAGACTTTAAGTTCTTTTCTAAGAAAAATTTGGACTCTGTGCTCAAGGCTCGAGACCATCTGAGGCCCATTTCCATTTAAAGGTAGGATGAAATGAACTTATTTACAAAACAAAGTCACAGATGTAGAAAAACAATCTCATGGTTACCTGTACGGTACGGGGTGGGGGGGGAGGGAAGGGGGAGGGATACATTGGGAGATTGGGATTGACATAAACACACTACTATATATAAAATAGATAACTAATAAGGACCTACTGTATAGCACAGGGAACTCTACTCAATACTCTGTAATGGCCTATATTGGAAAAGAATCTAAAATAGAGTGAATATCTGTATATGTATAACTGATTCACTTTGCTATACAGCAGAAACTAACACAACATTGTAAATCAACTATACTCCAATAAAAACTAAAAGAAAAATAAAGGTAGGATGACTTTTTAATCTAAGTGAGAATACAAGCCAGGTTCTTTAATTTTCAAAAAAAAGACATTTATTTAAACTTTCCACATAGTCATCTGAAAGCAAGAGCATATGGGTCTCATTTCTATTAACAACACAAAGTATATACATACCAGATGCCCATTGGAAAGCTTATTTTTGTACTGATATGCAGCTCTGGCCAAATCATGTTTGGGAAGGGGTATACTTGCAAGAGATGGTCTAGGTTATCCACCAATAATTCTAGGATCTCTTGCTTCTAGCCTTGTGTTAAGTGTTAGATCCCCTCAAAGCAATGAATTCAATACTATTATCTTGGCTACAGTAGAATCCGTCTTCAGGACATCACCCCAGTCCCACCCAAAAGGTAAGAGCAGTACCCTGGCAACCATTCTCTTTGAAATGGCCTTGGCTTCCTGTGCACAGTCAATTGGTCCAGACTTGAATGTGTGACTCAGACTGGACAAAATAGAGGACCTTCCCTGAAAATCTGGAATTTGAACTGAGATTCCAGTTTCCATCAGGACTGCTTACTAAAAAGAAGGCAGTATGAATCCATGAATGGTGGTGTGATCCTGTTTTTCACCATGCAGATTAAAGAGCAGGGAATCCCAGGAGAAGGGAGAGAAAGAAACTTAGAGAAAGGGACTTCCCTGGTAGCGCAGCGGATGAGACTCGGCGCTCCCAATACAGGGGGCCCAGGTTCGATCCCTGGTCAGGGAACTAGATCCCACATGCATGCTGCAACTAAGAGTTTGCATGCCACAACTAAGGGGCCCACCTTCTGCAACTAAGGGGCCCGCCTGCCGCAACTAAAGGAGCCCATGTGCTGCAACTAAGGAGCCGGTGAGCCACAACTAAGGAGCCCACCTGCCACAACTAAGACCTGGTGCAACCAAATAAATATTAAAAAAAAAGAAACTTAGAGAAAAAGAGAAAGAAATGAGGAAAGCTTGTAGAGTGATGCAGAGATGAGAAAGGGGCAGAATGCAGATGGTGTCTTAAGCCCTCATTCTAATCTCTTCCCAAGGCCTTTGGGGTCCATATTATTGTATCTTTTTTTTTTTTTGGGCTGTGTTGGATCTTCGTTGCTATGCATGGGCTTTCTCTAGTTGCAGCGAGCGGGGGCTACTCTTCTTCGCAGTGCACGGGCTTCTCACCGCGGCGGTTTCTCTTGTTGCGGAGCATGGGTTCTAGGCATGCGGGCTTCAGCAGTTGTGGCTCATGGGCTCTAGAGCGCAGGCTCAGGCGTTGTGGCTCATGGGCTTAGTTGCTCTGCAGCATGTGGTATCTTCCTGGACCAGGGTTCGAACCCGTGTCCCCTGCATTGGCAGGCGGATTCTTAACTACTGTGCCACCAGGGAAGCCCCAGGTTATTGTATCTTAATAATAAGTAGTGGCTTTTTAGTTTATACTAGTTTGGTCCACTTGAATCCATTTCTGCTATATATAGCCAAAGTTGTTGTAAGTAGGACTAAAGCCTTCTCTGAACTACTGTCTCATGTTACCTCTCAGCTTGTATCAGAATCCTTACGGAAAAGATATATGTATTTTGTACAGAGATGTGGTTGAAGTAGCCCCTATTGTATTGCTAGTTGGGTGAAAAATACTCACACTGACTTGTATCTTATTTGTGTGAATGTGTTTCTGTGTGCATATGATGTTACATTTTCTCCATGAAACTGTTTACCTTCCTTCAGTCATCTGACAAATGTTTACTGAGTACCTACTATGTGTCAAGCATTACGATAAGACCTGGTTTTTTAAAAATGACAATTTCTTCTATTAGGTGGTGACAGTTTTATGACTTATAGGGTTTTCCTAACTATCTTGCCTACTAGGTAAAGTTACATGTCAGTTACAGTGACTATTTCATTTCATTATTTTATTCCTGTTATAGTCTCACTTTCCTGTTATAGTCTCACAATTTAAATTGACCACAATTTAAATTCCTTTTGACTAGCCTGGATTCAAATGTCTATGCATTTTTATTTTAAGTTGACTCCAGTAGTTTTTTGAGAAGGTGGGGCACAGATTATTTGGAATTCATACTAAGAAATTTGGTTCCATTTGGGTTGGTCTTTGCAATAGAGTTGACATTAACTCATATGGTCATGTAACATGGATGAGGGAAGAGAGACTATCAGTCGAGAGAGAGAGAGAGAGAGAGACAGAGAGACAGAGAGACAGAGAGAGACAGAGAGAAAGAGAGACAGAGAGAGAAAGAGAGACAGAGAGAGAGAACATAAGAAAGAAGATAGAAGTAGGCATGTAGGAAAATAGAGGCAAAGCAGCGGATGCAACACTAAATTGGGCTTTCAACGTTCACGTTCATTCTTTCAATTATCCTCCAGAGATTTACTGGGTGCTTAGAAGGAAGTGTGCTGAGTGCTAATATGGGAGAGAGAGTTTGCTCTCAGTTTTTACACCATTGAGGGATCATCATTTAAAACCTTCTTTAACTGAATCAGATTTAATATTGCTATACCCAGGATTTTGTTTGTTTGTTTGTTTGTTTCCAGACTAGCTTCCAATGGGTGTCGTGGCTTTATTTCTGATCTATGTGGCTGGATTCCACTTTTCACCTACTGGCCTAATTAATGCCCGGGTGGCCTCTCCTAGCCTTCACTAAGCCCTTGGTATTTACTGAACATCCCAAAGCCAGGGATAAGTCAATATTAGGCCCACACCCGATGGCTTATCTCACTGAGGTCAATGGTGAGTCATGAGACAGGGATGAGCGCTTGATATTGGCAGCTGGCAGTTCACGCAAGCTAGCAATTTAGAGTGAAAATTCAGCTGCTGGTCGCTTGAGCTCTTTCACATTTTAACAATGGAGGTTTACTGGCAGGGTAAGTGAGGCCTATGCGGGAAAAACACATTAAAATATAGAAAATCACCCAATCTTCATTACTAAAATTAAAGCTATGCTACTTCTCCCACTATACACTCTAATATGTTGATCAGGAGAGAGTTTCCTTCATGCTGTGACTGTAAATGAATTACATGAGAGCCACAGAAATACTCTTATCATTTCAGGGCCTGAAGAGTGATTACAATGCACGCGCATAAAAACAACACACACATACATACCCTCGTAGTGGTGAATTTTTCTTCCAATTCAATGAAATTTGGTCCTATTTATAAGTCTTCATTTTAGCCCACGCCCGTAAATATTACTTTGGAAAGCTGAAAGAAAAAAAAAGCAACTAAATGTTTCTCTTTTATAGAATTGAATACAATTAAAATGCTTATATATGCACACAATAGCAAGTAGGACTAACCATTTGGTTTAATTATACATTCCAGACTTCTTAAAATGTGCTTTAACTTTCAATTAGTATTCTAAAATCTGAGAGCATACTTCCTGTGATAGTGAATGGAAGGAATTCCAGAATCCAAAGAAGCCTTTCTTGATGTCTCATCTCTAACCACAAAGAATACGTAATGCTCAGTGAACACTATAAATTAATTTAGACAAAGAATGCCCAGGGAATTATTTATTGAAATTCAGTGTGCCTGGTTACAGTGGACAATACAGACTGGAAGTAGATGTATGCACAGTATGTGTAATGAATTAGGTGAGATATTCCACTTACAGGCAACATGATCACACTATTTCTTTCAACTCTGGGAATGCTCTCATCTGTTCACAAGATTGTTCAGAATCATGTTCTGCAAATTCTAATGTCCGGGCAATGGGGGGGGTGGGGGGTGAAGGAACATTCATCTAAGAAAAAATCTTCTCACCCAGTTTTGCTCAAGTCAACTCTGGTTATAGGGAAATTGGTAAAAATTTCTTTCAAATGCTTTTATAAGGTCTCAGAGAGATGGCAAAGATGAAGTATGTAGAAGTCAGTAAGGGACCACAGAAGAGCTCACTGAAGGATAATTTCTAATTATAAATATTATATTCTTAAGTATAAAACATAGAACATCTCAGCTAAGTGTCCTAAAATGTAAGGTTCTAAAATTGAGCATGTCATCAGCAGAGAGAGTTTTATCATCATCACCATCACCATTGTCATTGCCATGGAGTATATTTTTATGTACTAGGCATAAAGTTAAGCATTTTGTTCTCAATAGCTCATTTAATACTTACAAAGACCCTATAAGGTAGATAGTATTATTCTCCTTTTACAAGAGAACAAACTAAGTCTTAGAGCAGCTAAAGATATACCACTAAGTCCAAATTCTGCTGGCCATCCGGTTATCTGCCACTATGGAGTCAGCAACCTTAAGTGTTTTTAATTTGGCATTCTTCCTAAGAAAACACATTTAAAGTTTGAAGCATGCAATAAACATTTGTAAACCAATAGGCAACCCTCTTCCAATATGGAGCATGAAAGAGCTACCTGAACGTGATTTAAGATCCTTTTACCATTACCTGTCTAGTCAAGAAGCAGCTTTTTTTTTTTTTTTTTTAATGCGGTACGCGGGCCTCTCACTGCTGTGGCCTCTCCTGTTGCGGAGCACAGGCTCCGGACGCGCAGGCTCAGCTGCTCCGCGGCATGTGGGATCTTCCCGGACCGGGGCACGAACCGGTGTCCCCTGCATCGGCAGGCGGACTTTCAACCACTGCACCACCAGGGAAGCCCAAGAAGCAGCTATTTTTACATTATCATGACTCCTGCTTTCCAAATTTGTAAAAGTAGTACACAGACCAGGGCACAAAATAAAAAGTTCTCTCCTTTCACCCACAATTTGTTACTACAGTAAGTGGTAAAGTTGATTTTCCCACCTAGACATCAGAATGGCAGAACAATGCAGAGGTTGTAATGCAGATTCTGAAGGAGGACTGCTTGGATTTTTCCAGATCCTGGCTGTACCACTTGCTACCTGTATGCCTTGGGGAATTTACTTAACCTGACTGTACCTTAATTTCCCTGACTGTAAAATGGTGATAAAAATAATATCCTACTTCATAGGTTTGTAGTAAAGATTAAATGAGATGTTACATGGAACACAGAACTAAAACCATGCAATAAATCTGAATTTGTATTACTATCTGTCTATAGCATTCATCTCTTATTCACTACCAAAATGCCCCCTGGAAGAGATCATGGGCCTTTGCTGTCTTTAAAACCATTGGCTTCTAACTCTATCTCCCCATGATAATAAACTCCTTAATGGTGGGGGTCGTTTGTTATCTCTTTATACCTCCTAGAGTCCGGCACAATTGCCTTTTTATGTATAAGAATTCCATAATGTCTTACTGCATCAAAAAAGTGTGGGTGTTCTTGGATTGGAAGAATCAACATTGTGAAAATGACTACACTACCCAAAGCAATCTACAGATTCAATGCAATCCCTACCAAGCTACCAATGGCATTTTTCACAGAACTAGAACAAAATATCTCACAATTTGTGTGGAAACACAAAAGACCCCAAATGGCCAAAGCAATCTTGAGGAAGAAGAACAGAGCTGGAGGAATCAGGCTCCCTGACTTCAGACTATACTACAAAGCTACAAAGCTACAGTAATCAAGATAGTATGGTACTGGCACAAAAACAGAAATATGGATCAAGGGAACAGGACAGAAAGACCAGAGATAAACCCATGCACATATGGTCACGGTATTTTTTTTTTTTTCGGTATGCAGGCCTCTCACTGTTGTGGCCTCTCCCATTGCAGAGCACAGGCTCTGGACACGCAGGCTCAGCGGCCATGGCTCACAGGCCCAGCCACTCCGAGGCAGGTGGGATCTTCCCGGACTGTGGCACGAACCCGCGTCCCCTGCATCGGCAGGCGGACTCTCAACCACTGCGCCACAAGGGAAGCCCTGGTCACGGTATTTTTGATAAAGAAGGCAAGAATATACAATGAAGAAAAGACAGCCTCTTCAATAAGTGGTGCTGAGAAAACTGGAAAGCTACATGTAAAAGAAGGAAATAAGCACATTTCTTAACACCATACACAAAACTAATCTCAAAATGGATTAAAGACCTAAAAGTAAGGCCAGACACTATAAAACTCTTACAGAAAAACATAGGCAGAACACTCTATGACATAAATCACAGCAAGATCCTTTTTGACCCACTTCCTAGAGGAATGGAAATAAAAACAAAAATAAACAAATGGCACCTAATGAAACTTAAGAGCTTTTGCACAGCAAAGGAAACCATAAACAACACCAAAATACAACCCTCAGAATGGGAGAAAATATTTGCAAATGAAGCAACTGACAAAGGATTAATCTCCAAAATATACAAGCAGCTCATGCAGCTCAATATCAAAAAAACAAACAACCCAATCCAAAAATGAGCAGAAGACCTAAATAGACATTTCTCCAAAAAAGATATACAGATGGCCAACAAACACATGAAAGGATGCTCAACATCACTAATCATTAGAGAAATGCAAATCAAAACTACAATGAGGTATCACCTCACACCGGTCACAATGGCCATCATCAAAAAATCTACAAACAGTAAATGCTGGAGAGGGTGTGGAGAAAAGGGAACCCTCTTGCACTGTTGGTGGGAATGTAAATTGATACAGCCACTATGGAGAACAGTATGGAGGTTCCTTAAGAAACTAAAAATAGAACTACCATAGGACCCAGCAATCCCACTACTGGGCATATACCCTGAGAAAACCATAATTCAAAAAGAGTCATGTACCAGTATGTTCACTGCAGCACTATTTACAATAGCCAGGACATGGAATCAACCTAAGTGTCCATCGACAGATGAATGGATAAAGAAGATGTGGCACATATATACAATGGAATGTTACTCAGCCATTAAAAGAAATGAAACTGAGTTATTTGTAGCGAGACTGTCATACAGAGTGAAGTAAGTCAGAAAGAGAAAAACAAATACCGTATGCTAACACATATATATGGAATCTAAAAAAAAAAAGGTTCTGAAGAACCTAGGGGCAGGGCAGGAATAAAGATGGAGACATAGAGAATGTACCTGAGGACACAGGGAGGGGGAAGGGTAAGCTGGGACAAAGTGAGAGAGTAGCATAGACATATATACACTACCAAATGTAAAACAGATGGCTAGTTGGAAGCAGCTGCATAGCACAGGGAGATCAGCTCAGTGCTTTGTGACCACCTAGAGGGGTGGGCTAGGGAGGGTGGGAAGGAGACGCAAGAGGGAGAGGATATGGGGATATATGTATACATATTGCTGATTCACTTTGTTATACAGCAGAAACTAACACAACATTGTAAAGCAATTATACTCCAATAAAGATGTTTAAAAAGAAACCTGACAGGCAAAGAAAAAATAAAGTGTGGGTGACAGGGACCCCTTATATTTTGTACCCTGATCTATCTTTATACTAGTTTTACAAGTTTCAAAAGCTACAGTCATGATGATATAAAAATAACTGCTGTACTTGACTGATGATGCAAATGGAAAAGAATCTTCAAAGCACATTAAAGCATCTCTTACATACTTTGCATCACCTTGTTCCTGGTTTTGTTTCAACCTAGTCAATGTTAACTGCTGATTATTGCCCTGTATTTTTTTTTATGTCTTAAAAAGAACACCAAGTCAAGAACACAATGTTGCTGACCTTATATTAGCAATTAACCCAACAGAACGAGAGTAGAATTTGGCCATAATTATATGAGTCCTCAGGGATATGAGTGATGTTAGGTACAGAAGGCATGAAAGTGGCCCAAAGGGATGCAGTTCTTGACCAAGTCTTTTGGTTAGACATCTATTATAAACCCAAGAAAGGAGAAAGCATGGTTTCTGTAGCAACCACGCATTAATTTGGTGTTCATAATGTTAACCTGAAAACCAGTGCCTGGTTCTGGCTTTGCAGACTGAGGCGTGTGGGGAGACACTGTGTCATGTTGGTAATGGGGTGTGTCATCTGTGAAAGTCACCTAGTCAACGAGGTCATATCAAAACATCCATCTTAAAGGGCTGATGCAATCAGAAAAGCATTCAGAAAGCATTTCACTGGTCAGCAGCAGCAGAAAATAATGGTCATCTCGGTAAATACCTAAGCTTTCTTCCAAGGGGCTCAAATGTTCTATTTATATCCAGATAACACAGAAATCTCAAAGCTCTCTACTGTAAGCTTTCACGCTGAGGATCATGCTAAAATAGCTCTTGGTCTTAAAAAAAATGTCCTCTTGGAAGCCACGTCGTTACAGCTACTCTTGTTTACTCTGATTATTTCCCAAGATGGGCATCATTGTTAGTGCCTATCAGATGGCTAAGCATCAAGGCTTATAGACATCACTCTTCCATCTTCACTACATTATCAGGCAAGCATCACCCAGGGTCACCACTTGAGTGTGAGGGTATCTCTAGCTTTAAGGAACTATAGGATATTAGGGTCTGAACTAGGTTGTCCTTTATGTCCATGTCCCATGAGGGAGAGAGAGGGACTATTTATTAAACATATACATACCATGTCCCAAACCTGTACTAGGCACTATGTGTGTGTGTGTACTTTACATATATTCCATATATGTCATACATACATTATATATGTACTAGACACTACATAATCTATCCTTACGATTGCTCAGCCAGAAATCTTAATGTATCATTCTTTTTAAAAAACTGAAGTATAGTTAAGTTACAATGTTGTGCCAGTTTCAAGTGTACAGCAAAGTGATTCAGTTATACATATATATATATTTATATTGAATATATATATATATATATATATGTATGTTCTCTTTCAGATTCTTTTCCATTACAGGTTATTACAAGACACTGAGTAGAGTTCCCTGTGCTATACAGTAGGTCCTTGTTGTTTATCTATTTTATATATACTAGTGTGTATATGTTAATCCCAAATGCCTAATTTAACCCCCCCACTCCCTTTCGGTAACCGTAAGTTTGTTTTCTAAGTCTGTGAGTCTGTTTCTTTTTGGTAAATAAGTTCATTTGTATCATTTTAAGATTCTACATGTAAGCGATATCATATGATATGTGTCTTTCTCTGTCTGACTAACCTCACTTAGTATGATCATCTCTCCGTCTAACCATGCTGCTGCAAATGGCATTACTTCATTCTTTTTTATTAATGTATCATTCTTGATACCTCTCTTCTTTTGATGCCTCTCTTCTCTTATGCCTCACAGTGGATTCATCAGCAAATATGATCAGCTTGGTCTTCATAATATACCTGGAATCCAACCACATGTCACTACTTTTACTGCCTCCACTCTGGTCTCATCTGCTATCTTCTCTCACCTGGATTGTTGCACTGGTCTCCCTGCTTCTACTCTTGCCTCACAAAGGTATATTCTCAATTAAGCTCCAGAGCGATACTTTGAAGACATAAGCCAGGTCATGTCGCTCCTTTGCTGAAAATCTTCCGGTGGCTTCCATCTCACTCCATGATCTGTCCCAGCCACTATTTCTATGATTTCATCTCCTGCTCTTCTCTCTATGCCTCACTGGAGAGAATGTGAAGCATTCTGCTTTGAGTTTTAAAGTAAACGGAAGCATAGATTGGTTATTATTTTCTGTTTGGCTGCCTTATTTCAACATTATAGTAATTAAGAGATGGCAGTATTGTCTCAGGGTTAGACAAACAGACTAATGGAGCATAAGGGAGGGTCTGGAATTGTGCCCACATATACACAAGAGAGATGAAAAGACACTTGAAAAGATAAAGAGAGATGAAAGATACATGAAAAGAGAGGACCTAGAACTGGCCGGCATAAACAAGAGTTGGCATGGGAGATCAGTGAGTAAATAACCCATCTATTCAATAACTAATACTAGAATGAATAGTTACACCTATGGAAAGAAATGAATTTGTATCCCCATTTTATATCATAAACAAAATCAACTACAGATGGATAAAAGACTTAAAGGCATATACGTATAACTGATTCACTTTGTTATAAAGCAGAAACTAACACACCATTGTAAAGCAATTATACCCCAATAAAGATGTTAAAAAAAAAAGACTTAAAGGCAAACACAAAACTAAAACATAAAGAAGAAAAGATAAGAGGAAGATGTTACAACCTCTGAGTGGGGAGGATTTTTTTTTAAAGATAACAAATGCACAAGCAAAGGAAACATATGCTAAATTTAAGTACGTTAAAATCAAGAATTACTGTTTAATAAATACACCATAAAATAAAATGACAAGCCACAAATAGGGAGAAGATATTTGCAGTACCCGACTGGCAAAGGATTCACATCCAGAATATTTTTAAAATCCCACAAATTAGTGAAAAAAAGAAAACAAGCAGGCATTTCAAAAGAAAAGCTATAAGACTGAAAATATCCCTGATCCGTTAATAATCTGGGTACGCTAATTAAGGATACAATGAAATGGTATTTTATGCCTACCAGATAAACAAAAATGAAAATGTTTGACAAAGATGATTATTGCCAGAATATGGAGAACCAACCACTTCTTGAACTACTGGTGAGTGTATAAATCGGTACGGCCACTTTGAAAAACAACCTAGGATGACCTCGTAAAGCAAACATATGTGTACCGTTCTTACCTAGCAGTTTGACTCCCAGGCATGTACCCTAAAGAGGGTCTCTCTTATCTGACCCTACGAACATGTGAAAAATATTCTGGGTATTTGTAATAGCAGGAAAATAGAAACAACGCTATTACCATAGACTGAAGAATGGATGAAAAAACTATAGCGTATTAATATACTAGAGCACAGCACAAAAGAATACCTAGTCTGTGCTTCCATTAAATAAAGTATGTTAGTATATTAATAAGAGCAGCGAAAATGACATACAGCTCTACGCATGAATAATGGGTGACTGTTAAACATAATATTGTTTAAAAAAGCAAGTCACCAAAGAACGCACACAGTACAATTCTATTTATCAAATGTCCCAAAACATGTGAAGTGAAACAAAATTTTGTTTAGGAATACACAAAAATTTTGGTAAAAACACACCAAAGAACTAAGGGAATGATGAGCACAAAATTTAGGATACTAGTTACCTCTGGGGGTGGCATGGGATACAAAAGGATCAGGCAGGGGCACTTGGGGAACCTTAGAGGTTTGGGTAATATTCTCTTTCTTAGGAAGGGCTGGAGGGTATGTGAATTATTTTAATATCATTTAAACTGTATATATTATATAATCTTTTATGTCTATGATATATTTAACAAAAATATAGCACCCATGAATGAAACAGTTCTTCTAGAACTGTGCTTTCCAATATGGTAGCCTCTAGACACATGTGGCTATTTAAAATTAAATAAGATTAAACATTCAATGCCTCAACCACACTGTCACATTTCAAATGTTCAATAACCACATGTGGCTGCTAGCTACCGCATTGGAAAGTACAGATTATTGGGCAGCACTGTTCTAGAACATTCTTGTTTCCTTAGAGTTAGACACTGCTTTTGTCCACTTTTTATAAAATCAAGCAATTCATTGGCTTTCTGCAAAAAAAGAAAAAGTCTCCATAATTCTTTCAATAACAGCAGTAGGAGATGAAGCAAAGATTTACTTCCTATGGATTTTGTTTCTCCTCTTGCTTGAAGGAAACTCCATGAACAAATTTGTCAAACTTCATACTTCAGTTCACTTAATTCATCAAACGTCAGCATGAGCCTGATTATTTTTCTGCTTCAGGAAGTCAAATATTGTTTCCATGCAGCCTCTTGTGCCAAGAGGATTGCGAGCAGAATTTCATCTGCCAAAACATTTCATTGTGTGAAGATTTCCAAAGTTCTGTATCCTCCAGGGTAGAGTTCATAAGTCGACAGTGGTCTTCTAGAATGAGCTCCATTGGTACTATAGAGAAAGGAGATCTCTTCCTTCTTCCCATCTACTTTCTAGGTCCTCCCCAAAGCACGTGTTGCCAATCTGAGTGGTTCAGACTCTGATACTTCAGGGTGTGTTTCACCCTGTGTGTTAGAGGGTCAAATACACGGGTGTATTTCTCTGTTTGTCTTGCCTCCGTGGAGCAGAATCCGGCCTTGGGCTGTGGCTTCCTTTCCTTCTTTTCTATCTCACATACACTCGGATGTTCTAAATCCTAACCTTATATTTCTAATACAGCTCCCATAAGGATGGTAAAATTTGAAAGTGGGCTTTGGGATTAGAGGCGGGTTGAGCTCTCACCCCCCGCCCCGGGTCTAAGCCATGGATTCGTGTCCAGATACCTAGAAAAGTCTGCATTGGAGTTTCAGGCACAGGCTCACTGAAAAGAAATAAAGCCTTTCTTCCCGTGCCGTTGTCCATTGTGGGCACAGTGACCTTGAGGGCTTCAAGGAGAAGAGAAGGGATGAACCAAGATAAGATTCAGGTGATGCTTTATTCTTAGCTCAGAAGTCCATTTAATGGCACTTGAAGCCCCATCATCACCCTCAGAGATCCCAGATGGGGATTCGTGATTCAGAGTTGAATGGGGAGATAGAGAAGTAGCAGTCATGAGCCTGCTCTTAGCTGTAACACCGCTCTGTGAGGAGTCGACCTCCCTCTTTAAACGGGTGTTTTCCTCACCTTACAGGTGATCATCATCCCATCAACACTAGAGGTGGTATAGTAGGAGGCATCAAGTTACCTTCCATCCTTGCTAAGGGCACTTGGAACATTCCTATCCATCCTGGCAATGTTACATCTCAAAGCCATGAATGTTTGCATGGTCTGTAGTCCTGAATCCCCGAAGATAAAACCATCTTTAAAACCCATTTTAATAGTTAGAATCTACCTCTAAAGCAGACTAATCTCATCTGATTGCTCTACTAACACAGTTTGTTTACCCCCAAAAAACAAATACCCCTAAATTCATCACAGATGTTCAGAGCAGTAACAAGAATTATCACAAAATAATTTCCCATTCACAAACAAAAGTTATTGTAATTTCAGACTCAGCAAAGAGATCTGCTTCTTTCTGTTTTACTAATAAATCCAGGTTTGTTTTTCCCCCAGTTATTTATTTTTTTGTATTTATTCATTCGCTTATTTAGTAGCATTCATTGTCTAAGTCACTGGCTTCAAATCCTTGCACCGTGGACACTCAAGAACTCTGAGTGCTGCGCAAAAGCATCTTTAATCCCCCTGCTCACCAAGTACTGGCTGCATAATGAATAAAAGTAGATCTTCCTACATATGAACTGCTACTTTCAAATGTCTTCGGGTCTTGTGATTGATCAAATAATCATTTAAAACTGTTTTTGAAACAAGTCACTTCTTTTCCTAGTACAAGTATTTGCTCAATCAACTAATACTAGAGACAGGTAAAATTATATGACTTGGAAATTTTCCTGCTGGTATAAAGGGGTCCTCAAACGCATAAGGATTAGCAAACTCCCATCCAAGACATGCCAAGCTGGCTCCTCGCCCATCGTGAATTAATTGTAAATGGACTTTCCAAATCCTTGAGCCCCAGGAGCCACTGCTGACCCCGACTACATTACAAAATTGCTGGAGCAGAACCTGGGACAGATGTCTGGGATGTTAAAGGAAAATGAACAAAACCCTTTACAACCAAAGAAAAAACCCTTTTGCTGATATAAAGTGATTGTTTCCTTCCTCCTTCTGAAAAGTCCTTTAACACCACAACTTCTTTCCAAACAGAAGGGAAGCATAGCACCTAGAAGGAATATGATGAGAAATCAAGGGATCCCAGGCACCTGGCCATTGAGTCTCTCCCCCAAGCATGCCCTTGTCCTGCTTTTTACTTCCCTAGGTGTTCCTGGGAGGCAGTGCCCAGTTAATGCATTAGTCAGCACCCTCACTTTTCAGATAATCTTCTGCCTCTTTCTCCGGCTACTCATGTGCCTGAGATTGAAGCAGTAGGAAGATGAGTAGCCAGCTACGAATCCTCCAGAGGCAGCACGTGCAATGTGCCAAACATCTCTGCGGTTCTGGTTAAACAGTCAATACCTCTTTTTCAATAAGCTGCAATTGAAGTCCAGGTGGGGCAGAGCGAGGACTAAAACTGCTGATGCACCTGAGCTCCAGTCCCAAGATCAAGAGAGAAGATGTGATGACTAATTCACTTCTACTGAATTTTTTCCTAGAGAAATTAAATGGAAAAGCAGATACAAGTATTATATGCTATGTATCTTTTGCTTAAAGTTTCAACAGTAGGGACAGACAATTCTCCAAAAAACAAATTCCTTCTGGATAATAATCTCTTTTAGCTCATGTCCACACTTTACCCCTCGGATTTCAGTTCATCAGTGTGCAAAATGCGTGTTTTTTGTATTAACTGGGAGGGGGGAGGGTGAATGAAACAAAGAAACAATGAAAGTTCTGTGCGCCTGATGCTAAATCAGTACTATCAGCTTCCTATAAAAGAAAACATACCTTGATAAGGGATGGGGAGATTGCAGAGGAGTGGAAGGAGAGTACAGAGGGAAAGACAAAAACTTCATCACCTTCTATTGCCTACACGGGTTTTGGTGGACATTCTCTGAGGCTAGCTTAGCATCCTTCCCGTTCGGTATAATGATGGCCGGCTTCAGCATGAAGCACAATTCTGCACATAATAAGCACCCAATAAATATTTATTAACAGCATCTGACCAATTCGAGACCAATTTAGAAGACTGCTTCTGTCTTTTTTTGCCAGCTTCCCGGTCACCTCTACTTGATTTCAGCTCTCAGAATTCCTTTAACAAGGCTCAAGACTGAGAAGATAGTCTGAATTACTGTAAAACTTGCTCACTTTGCCCTGGTTTTATGCTCAGAAAATAATTTCTTTCCTGAGGGAAATACACCACCAATAGCTTTGCCTGTTTTTTCCTGTCTTCTGAATCCTAGTTTTTAAAACATGAACCGTAAGGAAAATAAGAAACTGTCTTCATGGAAAATTACTTTTTGGTGGGCATTTCCTCTAAAATAGTTCAAAACTAGGGTTGTATTTTTACCTGCACTTCACAATAGTATTTTGCCACCTATGACTGCAAAAGGAGGGCCACGCACTCTCCTGTAAGCTGGCCATTTTGCTCACGGTTATTATTGAAGTCATTTTAGTCCTTTTTTTAGGTTTAGGGAAGTCTGGTCCTAAAGGAGTAATACATCAACACTCAGAAATTTGAAAATATTGGGAGAGGCATTTCACTTCCTCTTCCCAACTTTTAAATTCAGTTTTGTGATGAGTATAAACGAGTAAGCAGTGGTTCTCGAACTTCAGAATGCCTAAGAATCCCGTGGAAAACTTGGTAAGATCCAGATTCCTGTGCCCACCGCCAGAGATCTGATTCAGAAGGGACTGCCTGAACACTGGGATTTCTAACAAGCTCCCAGGTGATGCTGATGCAGCGGGTCTGCAGACCACTCTTTGAAAAGCGCTAGCCTCACGGCCTGGATGAGTTCATGGAGCCATTCAAAACACCTGACATCCTGGATTACGTGCGGGTTCAAGTAATCCTGCCTAATAAGCGAGAATGGATATCAGTATTCGGGCATCTTAACCTTTGGATATACTAGAAATAGTATGCTTTGAGACCAGCTACAGTTTGACAAATGTGTTGTCACCATCATGACCCGTGCCTACCAATTCTGTTGTTAAGGCAGCATAACTGAGAAGCAGGGGAAAGCCTGCTTCCCTACCTTGAGAACTACTGGGTCAAATCAAACTTGAGGTCATTACCATAGAACTGTGGAAAGGAGAGAAACCATCCAATCAGATCCAGTTACTTTCTATGATAGCAGTTTAAAATACCATAACTCAAGAGGAATGGGTGAATTTGCTTCTGTGGGAAGCAAAACGGGGGTGACAGTCACAAAAGTGTGGGGTGTATTTTCAATTAATTCACACCAGTTCTTTTTCCCACTTGTATTTTGTAGGAGCATATCATACGGAACAGCAGGCTCTCAACGAACTGGCAGACATGATTCAAAGGAGATGGATTTCGTTGAAATGCATTTATATCATCTGGAGTCCTCATGTGCTGTTAATCCTCCATTTATTTGCTGTGCTGGTTGTGAGACCAACAGAAAGCACATCCTCTGAGGCATATAATAAATTCAAAAGATACTGAGGACTTCTGGATCTGGATGGGATGGAGGAAGCACAATTCACCCTATCCTCCCACTAATCACAACTAAAAAACCCTGGACAAAACACATAAAGTAACTATCTGAGAATTGAAAGTAAACACACAAAAGTATGTTCAACAACATTAATCATTAGGGAAATGTACATGAAAACCACAATAAGAAATCACTACACAAGCATCAGAATGGCTTATAAAATAACCTGACAATACCAAGTGCTGATGAGGATGCAGAGCAACTGGAACTCTAATACGTTCCTGATGGGAACTCAAAATGGGACAGTCATTCCAGAAAAAAAATTGGCAGTTCCTCATAAAGGTCAACAGAACACCAAATAAACCAACATTCCTAAGTGATTATCCTACAGAAATGAAACTTACATCCACACACAAACCTGTATGTGGGAGTTCCCTGGTGGCGCAGTGGTTAAGAATCCGCCTGCCAATGCAGGGGACACAGGTTCGATCCCTGCTCTGGGAAGATCCCACATGCTGCGGAGCAACTAAGCCTGTGTACCACAACTACTGAGCCTGCGTGGCGCAACTATTGAAGCCCACGTGCCCTACAGCCCGTGCGTCACAACTACTGAGTCCACATGCCGCAACTACTGAAGCCGGCGTGCTCTAGGGCCTGCATGCTGCAACTACCGAGCCCATGTGCTGCAACTACTGAAGGCTGCACACCTAGAGCCCGTGCCCCGCAACGAGAAGCCACCGCAATGAGAAGCCTGCGCACCATAACGAAGAGTAGCCACCGCTCGCCGTACCTATACAAAGCCCACGTGCAGCAACGAAGACCCAATGCAGCCAAAAAAAAAAAAACCCCACAAAAACCAAAAAACAAAACCTGTATGTGAATGTTTACAGAAGCCTTAAAGAGAAAAAAAGTCAGTAGATGGATGAACTAACAAACTGTGATCCAAATAATGGAATGCTACTCAGTAATAAAAAGGATTGAACTAAGTATATATAAAGAACATAAGTGAACCTCAAATACGTTGTTCTAAATAAAACAATCTAAAAGAGGTTACATACTACATAATTCCATTTATTAAAAAAAAACAAAAAAGCAAAACTATAGAGAGTGATCAGTGGTTTGTCAGGGAAAAGTGTAGGTTAGGGGTTGACTATAAAGGGGGCAGAATGAGGGAATTTGGGGGGATTTTTTGCTGTTTAATCCTGATTATGGTGGTGGTTACAAGACTGTATGCATTTTTCGAGACTCACAGAACTTCACACCAAAATGAAAGTGAATTTCACTGTATGTAAATTTTAAAATAAACAAAAAACCAGTATCTACTAAGGCTGAACATACGTGTATTTCAGGACCCAGCCATTCTACTTTTTGGTTTATATCCAACAGAAATGCACATATTTGTTCACCCAAACACATGCACGAAAATGTCTGTAGTAATACTATTCACAATAGTCCAAATCTAAAAAAATGATACAAATGAACTTATTTACAAAACAGAAATAGATTCAGAGACATAGAAAACAAACTTCTGGCTACCAGAGGGGAAAGAGAAGGGAGGAGGGATAAATTAGGAGTTTGGGATTAACATATATATACACTGATATATATGTATAAAATAGATAACCAATAAGGACCTACTGTATAGCACAGGGAAATACACTCAGTATCTTGTAATAACCTATAAGGGAAAAGAATCTGAAAAAGAATATAGATATATAGATATAGATATAGATATATGTATAACTGAATCACTTTGCTGTACACTTGAAACCAACACAACATTGTAAGTCAACTATACTTCAAGTAAATTAATTAATTAATTTTAAAAAATGACCCAACAATGTAATGCATAAATAAATGTGGTTTGTTAATCCGATGGGAGTTAATGAACTGCAACTACACATAATAACGTGGTCTGCTCTCACAAAAATAATGTTGAATTTTAAGAAGCCAAATATTAAAGTGTGCATACTAGATGATTTCATTTATATGAAATTCAAAAGCAGGCAAACACTGAGGTGTTAGAAGCTGTGGTAACATTTACCCTTGCTGGGCTAGTGACTGAAAGGGGAAACAGAGGTCCTATGGGGGTGATGGTAATGCCCTATTTTTTTCTTTTCTTTTTTTTTTTGATAATGCTCTGTTTTTGATATGGGTGCTGTTGATATGGGTCTGTTCAGTTTGTAAAAGTTTATCAAGCTATGACCTTTTGATTAGTATGCTTTACCTATGTTATACTTCAATATAATGTGAATATACATAGATTTTTCTGGGAAGAGGTTCCACAGCATTCATCAGTTTTGCAAAGGGGTTCCGGCCTCAAAAATAAGTGTAACTATCAAACTGGAAAACAAAGAGCAGATCTTGGATGGCATTAGGATTGTGGGTTAACCGCAACTTTTTTCTGGATTTTCCTAAATGGAACAAGTCCGAGTCTTGTTCTGCTTAAAGAAGTTGGTGGTCATGTGACATTTTCCACCCCGGCTATATTTATTAGAAAGCTTGTTCTGTGTTTTCCCAGGACTGCAGGGTTTCCCAGGACTAAGGACTTCCCCTGCTAAAGCTGGGTAAGTCCTGGGCAAACCAGAACGGTAGTGGAAGACTCCTGTTCTGCTTCTTTTTTGGAAAGAATACATCTTAAAAGTCCAGTGTCATTGGAGTTACGGGGCTTCAGGAATCACCTGCCCTCCTAGAAGCACCCAGAAGGGTTTTTTGGGGAAACAGAGTGGAATTTCCAGCAGTTCCTGTGTTAGAAGAAAACTAGCACGGGTCAGGGCAGTGTTTAGAATTTTCCTGGTGTTCTGAGGATGAGGGCTGCCACAGCACCTGGCCTTTAATCAACGCTCTGTATGATTTCTCCTTTCATCTCTCACGCTAAATGCGGGGACTTGGTTTCCTGTCACTTCAGCTGTCTGCAATTTCAGCCGTGGTTTCAGGACAAGTGATTAAATGAATGTCTTTCGGAGTCCTTGCTGGTGGATCAGATTTAGCCAAGGCAATCATGTGTCTCCGTACAACGCGTTCCCTAATGCCCAGAGAGAAGGCACAAATGGCCCAGGAGACCTTGAGGATTTTCATTGTGATGGTTTCTCTCTCCAGGATTGTGGGTTTTGATGTTTTTCTCTTATAACAGGTAAACACCACTTAAAAATATTCTCTATAAGACAATAAAAACTTGTCCCCTTAAGAAACGACCAAGACATTTTTGCTTTTTTTTTAAATAGGTGCTTCCTTTGCCTTGTTTCATAATCATGCTTTTTGCACTTGTGATTAACAAATGATCTCTACATGGAGTGGAGGAACAGACAAAGTGGCAGGATTCTCTAAACATTGTAGAAAATTATAATGTAGGCTAGTGGACAACATGTTTTACTTTTTAACCTGGTTTTAAATCTCCTCTAAAGGAACACATCTACACATGGATTTTGTTAGGTGATAAAGGGTCCAACTCTAGCCTCTAGAAAAGCTGCCATGATTGGTATGAAAACTAGAAAAGGGGCAGAGAGAGAATGATAACAAGCTTACTGAGCGTTGAGTACTTAAGAAATTTCTGACTGTGCATCTATATAGATATCTGACCATATATGTCTATTTCTGTGTCTATACCTATATTATCCTTACACATATATATGCATATAAGGATATATATGTGTCCACATTTATTACACACATATATCCTTATTTAATCTTCTCAACAACTTTTGAGTATATTATGATCTGTTTTGTAAATGATAATCTAAGATTGAGAGAGATGAAGTAATTTGCCTTAAGTATGCACAGAAAACAACAGAGAAAGGATTTGAAGCCAGCTCTTCTTTATGCCTAGTGATACATCAGGGGCTGTATGACCAATGTGGGCCTGGGAAATAAAACAATGCATTTTACAAAGGAGGACTTGAGCGGGGGGTTTTCAGGATAACTTTGTTTCAGATCATTCAAGAGAACAAAGAAAACAAATTCAAGGGCAGAAGTTCGTGAGCTTTGCTGTTTGCAGCTGCGAGGACTTCCATGTGTTTGCGGGGAGAAGAAATAAACCAGCACCCGAGGTCTACCTGCGGTGACGGTGAGGGGGAAAAAATGAGATGCCCAGATTACAGGGGGAGGAGAGCGGCTTGAACCCCAGGTAAGGCATGCTGGCTCAGGTGACCCAAAATTCCCCCTTGGCATTGAGAGCGGTGACTGAAACCCAAATGAAGCCATTTTATATTCTATTCACGGCACTATACACCTTTATCTTGAGTTTCTACTCTTCGAAGTGACAGACTTCTCTAAGATTAGCCAGATTAAATATGAGTAAATCCCACATCTGTGGATCGACCTCAGACATCATAACTCAGATTGTTTTTGAATACTCGGATATGTTTTCCCTCAGTTTTCAATGTATTTATCACTACTTTCCATCCTTGAGATGTGTCCGAACAGTCGTCTCAGCTAGAAGGCAAGCAGAGAGGTTGATAATACTGTATTTGCTTTGGAAGCGTGGCAATCAGAGATTGAGCTGATCCTGCTTCCAAACATTATCTGCATGGGAGCACCAAATTATTCTAAATCCAACATATTTCCCAAGTGCATTTAGTCTGAAGGATTCAAACTACTTTACAAATTATTTATTAATCCTCACAATATGTGACAGAGGGACCCGCTGTCAAATGTCAGGCCCATTTTACAGATGGAGGCTTTGCGCAGCTTAACCAAAGACGTGTCAGCCGCATCCTCAAAGCAGTGTGGATCCAGCCCAGCCGTGACCCTGGACCTGCTTGTTCCTGGCTGTTGCTCTTCTTTATTACAGAATGTGGCTTCTCTGGGTTTCACTCTGGTGCTGGTCTTTGGCTGGTTACTAGGCAACTTGAGCTATCACAGCCTGGCTGGTTCAAAATACCAGAGCATCAAAGTCCTATAAAAATGAGGCGAAATCTTCTCATTATACATGTGTTAAATTTAGTTTAGTACAATGCCATTCCAGGGAGGACCAGCCAGGAAAAACAAAAAGCTCTGAGGGGCAACCAAACAGTGTGCATCTGATGGACTGGGTTAATTTTAGGCTGATAATTATTACAGGTGTCTCAGCGCACAGAAAAGAAAGACAGTACAGCTGCTTGCTCTAGAGAGCATCGAGCCAAAGGCACTCAAATAAATACTTGTACCTCATGGAAAAATGATGTAAAGAGGATGATGAGGGATCAAGATGGAAGAGAGAAATTATCCAATAACCAGGGCAACTTGATCTTGGCTGCTTTGAGCTTGCCCAGCGATTTCAAAACAGGGAAGCAAAAAGGTGAAGGGAACAGCACCCCAGCTATTTATTTCTAAAGCATTAAGAGGAATGCCTTGTAAGAGTAAGAGGAGGAAAACGAGCCCCGTGCAGTCATTTACAGTTCTCAGTGTGTGGACCCACGTGGGCCCAGTTATGGGAAGCGGGTTTTGTCTTTGAGGAAAGAGGAGGGTGTGAGATATGGTCCTGGGTCTCGTAAACATCAGGCCTGCAGCACAGTCCTTACACATAGGGAGGGAGGGGCTGACTGAGCCTCTAGCTTTCCATCGACCCCGCATATGTTGCTGGGAGCGTTTTCACTCCATTCTGTTTAAAGAGAAGGCATTTTGACCAGAGCTAACAAGTAAAAAGGTCAAATTTTCTTAGTTTTTAAAAGTGTGACTACTCAAGTCTTATTATAAAACTATACTAATCAAGACAATGTGGTGTGAGCAGAAACACAGAAAAAAACTATCAGTGAAAAAGAATACAGACTCAGGAAATATACTCAGACCATACAGACAACTGATTTCCAACAGAGGTGCAAAGGCAATTCAGCAGAAAAAGGATGATCTTTTTCAACAAAAGTTGCTGAAACAATCGGATATCCATATGCAAATACATGAACTTTGAACCATGCCTCACACCACACCCCTAAATTCACACAGAATAGAGCATAGAGCTAAAGGAAAAATCTAAAACTATGAAAGTGCTAGAAGAAAATGTACTAGAAAAATCTATGCGAGCATGGGCTAAGCAAAGATTTCATAGATATCGCACCAAAAACACAATTCATGAAATAAAAATTAGATAAAGTTGACTTCACCAAAATTAAAAACTTCTGCTCTTATTGCATGTCAGCTACACCTCGATAAAGCTGTTTAAAATAATTTTTTTTAAAAAGCAATTGCGTGGGACAATCTACCCCTGAGAGGTACTTCACACCCCGTCCCACTCAACCTCACGGCTGGGCAGAAGAACTCTGTCAAAATGTGTCTCTTAAAACCCCTCTGATTCCACGTGGCTCTGCCAGGGAGCCGCTCTGACTCTGCAATATCACCCTGAATACGACAGACCATAGAAGGGATGTCAAAGTACCTGCTGTCACAATTACAACCCTAACGTGAACACTAGCCAGTAGCTTATGCTCGTTCAAGAAAGAGATGCTATTTTCACTTCTTCCAAGTTCTAGCTAATGCAATACACCTTAAAAAGTAAAGACGCTATGTAAATATTGGAAGAGAGACATATTATCCTGATTTGCAAATGATACAGTGGTTTCTTAGAAAAACGTTGAGGCACAATTAAAAGTAAATTATTAGATTACAAGTAAAATAATTTAGTAAGGTACCAGTTACCAGGAAAAATACTTTAAAGATCAATTCATTTACTGGTAGAAACCAGATAAAGATGAAAATGGGAAAAAAATACCATACACATCCCATTAACTATAGAGACAAAAGTTACAAAATACATAGGGAAAAATTTAACAAAGAAAGTGTAAGATTTATTTGAGAGAGCTATAAATTATATTGAGCAACATAAAATAAGGCCTGAATAAATGTACAGACACACCATGCTCCTGGATAGAAAGTCATAATATAATAAAAACGTCAATCCTTTCCAAATAAATGTATCAATTTTAATCAGAAACAAAACAGGCTTTCTTTTTAAATTTAAAATGATTTAAGAATGCACATAAGAAAACAAAGTATGCAAAATTGCCAAGAATGTTTTTGAGAAGGTAGAAAATAAGGAGAGATTTATCCTCCCTACTATTAAAAGCTACTGTATTCCAGAATCTTCCTCTCGGCACCTGCTTCTGAGGAACCCAACATGATACAGTTATGAACAGTCTGTCACTCAACCATATTTTAATGGGGATGCCAGAATTCAATTTCAACAGTGGCTTTTATACAGATAAAAGAGCATGAAAGGAAAGTGAGTTTAAGTTTTTTTTTTTTTAATATCTTTACTGGAGTATAATTGCTTTACAGTGTTGTGTTAGTTTCTACTTTATAAGAATGTGAATCAGCTTTACATATACATATATCCCCATAATTCCTCCCTCCTGCATCGCCCTCCCACCCTCCCTATCCCATCCCTCTACGTGGACACAAAGCACTGAGCTGATCTCCCGGTGCTATGTGGCTGCTTCTCACTAGCTATCTATTTTACGCTTGGTAGTGTATATATGTCCATGCCACTCTCTCACTTTGTCCCAGCTCTCACCTTCCCCCTCCCCGTGTCCTCAAGTCCATTCTCTACATCTGCCTCTTTATTCCTGTCCTGCCCCTAGGTTCTTCAGAACCATTTTTTTTTTTTTTTTGCTTTTTAGATTCCATATATATGTGTTAGCACACGGTATTTGTTTTTCTCTTTCTGACTTACTTCACTCTGTATGACAGACTCTAGGTCCATCCACCTCACTACAAATAACTCAATTTCATTTCTTTTTATGGCTGAGTAATATTCCATTGTATATATGAGCCACATCTTCTTTATCCATTCATCTGTCGATGGACACTTAGGTTGCTTCCATGTCCTGGCTATTGTAAATAGAGCTGCAAAAAACACTGTGGTACATGACTCTTTTTGAATTATGGTTTTCTCAGGGTATATGCCCAGTAGTGCAATTGCTGGGTCGTATGGTAGTTCTATTTGTAGTTTTTTAAAGAACCTCCGTACTGTTCTCCATAGCGGCTGCATCAATTTACATTCCCACCAACAGTGCAAGAGGGTTCCCTTTTCTCCACACCCTCTCCAGCATTTATTGTTTCTAGATTTTTTGATGATGGCCATTCTGACCAGTGTGAGGTGATACCTCACTGTAGTTTGGATTTGCATTTCTCTAATGATTAGTGATGTTGAGCATCCATTCATGAGCTTGCTGGCAATCTGTATGTCTTCTTTGGAGAAATGTCTGTTTAGGTCTTCTGTCCGTTTTTGAATTGGGTTTTTTGTTTTTTTCATATTCAGCTGCAAGACTTGCTTGTAAACTTTTGGAGATTAATCCTTTGTCAGTTGCTTCATTTGCAAATATTTTCTCCCATTCTGAGGGTTGTCTTTTCATGTTGTTTGTGGTTTCCTTTGCTGTGCAAAAGCTTTTAAGTTTCATTAGGTCCCATTTGTTTATTTTTGTTTTTATTTCCATCTATCTAGGAGGTGGGTCAAAAAGGATCTTGCTGTGATTTATGTCATAGGGTGTTCTGCCTATGTTTTCCTCTAAGAGTTTTATACTGTCTGGCCTTACATTTAGGTCTTTAATCCATTTTGAGTTTACTTTTGTGTATGGTGTTAGGGAGTGTTCTAATTTCATTCTTTTCCATGTAGCTGTCCAGTTTTCCCAGCACCATTTATTGAAGAGGCTGTCTTTTCTCCATTGTATATTCTTGCCTCCTTTATCAAAAATACTGTGACCATATGTGTGTGGGTTTATCTCTGGTCTTTCTATCCTGTTCCAGTGATCTATATTTCCGTTCTGTGCCAGTACCATACTATCTTAATTACTGTAGCTTTGTAGTAGACTCTGAAGTCAGGGAGCCTGATTCCACCAGCTCCGTTTTTCTTTCTCAAGATTGCTTTGGCTATTTGGGGTCTTTTGTGTTTCCATACAAATTGTGAGATTTTTTGTTCTAGTTCTGTGAAAAATGCAAGTGGTAGTTTGATAGGGGTTGTGTTGAATCTGTAGGTTGCTTTGGGTAGTAGAGTCATTTTCACAATGTTGACTCTTCCAATCCAAGAACATGGTATAGCTCTCCATCTGTTTGTATCATCTTTGATTTCTTTCATCAGTGTCTTATAGTTTTCTGCATACAGGTCTTTTGTCTCCTTAGGTACGTTTATTCCTAGATATTTTATTATTTTTGTTGCAATGGTAAATGGGAGTGTTTCCTTAATTTCCCTTTCAGAGTTTTCATCATTAGTGTATAGGAATGCAAAGATTTCTGTGAATTAATTTTATATCCTGCTACTTTAGCAAATTCATTGATTAGCTCTAGTAGTTTTCTGGTAGCATCTTTAGGATTCTCTATGTATAGTATCATGTCATCTGCAAACAGTGACAGCTTTACTTCTTCTTTTCCGATTTGGATTCCTTTCATTTTTTTTTTTTTTTTTTTTTTTTTTTTTTTTTTTTTTTTTTTTTTTGCTTCTCTGACTGCTGTGGCTAAAACTTCCAAAATTATGTTGAATAATAGTAGTGAGAGTGGAGAAACTTGTCTTGTTCCTGATCTTAGAGAAAATGGTTTCAGTTTTTCACCATTGAGAACGATGTTCGCTGTGGGTTTGTCATGTATGGCCTTTATTATGTTTAGGTAAGTTCCCTCTATGCCTACTTTCTGGAGGGTTTCAATCATAAATGGGTGTTGAATGTTGTCGAAAGCTTTTCCTGCATCTATTGAGATGATCATATGGTTTTTATCCTTCAGATGGTGTATCACATTTATTGATTTGAGTATATTGAAGAATCCTGGCATTCCTGGGATAAACCCCACTTGATCATGGTGTATGGTCCTTTCAATGTGCTGTTGGATTCTGTTTGCTAGTGTTTTCTTGAGGATTTTTACATCTATGTTCCTCAGTGATACTGGCCTGTAGTTTTCTTTCTTTATGACATCTTTGTCTGGTTTTGGTAACAGGGTAATAGTGGCCTCGTAGAATGAGTTTGGGAGTGTTCCTCCCTCTGTTATATTTTGGAAGAGTTTGAGAAGGATAGGTGTTAGCGCTTCTCTAAATGTCTGATAGAATTCTCCTGTGAAGCCATCTCGTCCTGGGCTTTTGTTTGTTGGAAGATTTTTAACCACGGTCTCAGTTTCAGTACTTGTGATTGGTCTGTTTATATTTTCTATTTCTTACTGGTTCAGTCTCGGAAGGTTGTGCTTTTCTAAGAATTTGTCCATTTCTTCCACGTTGTCCATTTTATTGGCATATAGCTGCTTGTACTAATCTCTCATGATGCTTTGTATTTCTGCAGTGTCAGTTGTTACTTCTCCTTTTTCATTTCTAATTCTATTGATTTGAGTCTTCTCCCTTGTTTTCGTGATGAGTCTGGGTAATGGTTTAACAATTTTATCTTCTCAAAGAAGCAGCTTTTAGTTCTATTGATCTTTGCTATTGTTTCCTTCATTGCTTTTTCAATTATTTCTGATTTGATCTTTATGATTTCTTTCCTTCTGCTAACTTTGGGGTTTTTTTTGTTCTTCTTCTGCTAATTGCTTTAGGTGTAAGGATAGGTTGTTTGAGATGTTTCTTGTATATTGAGGTACGATTGTATTGCTATAAACTTCCCTCTTAGAGCTGCTTTTGCTGCATCCCATAGGTTTTGGGTTGTCACATTTTCATTGTCATTTCTTTTGAAGTATTTTTTGATTTCCTCTTTGATTTTTCAGTGATCTCTTGGTTATTAAGTAGTGTATCGTTTAGCCTCCATGTGTTAGCATTCTTTACAGATTTTTCCCTGTAACTGATATGTAGTCTCACAGCATTGTGGTCAGAAAAGATACTTGATACAATTTCAATTTGCTTAAATTTACCATGGCTGGATTTGTGACCCAAGATATGATCTATCCTGGAGAATGTTCCATGAGCACTTGAGAAAAAAGTGTGTTCTGTTGTTTGGGGATGGAATGTCCTATAAATATCAATTAAGTCCATCTTGTTTAAAGTATCGTTTAAAGCTTGTGTTTCCTTATTTATTTTCATTTTGGATGATCTGTCCATTGGTGAAAGTGGGGTGTTAATGTCCCCTACTATGAATGTGTTACTGTCGATTTCCCCTTTTATGGCTGTTAGCATTTGCCTTATGTATGGAGGTGCTCCTATGTTGGGTGCATAAATATTTACAACTGTTATGTCTTCTTCTTGGACTGATCCCTTGATCATTATGTAGTGTCCTTCTTTGTATCTTGTAATTTTCTTTATTTTAAAGTCTACTTTGTCTGATATGAGAATTGCTACTCCAGCTTTCTTTTGATTTCCACTTGCATGGAATATCTTCTTCCATCCCCTCACTTTCAGTCTGTATGTGTCCCTAGGTCTGAAGTAGGTCTTGTGTAGACAGCATATATACAGGTCTTATTTTTGTATCCATTCAGCCAGTCTATGTCTTTTGGTTGGAGCATTTAATCCATTTACATTTAAAGTAATTATCAATATGTATGTTCCTATTACCATCTCTTAATTGTTTTGGGTTTGTTATTGTAGATCTTTTCCTTCTCTTGTGTTCCCTGCCTAGAGAAGTTCCTTTAGCATTTGTTGTAAAGCTGGCTTGGTAGTGCTGAATCCTCTTAGCTTTTGCTTGTCTGCAAATTTTTTTTTTTTTTTTTTTTTGCGGTACGCGGGCCTCTCACTGTTGGGGCCTCTCCCTTGCGGAGCACAATCTCCGGACACGCAGGCTCATGGGCCATGGCTCATGGGCCCAGCCGCTCCGCGGCATGTGGGATCTTCCCGGACCGGGGCACAAACCCGTGTCCCCTGCATTGGCAGGCAGACTCTCAACCACTGCGCCACCAGGGAAGCCCTGCAAATGTTTTAATTTCTCCATCGAATCTGAATGAGATCCTTGCTGGGTACAGTAATCTTGGTTGTAGGTTTTTCCCTTTCATCACTTTAAACATGTCCTGCCACTCCCTTCTGGCTTGCAGAGTTTCTGCTGAAAGATCAGCTGTTAACCTTTTGGGGATTCCCTTGTGTGTTATTTGTTGTTTTTTCCTTGCTGCTTTTAATATTTTTTCTTTCTATTTAATTTTTGATAGTTTGATTAATATGTGTCTTGCCGTGTTTCTCCTTGGATTTATCCTGTATGGGACTCTCTGCACTTCCTGGACTTGATTGACTACTTCCTTTCCCATATTATGGAAGTTTTCAACTATAATCTCTTTAGATATTTTCTCAGTCCCTTTCTTTTTCTCTTCTTCTTCTGAGACCCCTATAATTCGAATGTTGGTGCGTTTAATGTTGTCCCAGAGGTCTCTGAGACTGTCCTCAATTCTTTTCATTCTTTTTTCTTTATTCTGCTCTGCGGTAGGTATTTCCACTATTTTATCTTCCAGGTCACTTATCCATTCTTCTGCTTCAGTTATTCTGCTATTGATTCCTTATAGAGAATTTTAAATTTCATTTATTGTGTTGTTCATCATTGTTTGTTTGTGCTTTAGTTCTTCTAGGACCTTGTTAAATGTTTCTTGCATTTTCTCCATTCTATTTCCAAGATTTTGGATCATCTTTACTGTCATTACTCTGAATTCTTTTTCAGGTAGACTGCCTATTTTCTCTTCATTTGTTTGGTCTGGTCGTTTTTTACCTTGCTCTTTCATCTGCTGTGTGTTTCTCTGTCTTCTCATTTTGCTTAACTTACTGTGTTTCGGCTCTCCTTTTCGCAGGCTGCAGGTTCATAGTTCCTCTTGTTTTTGTTGTCTGCCTCCAGTGGCTAAGGCTGTTTCAGTGGGTTGTGTAGGTTTCCTGGTGGAGGGAACTAGTGCCTGTGTTCTGGTGGATGAGGCTGGATCTTGTCTTTCTAGTGGGCAGGACTGCATCCGGTGGTATGTTTTGGGGTGCCTGTGACCTTATTATGATTTTTGGCAGCCTCTCTGCTAATGGGTGGGGTTGTGTTCCTGTCTTGCTAGTTGTTTGGCATGGGGTGTCCAGCAGTGTAGCTTGCTAGTCCTTGAGTGGAGCTGGGTCTTAGCATTGAGATGGAAATCTCGGGGAGAGCTTTTGCTGTCTGATATTACATGGAGCCAGGAGGTCTCTGGTGGACCAATGTCCTGAACTCGGCTCTCCCACCTTAGAGGCACAGGCCTGACCCCCAGCCAGAGCACCAAGACCCTGTCAGCCACATGGCTCAGAAGAAAAGGGAGAAAAGAAGGAAGAAAGAAAGAAAAGAAAGAAAAAGAGAAAGAAAGAAAGAAAGGAAGGAAAGAAGAAAGAAAGAGAAAGAAGGAAGGAAAGAAATGAAATAAATTAACTAAAATAAAGTTATTAAAATAAATTAAAAAGTAATTAAAAAAAGAAAGAAAGAAAAAAGAGAGACACCAAACTAAAAAACAAATCCACCAATGATAACAAGCGGTATAAACTCTACAAAAAAAAATAAATGGACAGACAGAAGCCTAGGACAAATGGCAAAAGCAAAGCTATACAGACAAAATCACACAAAGTGAGACTCACTCAGAAAAAGAGAAAAGGAAAAAATATATGTATTTATATATAAAAAAGGAAGAGAGTAACCAAATCAATAAGCAAATCTACCAATGCTAATAAACTGTAAATACTCAACTAAGATAGACATAAAACCAGAAACAAATTAGATGCAGAAGGCAAACCCCAAGTCTACAGTTGCTCCCAAAGTCCAACGCCTCAATTTTGGAATGATTCGTTGTCCAAATCAGGTATTCTAGAGATGCAGGGTACATCAAGTTGATTGTGGAGATTTAATCTGCTGCTCCTGAGGCTGCTGGGAGAGATTTCCCTTTCTCTTCTTTGTTCGCACAGCTCCTGGGGTTCAGCTTTGGGTTTGGACCCGTCTCTGTGTGTAGGTCGCCTGAGGGCGTCTGTTCTTCACTCAGACAGGACGGGGTTAAAGGAGCAGCTGCTTCGGGGGCTCTGGCTCACTCAGGCCGGGGGGAGGGAGGGGTACGGATGCGGGGCGAGCCTGCAGCGGCAGAGGCCAGCGGGACGTTGCACCAGCCTGAGGCGCACCATGCGTTCTCCCGGGGAAGTTGTCCCTGGATCCCGGGACCCTGGCAGTGGCGGGCTGCACAGGCTCCCCGGAAGGGGGGTGTGGAGAGTGACCTGTGCTCACACACAGGCTTCTTGGTGGCGGCAGCAGCAGCCTTAGCGTCTCATGCCCGTCTCTGGGGTCCGTGCTGATAGCCATGGCCCGCGCCCGTCTCTGGAGCTCCTTTAAGCAGCGCTCTGAATCCCCTCTCCTCGCGCACCAGGAAACAAAGAGGGAAGAAAAAGTCTCTTTCCTCTTCGGCAGCTCCAGACTTTTCCCCGGACTCCCTTCCGAGTAGCCGTGGCACACTAACCCCTGCAGGCTGTGTTCACGCAGCCAACCCCAGTCCTCTCCCTGCGCTCTGACCAAAGGCCGAGCCCCAGCTCGCAGCCCTGCCCGCCCCGGCGGGTGAACAGACAAGCCTCTCGGGCTGGTGAGTGCCGGTAGGCGCCGATCCTCTGTGCGGGAATCTCTCTGCTTTGCCCTCCACACCCCTGTTGCTGCGCTCTCCTCCGTGGCTCCGAAGCTTCCCCCTCCGCCACCCGCCATCTCTGCCTGCCAAGGGGCTTCTAGTGTGTGGAAACCTTTCCTCCTTCACGGCTCCCTCCCACTGGTGCAGGTCCCGTCCCTATTCTTTTGTCTCTGTTTATTCTTTTTTCTTTTGCCCTACCCAGGTACGTGGGGAGTTTCTTGCCTTTTGGGAGGTCTGAGGTCTTCTGCCAGCGTTCAGTAGGTGTTCTGTAGGAGTTGTTCCACGTGTAGATGTATTTCTGGAGTATCTGTGGGGAGGAAGGTGATCTCCACCTCATACTCCACCGCCATCTTGAAGGTCTCGAGTTTAAGCTTTTTAAAGCGATATGTGACAGCCAACTGGGTCTCAGGTGGGCTATGGCTCCAGAAAGCAGTCCTCATGATCCCTTTCCCATTATCTTCTGCCTGGGCTTTGCTTTTTAAACATTTGCCTTTGTGACCTGGTCCTCTTCTTTCTTGGCTGGATCAGTTGGCTTGTTTCTCCTCCATCACAGCCCCTCCCTGTTTTGCTTGTAATTCTGTGACTTGGCACCCCTCCTGGTGCCTTGTTCTGGCTTGGCCACCTTAATGTTCCACTTGGCTTTGGCCCAAGATCCAGCACTTTTTCTCCTTTGCCCCATTCTTGCAGGCAGTTCCAGAATTCCAGATTTAGTCAGAGCCTCATTCACAATTACACTGCTCCCTCCCTGCAGAAAACTGCCCAGTGGATTATGACAAGTGGCTAGACTCTGAGTGATTTGGAGTCTCGGGCCATGTCCTATTTACCCGCCAGGCATGGATATTGTAGTTGCATTAGTTTGTTAGTACCACGATCTAAGAGGCTTAAACAACAGAAATTTATTTCCTCACACTTCTGAAAGGTAGAAGTCCAAGATTAAGTTGTCAGCAGAGGTAGTTTTTTCTGAGGGCCTCTTTCCTTGGCTTGTAGACTGCCATCTTCTCCCTGTGTCTTCACATGGTCTTTCCTCTGTGCATGTCAGTGTCCTAATCTTTTCTTCTAGGGACACGAGTCATATTGGACTATGGCCAACCCCAATGACCTCATTTAACCTTAATTACCTCTTTAAAGATGCTATCTCCAAATACAGTCCCATTCATAGTTTCTTCAGTGATGCTTACTTAGTCTAGCAGGTACAGAGTGGTAGGGTGGTAAAAGAGGGGCTTAAGACCTGCTGCCTTGAGCAGTTGACAGGAATGTTCTGATTCCTTGAATCCTCTGGAAAGGAAGAGGATTCCAAGCATCTACCTCCTGAAGGAGGTCCAGCATTACTGCATTTGCTGAATGATTAGTATCTCTTTCCAGAGGGTACCACAATCAGGGTAAGACCCTACTGAAGTCCAAGCTGAGTTATGTAGCATGTCAGCATGTCCTTGTGTGCCCTGTGGCTCCCAGGAAATGCTTGCAGTTGACTTACATGGAACTAGCATTCTCCCTCTTACTCAATTCCTGGCTGAAACCCTTTCCCTCTCCTGTGTGGCTATGGCTCACCTACTTTCAGTGTTTTCAGTGTTCTCTGCAATGCCAACAGCCAGCATTCTGCAAGGTGGCAGCATGGGGGCAGTGGACCCATCTCTGATCTGGGACTCACCTGGCCTTGTTCTACTCCATTCTGACACTGGACATTGGGTGTCTGTGAAAACCACCGGGGGGGAGGCTTTTTTAAAGCCATCAGTGTGATTCAATATCCACAAATCAATCAACGCAATACACCACATTAACAAAATGAAGGATAAAAATTAGTTGATCAATGCAGTAGGTGCAGGGTGGTACGGAAGACATACAGACTGCTAGCAAACACATGAAAAGATTCTCAACATCAGTAATCATCAGGGAAATGCAAATCAAAACCACAATGAGATATCACCTCACACCTGTTAGAATGGCTATTATCAAAAAGACAAGAAATAACAAGTGCTGGAGAGGGTGTGGAGAAAAGGGAACCCTCATGCACTGTTCATGGGAATGTAAATTGGTGCAGCCACTATGGAGAACAGTATGGTAGCTCCTCAAAAAATTAAAAATAGAACTACCATATAGTCCAGCAGTTCCACTTCTGGGTATTTATCTGAAGAAAATGAAAACTAACTAAAATTCAAAAAGATACATGCACCCCTATATTCATAGCAGCACTATTCACCATAGTCAAGACATGGAAACAACCTAAATGTCCATTAACAGGTGAACGGATAAAGATGTGGTACATACACACAATGGAATATTAGCCACAAAAAAGAATGAAATCTTGCCATTTGCAACAACATGGATGGACCTGGAGGGTATTATGCTAAGTGAAATAATTCAGACATACAAAGACAAATACCGTGTGATTTCACTTACATGTGGAATCTAAAAACAAATAAACAAACAAAACAAAATAGAAACAGACTCATAGATACAGAGAACAAACTGGTGGTTGCCAGAGGGGAAGTGGGTAGGGGTTGGGGAAAATAGGTGAAGAGGACTAAGAGGTACAAACTTTCAGTCACAAAATACGTCATAAGGATGTAATTCACAGCAAAAGGAATATAGTCAGTAACACTGTAATGACTTTGTATGGTGACAGATGGTTACTAGACTTATTGTGATCAATTCACAATGTATTTAAATGTCAAAACACTATGTTGTACATCTGAAACTAATATATCATATGTCAACTATGCTTTAATCAAAATTTTTAAAATTAATAATAAAAAAATCATGAAGGCCAGGCTCCATCTCTGACCAATCAGGTTGGCTCTGGAGGTGGGGCCCAGGCAACCCTATTTTGTAAAGCTCCCAGATAGATTTCATGTGCAGTCAGAGTGGAGAACCACCACTCTGATGTGAGTCTCACTTTCCTCATCCGTGGAAAAAGATGTTGGTAACTGATGAGTCCCAAGACAGTGTGCTATGAGCTACAATCCTAAGTTCTATTTCAAAATTACCAGGGCACTTCCTCTTCCAGTATTTCTTCCACTGATGGAGCTACTAAGATTTTCTTCCCCATAGCATGTTTACAGCGTCACTGATGTCTGTCTCACTATTTAAGTTTGGTAGGAAGTAAAGTGATTTTTCCCCTCCAAAGGAACTAAAAATGAAGGGGCAAAAATATAACTCAGTGTTCACTGAATGGAAAGAAAAGCACCATGATCTTTCCCATGCTCACTGAACTTGAACGCTCTCTGGCGTGAATTTCAACGCCATTTCATGTCTCTAATCGCATCCCTTGAGCACAGAGGTCTGAGTTCCATTGCTGCAGCTGGAGAGAGCAGGAGAGACACGGAGTTGAGCCAAACCAGTTTTTCGTTTTTGAAAAAGACCATGTCTGGGACTCAGAAAAACAGTTCAGATCGGAATCTACCAAGTAAGCCTAGAATAGATTTGAGTGGGCTGATGAGCAGAGCAGAGGCCACAAGGTTCTCGCCACAGGCCAAATGCTGAGTGAAGTAACAGGAGCACTTTGGCAGAGTTCTCAACAAATAAGATGCTAAAATTCCATGCTCGAGTTACTGAACAAAACCCTCCTTGGTTGATACATACCAGGTCTTCTTAAGGTAAAAGTAAGTGGTGAGAATCATTTAGATATACCAGTCAGCAGTGGTCTAAAGAGACTCCTTCTAGCTGTTTGATAAACGGAGTTAAAAAAAAATTATCCCCTGCTAACTTGATAGGTCCAGGCACTTGGGCCATGGACTGCACGGCGGATAAAATATATAGTTGACCTCTACCCGCCAAGATACCATGTTTTCCAAAACTGTCAGTAGTGAAGAGAAAAGCTGATGGAAAGAAGCTCTGACGAAAGTCTGAATTGGGGTCTAGGACCTTCCAGAATGTATGAGAAGTTTGGCAGGACTGACTAGGAAAACAGCCAGCAGTTATTGCAATTTGCATGGACAGCAAGTGACACTCCGTGACATCTTCCATGATTCCATGAGATCAGATCCCAGAGGGAAAAAAAATCAAGGCTGGATAGAGGGTGTTGTCCATGACAGACAGAATGCATCTACACAGGTAAGAATCAGAAACCTTGGGGTGAGAAGGCAGGATTGAGAAGGCCGGGCTCAAAGACTGGGCTCCAACAGTTGAAGGACTCATTGACACTCTAAAGTGAGACAGAAACTTACTCAGGATTCCAGCAACAAAAACAGAGTGATTAGTAAAGAAACATCTGGGAATCAGGGGCTTTCTGATAGGATGCCTGAGACCTTCTGAGTTTTAGCACTCAAAGTCCTACACCTAGGCCAACCTCTCAGACCTGGCAAAACAGGGGCGGTAGAGCACCATACTGCTGTATAATCCTGAGCCAAGACCAGAGGCTTTCTCAGCGAGAGGAAGCCTGTTCTAAAGAAGATTATTAAAGTACGCAGCTGCTTTCAAGGTCAATGTCATAGAGGGGCTAGGGAATCCAGAATGCTCCTTATAGCTACCATACCTGGCCATGGGATCTTCTAAATGTCCTCTCATCCCTTTGGATTTCAGTTTCTTTACCTGCAAAATGATTACTTGGCTTTCAATCATTTTTATTTTCCTCTTTTAAGAGTAGCAGAATCCTTTCTTCAAATGTTATCTTAACCAGAAAGGAATCTATCCAGGAGCTAAAGCAGAGCCACTGGGCTGAAGGCAGGTTGAGGGTGTATAACCCAACCGCTTTGCTCTACACCCAACCCTTCCCCATTCTGCCCCAGACAGCCCATGAAACATCTGTGCTGAACCTACACAGCTCTGAAAAGCTGACTTTTAAAACCACCAACTGGATGAGTTTCAAGATCTCTCTGGGTCAGAAATCCCACGATGCCTTGGCCATCTGCAGCATTGTCACTATTTTTCAGAACTGGATTAGCTGCCCCTACTTGCAGAGTCCTGGCCTCAACATCTCTCTTTCTCTCCAACGCACACACTACTCAGAACACAGTCAAGGAACCAGCTTGACTGGGCTTTACTTACCCTCCAAGTCAACGTATAGAAAACATACTGAAATAAGCATCTCTGGATTGTGGGAACATGGGCGACTGATTTCTTGTGATGTGTGTGTGTGTCTGTGAGTGCCTTTCTGTATTTTCTATAATTTGAATGGAATACTTACCCCTGGGGCTTGGACACGCTTTGGCCTGGTCTATCACATTTGACCTACTACCTCCCCCTGCTCAGAGACTCTTTTTCCTGGGCTCCTCCCTTTGGTCTGGCATCCCTACTCTGACAGTGCACTTTCTTCAGTTTCTCCTATATCATTTTCCGTCTTGCATTTCTTCTTCCCACTTTAGCTGGCAATGTGAGTTTCTATGATTAGCTTCAATGTCCCCTGCTCTCAGGGGACTGATCCAGCCCTAGGACACCACATTTTGTCTCCAGTGGGTCTCCCTAGGTGCTAATTCCCTGGTGAGGTCCTCTTGTTTTCCTGCAAATAGCTTAGTAATCACTCTGTTGTCACCTCCCAGCCTTAGGGGGGTGATCTACTCCTAGTTCCATTGTGTTTCTCTGTAAAGAGGATGTTCTGATGAAGAGGAGACAAGTTCTTGAATTTGTTGACCCTGGATAGTACACTGTTTGGTCTCCCTGAGGATAAAGACCCTCCAATTGAGCCTCAAGTGGCACCAAAGGATGTGTCCTTCCCTTTGCCATGTAAAGTGTTACGGATAGACGCTGATGACCTTATCGCCTTAAAAGAATCAGGACCACTGAGTTATAGTGAGATCCAGACAGTACATTGGAAGGTGGTAGAAGAAACAGATGACAGCTGTTAATAAGAATATCTTTGGATGCTTTAGGAAAAAAAGGATGCTTAACAAAAGGGAAATCCTTTTTTCCAGTTTTTTACTGGGGTAGTTGCTTATGAGGAACACTCTATAGTCTGGCAACCAACTCAGTTTCAATCATTCTTATCTTCAATTACCTAGTACCTGACTCATGCCTCAGCTGGTTCTCCTGGTCTTTTGCTCCCAGTATTAATTTATGACCTTGGCCTATTGGACCCGATCCTTCCTGAGGTCATTATCTATCAATAACCCTGCATATTACAAACTATCCAACATTGCTCCGTGCTGATCCTTAAGGAAAGATGGTGGTGGACAGATGTGAGTCAGGAAGAAACATTCTACCAGTGATGGATTTTGTGACTTTCAGCCTATGACCTAAAGTCTCTAAACCTCATTTTCCATCTGCAAAACAGAAAAGAAGAACTGCCTCACAGGACTGTTGTGAAGACTAAATTCTGATATTTATGAAATATTTGCCATAATGTCTGCCCATTAAAAGGTACTGCTTATTATTTACATAGAACAGGGCTAATCAAAGTGTGGTTCATGGACCAGGGCTACTTTTGCATTACTGGTCTTTGATGAAAAAAAGAGTACAGAAATTGAGAGTTAGCATGCAGAAACTTTTAAACTAGAAATTTCCTTATTTCCAATTTCCAATTTCCAATTCCAATTTCCAATTCCCAACTATACTTAGAGAAGCACTGATATAAATGGGACCTCAGTCGAGGAAATGTCTGTTGCACAGCTTAGCATACGTCACCTGGAAAGACATTCTTAAGAAATGTTACATGACCTCTTCCCTTTCTGCTGGCCAGTTACCTTCGTGGTACTGTTGATCCTTGAAAGTTCTCCTGTCACACCATCACATTTGTGAACGACCTTTTTACCTCTTCTGCTCATCTCTTGGTGTCTGTTAAGAAAACACAAATTAACGTTAACATTTGTTCAAAACATAACTCAGAAAATCTGTTTCAAAAGCATGCAGGATGCATTCCAAGGCCAACTGGCAATTCTCATTTGTGTTACCCGTGCCATTTCCCAAAGCTGTCAGGGGATAATTCAAAATCGGAGGGGAAAATTTAATTCTTTTCATGTTAAGGTATAGTGGCTGTAGTAGAGAGAAAGCATTAACATTTTCAGGGGAGGAGGGGAAGAGTGCTTGATTAAATCCAAAGAAAACAATCAATTCTAGGCGTATGCTGTGGTCACTTTATCCATTAGCTTCAGGACAAGAGTGGCATTTGGAGCACAGTCTTTTCAAGGCATTGGCACCAGGCCATTCCTGAAGCACACGGTCATTATGGAGACATTTAATTAGTGCATTTTGCATGACTGCCTATGGACACAGGCGGGCAATGTGCCATCTAGTCCTTTTAGGGTCAACTGGCGGCTGGAGAGGAGGCCAGCCTGCAAAGTCATGGTAAATTCGATGAGGTTAGGGACTCCGTATTACTTCCATTTTTAATATCCCCCATGCCCATAATAGAGCCTGGAACACAGTAGGCGCTCAATACAATATCTGTTGAATGAATCCATGATTTCAAGGTCACCAAAGCTAGAATCCCTCCAGAAACCTGGTTTCATCCAGCATGCCAGGTTCTAGTAAACGACCGAACCAGGATTCAAACCCAACTCTGGAGTTCAAGGCTCATGCTAGTACAGCTTGCTGCAGAGACGACATCAGAAACAACTGCCATGCCCTCCATAATCGGGGTGGCCCCAGGATGCCCCCTCCCCAGACTCCATGGGGCTTAGTTACCTGCCACTGCTCTCACTCCTCCCTAAAGAGGGGTATAGAGTGGTGCCTCTTGAGCTTATTACCAGGAGAATAGAATTGGACCCTTCTACTGTGAGCAAAGAAGTGCTCCCTCCCTCTATGATCCTCCACCGAATGTGTTCTGGCCATATCTTGAAGAACATAAGCTGGCCCTCGGGGGTACGAAAGGAGACAGTACTGTAATAAACTGAAGTATAAAGCCAAAGTGGAATACGGTTCTAAAAATCCATTCCAGTCTCATCTTCATCATCCCTGGTTCGACAGCCTCATGTACTACATGACCCTTGAGCATCTTTCACGTGAATTTTTAAAAATACAGTGTAAGAACTAACAACAGTGTTTAAGTAAACATGAAAGCACTTTCCAAGTAAACCGACCTCCTTTCTTTGACCAGACCCCCCCCCCCAAAAAAAGTTTAATATGAGCTCCGTGTTGTGCCCTGAAGGGTGAAAAATTCAGACTTCGTTATATTGTGAGAGCCAGACTTTGTTATATTGAGAGAGCAAAGGACTTTCAGACTCATAAACTCAGAGTCCTTTGGTTTGTCATCAATAATCCAATTTAGCGGCTTTATAAAGGGATGCTCAGGACTTAGAGGGCTATAAGAATTGGGTCCAGGAGAAAAATAGCGATGAAGGCATGGGTTAAGACGAAGAAAATAAGGAAGGCTAGTGTGAAGTAAGTCAGAAAGAGAAAAACAAATACCGTATGCTAACACATATATATGGAATCTAAGGAAAAAAAAGGTCATGAAGGACCTAGGGGTAAGACGGGAATAAAGACACAGACCTACTAGAGAATGGACTTGAGGATATGGGGAGGGGGAGGGGTAAGCTGGGACAAAGCGAGAGAGTGGCATGGACATATATACACTACCAAACGTAAAATAGCTAGCTAGTGGGAAGCAGCCACATAGCACAGGGAGATCAGCTCCGTGCTTTGTGACCACCTAGAGGGGTGGGATAGGGAGCGTGGGAGGGAGACGCAAGAGGGAAGAGATATGGGGATATATGTATAGCTGATTCACTTTGTTATAAAGCAGAAACTCACACACCACCGTAAAGCAATTATACTCCAATAAAGATGTTAAAAAAAAAAAAAGGAAAGGTTAGAAAGGAAGAGAAGCAAATCAAGAAAGAAGGAGTTGAAATTTCAAATATTGCTCCTAATTAGTGCCTCCTCCTGGACTAAAAGCTATGAGAAGTATAAAGAGTGGATTTCTGTGTCATCTTTAGGTGAAATATGTCTTACATTTAACTAAATAATTATATAAGAATTTAAAACCAAGTGCAAAGTCATACAGAGCATAGAAAACGTGCTAGAGCTGATAAGGAAGAAGAGAAAGTAAAGTTGAGTCACACCTTACAAAACAGAGGTAAAGAAGAAAAGGAAAGGGAGTTAAAGGTCAGAGAGAAGAGTTTGAACTTGATCTCATGGGCAACGGTGGCTTGTATGTGAAAGCGTCCTGGCTGGGAACAGAGGGTGTACTCAAATGAGTTGATAGAAGAGGGTTCACTAAAAGGGCTATTTACAAAGGCCTGTGGTCAGGATTAAAGGAAGTCAATTAGAACAACAACAACAGCAGGGAGCTGTCACCATCTTAGGCCTGAAGGCACAAGAATGGATCCATTAATAAAAACTGGAAAGAACTATAGCTGTAAGAGAGCCCCACCTTCCAGGAACTGTGTGTGTGTGTGTGTGTGTGTGTGTGTGTGTGTGTGTGTGTGTGT